>NC_141761.1:14826278-15146339 GCF_982258835.1 Parasteatoda tepidariorum | reverse complement strand
ATAACTCGCGGATACACAAAGTTTTATATTTGCCTTTACTTAAATTTATTAATTGATGCAATTTGTTATAAGTTATGAGCCAATTTAATTTATGTTCTTGGTGCCTTTCCCAGACTTCAAAATTTGTTTGTAATTTTCTTTACGATCAACATATTTTATTTTAAAACATATTTAAACTGTAAAATTTTCAATACATTTTGCTATTCAAAAATAACTTTTCCTTCTTTGCTTATTTTGTAATCTGGATAAATTTGCAACAAAATTTAAATGCTAGTTTTTCTTGTTTTGAATTTCGTACAAAACGATGCTTTTGTTGTTATTTTAGCAGTTTTTTTTTTAAATAAATTTTGCAGAGAGATCAATTATTTTATTTTGGTTGTCATAAATTTATTATTAATCAGCTTCTCCAGACGTCGACTACCTTTGGAAATGAAATGAGTAGCTTTGTATCCATTTTATTAGGTTTCTCGCGAGTATTACGTGGTTGAATTAAAAATAATACATATCTATGGTCGTATTATCTAAAACTTTGGGGAATCATTAATTAGTTTTTTCTTAACGCAGTAGATCAATTGACTGATTGCGATGGATTGGCTGGGATATGCCATGAAAAAAGTGTAAGCTTATGCCTTTCTTCTATTTTATCCACGTTACTAATTAAAGTAATACTTATAATTACTATTAGTTTCGATAAATTTGATTTAATTACTCTTCCAACATTTACAAAAAATACACAAGTAATTTCAAATTCTAATCATTCTTATTTTAATAAGTTCGTTATAAACAACGTTTCTCAGTAATTATTTCTCACATGTTTATTTAGAGAAAGTGCGTTTTTATGTCTGATTCTTATTCTTAATTAGATATTTGAGGTAGTTCCTTTCATCCAATAAAATCGGCACATAATTCGCGAAAACCTGATCATTAGAACAAAAGTTATTCTGGGTGATATCTTTCATTTTGTGCACTGTAAAAGCCCAGAAATATGTGGCTAGCGGACTTTACGGGAAATGGGCTTTGTCTTAATACGTAAGCTACAGGACATAATAGGGTATTGAAAGTACCCCATTTTTCTTGTTAATGAATGGAGATGTATTGAAAATCATGAAAGGTAGTGTATAATAAGATTTAAAGTAAATAAAGACAAAATAAAGTCACACTTCTGGGATAACTTTTTCATATGAATAGTGAATTCCAAATGAAGAACTACAATTAGAGTGTGGAGACAGATCTTCCGACAACCTTCAACTATCAGAAGGTACCCCAAAATTTAATCTTTACCCTCATATTATTTAACCGAATTTGAGCGATATATGAAAAGTTATCCCTTCAAATATAACAATGAATAATTACTCACAATAAACGGTTAATTTTAGCTTGCAATGCGAAATGTCACGTCATTTGGCGTTTCTCGATAGTTATTTATTATACGAGAGTAAGGAATTAGTTTCACGTCCGTTTGATCTTGAGCCGCTGGAGTCAAAAAGGCTCGTTTCATATATATATATATATATATATATATATATATATATATATATATATATATATATATATATATATATATATATATATATATATATATATATATATATATATATATATATATATATATATATATATATATATATATATATATATATATATATATATATATATCGTGTTGAGTAAAAAGTTTTCCGCCAAAAAAAACAATCCTGTAAAAATGATAAATACATAGGAAATCAGCAAAGCTATAAAAGGATAGTAATCTCCGTTCAAATCAACAATAGTCTGCCAACGTTTTGGCAACTTTTCAATCCCTTCTGCGAAGAACTGGGGGGGGGGGGAGGGGTGCGCGAGTCCAGAAAGAAAAAAAGTTGTTGAAAGATATTTAAGAACAGAATTTTGCACTTTTCCAACATGATTATATCAAATCATACTATTTGAAGTAAAATATTAGGATACTTAGCAAAATTTTCAACATTTCAAAGCATAATTTTGTTTGGCATATTACATTACTGAAGAATGTCAAGTCATTCCTGACTTAGAGTTTGTTAGTAGTTAAAATTTTTGAAAGTTTTGTTTAGCTTATTTCTAATATTTGAGAAATGCCAAATTTTAAATTCTTCTTTTTAGTTCTTGAATTTATTAATAGTTCCAAGTTTTTTTGTTTGTTTGTTTATTTCTAGCAATTAAGAAGTGCAAAATTTTGAATCCTTTGCAAATCAAGCTATTATGATAAAAGTTAAGTATCACTATTTTCAATAAGTATATTACAATATTTCTGTATGAATGTATATCCTTCTATAAGAATACATGTATATAGGTGCAAAATCAATAGCAATCTTTTACAACATTCATTTATAAAGGCAATTAAGTGAAAATAATATATTGTCCGCTATATGCCATAAATTAAAGAAAACAGTAGGTTTTTGACGGTTTTTACCGGTAAAAACACGGTTTTTACCACTATCATGTCAAAAACCAGTTTCTGACGGCAAAAACACAACCCTGGTTTGCGATTGAGACTTCTTTTTTTAAAATCATTAGCCACTTCGTTTTATTAAAGAGTAAAATCGTGTTTTTTAATTTTCTTTCAATATTGTTAGTTGAATATATTATCGAATATCATAATTCTTTTGTTTTTATTTTTAAGAAAATAAACCCTACTTTGTTTTTTCGTTCAGAATTCGGTAATTATTCAATTTTAACTTTATTATTTATGTGCAATAATAATGATAAAAAATAGTGTTGTTTTAAAAGTGATTTTTGTTTTTTTTTGTTTTTTGTTTGGTTAATTTACTTAGCACTTTGTTTTAAGCATACAAATAATTTCTAACAAACTTATTTTTTAAATTTTCTTTCTATATTGTTAGGTAAATATATTGATAAATTTCAATTTTATTTTATTTTTTTATCATTTATCTTTAAACTAAGAAATCTATCGTTATTTGCGCAATCATTTTTAGAAAATATAACATTAATATCTTCCTTAAGCAAAACATATACTCAAATTCATAAATTGATTTAAATCAGTCAGAGTATGAAGTTTTGATAGAAATCAGATTTTCTGCTCCTTACAAGTAAATGAATTTTAAAAATACTATATTGCGATACATCGCTATGCAAAACTGACGATGCATCACGATATAAAATTTCTTATATCGCCCAGTCCTAGTCACTATCAACCTCAATAGGGCGGCCAGAACGTGGTTCATCTTCAATGTTGAAATTCCCACTATTAAACTTTCGAAACCTTTTCTTTTTTAAAATTCCCACTATTAAACTTTTACTGTATCATAAGAAACAGTATTGAAACCTAAACTTTCACATATTTTCTTGTGGCATTCAGTAACACTGTGTTTATTTCGAAACTCATACTACATAATCGTTCTGATCTGCTTACGTGATAGCTCCACTTTAAACACTTTTTTGGTGCACAAGATGATAAAGTTTTGACAAACAAAATACACAGTTGTGTAGTTTCAACTTTCAGCTTTAAAATGCAAAAGCCCGTTTCAGAAAAGGTTAATGGCTGCTGATGGCACGGAGGTATTTCCCCGTGGCGGAAAACTTTTTACTCAACCCATATATATATATATATATATATATATATATATATATATATATATATATATATATATATATATATATATATATATATATATATATATATATATATATATATATATATATATATATATATATATATATATATATATATATATATATATATAATTTCTCATGCGACTCTTTCTATATTAACTGATAAGCTTAAAACATATGTTTCTTATAAAGTTTAAGATGTAGAAGTCGGCCTCTCACAAAGAGCCATAAAAAGTCAAGATGAACCAGATAAGGCAAGATAGAAGATTATTTTCTGAAGTTAATGGGCAATAATTCGTAGATAAAGTACGCATTCAGATAGTCCCAAAAATTTCTCACAGTCAGAGTGGCGTTATCCTTTTGGCGAATCAAAATCACTAAATTTTATCAATTGAATGATGTTTCATGAAGATAAGACGATCCTTGCAACCACTCCCTTTCAGAACCTCGCTTTAAAAGCTGGGGGCAGGCAAAAATACATGCTTTTTTTCATATTTCTATGGCTAGATAAATCTGGGCCAACTGCATACAATCCCTGCAATGGGGAAACATCCTTGTACATAGCCAACAAACACTGTTTTCAATACTCAATATCACGTAATAAAATGCCTTTTTATCTGTAGCGGTCTAAGTCTCTTAAATCATCTAGCCTTTAAAGGCATAACATTATATATATTTTAAAAAAAAAAATACCGTAGGTCGTAAAAGGGAGATATATGTGATCATGGTCTTGATGATGCCTGTTTGGCAAAATGGGAGCAACCAAGATGATCGAATACATGGATCAAGACATATTGATCAGATTAGGCAGGGTTGAGTGGACACATGAGCTACGATCATTTCGACATGATACATACATACGGGAATCAATCATAAAATAATTTTCAAAAAATAGTTTGAAAATGTACTTATCCATTTCCGGCCCTGTCCGCAACGTCTTAAAGTCAGTCTTGCCGTTCTTGTCTGAAAGACAAAAAATCAAATATAACAACAAAAATATTAACTTTACAGAAAAAAAATAACGAAATCCATTTTTTTAAAGTAGGGTTTCCATTTGGGATATTTAAAACTAGGGATTAAATAACATTTTCTGTCCTGAACTTAAATATCTAAACCGTTGAAAAAGGAATTCAGAAAAGCCTTTCGTAATTTTTTGAATGAACAATATTCATATACAATAGAATAAATCGCAAACAATAAACAGAATAATTCCGCGTTATAACGATCACTTTTAGTCCCCCCCCCCTCGATTTTAATTAAATTTGGAGGATTTGAACACACATTATAAAATAATTTGGATAGTTAAGTTTGAAAATTGTGAACAATAAACTTGTGAAAAACTGAAGTTATCAACAAAAAGGACAAACTTGTAGAAGTTAATGCTACTTTTTTCTAGAGATGTACTGAGGGTCACTAAAATTTTGATGGGTCTGGGTTACCTGTTACATTGAATCTTCCACCCTCCCAGGTAATCGGCAAAGATTTTATCTGCTACTCATGCGATTCCGGGTAATCAGGCAAATTCGAATTTATCATCTCGCTAGTTCCGGTTACTCAGCCGGGTATTAAAACATTTATGCAAAACAATATAAAAATCGTATAATTTTCTATTGAACCAATATTTTACAAGATAGCTCAAAAGAAAGCTATTTTCCACTTATATAAATAAAAACGAATGTCATTTTTAATTCTTTTAAACTAACATGAAATTAAAGTTTATGAGAAAAAAGTACTGAAAAACACGAGGTATTTTATTTACTTCACATTAGAGCTCTGCACAATGGGCAACAGATAACGGTCTGGGAAACATCCCTGAAGAGGATCCTAAGATTTGCTATCCTAATTTGAAACTTCTGCAGAGTTGATGGCTCCTTCGCTTTGGTAGCCCGATGCCCTGCGAGTGAAGTCGAGCATTTTATGGTAGAAAAGCTTAACGAGAACCGATACCGTGCACTCTCGGTCCCTACGCTGGTTGATCAAAATGGCCACCCACCCACGACCAGTAAGGCTTGACTTCGGTGTTCTATTGCAAACTGTGTCTTTACAATCAGTCCACTGCGGGACTAAAAAACACAAGATTAAGCGAGTTGGTAATATTAATTAAGGGTTATAAAGTTAGAGAGAGAAAAAAAAATATAGTACTGGAACATTCTTAAAACGCAAGATACTTTTAATTTTTTAACTTTTATTTTGAAATATTACTTTTTTTAGAAAAAATGGGCGGAAAAAAGGCAAATTTGACAAATAGGGTAAAAAAAATTATAATATTTAGACTTAGATTAAAAAATCGATATACGAATATTTTTAATTAAGAAAGACCGAGCAGTGATGGTTCAGGGGATAGAGCAGGGGTTTCCAACTTACATGAGGCCGGGGGCCACAATTAAAAATACAAATCAAATGGCGGGCCGCAACTTTATCAAAATTTTATGTAGGACTCTTTTATGTTTGAAGGAACATTAAATATTACAGTCAGATTTTTACCAACTAGTACAAAACAAAAGTATTGAATTACAAATTAAAATAAGAAGTAGATTTTTAAAAATATTTAATTGTTATTAATAATATTTTTAAAAATATTAAAAAATAATAAAAATTCGGGCTACAATAACTTTATTATGCACCTATGTATTAAATAAATAATGCGCAACAGATATCAAATTGCTAAGATATAAAACTTTAAAAAGGTTGGTATTAAAACTAACATAATAGCACACAAAATATTCAATGAGAAAATTGAGGTTTGTTTGCTGCAACCACTAGAGAATAGATATTTACATTTTAAATTTAAAATTTGCAAACGTGTGTGTAAATATTTTCGCCTAAAATGAGTGGTTTCAAAAAGTTAAATCGGAGAATTTCTTCGAGAAAATTTCTGATACGCACATGCTAAATTATATTCACAAAATACAAAAAAAAATGAAATAAAAAAGAGCAACATACACGATTATTTTTGTATTTGAATAAATATTTTCTTGGATGCAAAACCTGAGAAATAAATTTTTTTGCACCGTTGGTAATGTTAAATTAATAATAATAAAATAAAATAAATAATAATAATAAAATAATAATAAAAATAAAATAATGTTAAATTTCACAGAAACGAAGAAATTAGGTTTTTATTAACGAGAAAGTATTTTAAACCCCCCTATATTTTTTACGAAAATTGTCCGCAAAAAAATAACAAATATATTTTAGATCGCGGGCCACAAAAAAAGGCTTCGCAGACCGGATGCGGCCCCCGGGCAGCCAGTTGGAAACCCCTGGGATAGAGCAACCACACCTATCACAGAGCTGATGTAAAATATCCTCAGTGGTAGACGGATCATGGGTTAGAGTCCCCTTGCCGTCAGGCTAACCGTTGGAGTTTTTCGTAGTTTTCCACTCCTTGAAAGGCAAATGTGACTTAGTTCTATCAGAAACTCCTCCACAAAGGAAAATTTCTCCCAATATTTGATCCAGGAGTTCTCTTGTCTTCTGCATTGGGTACAAAATTACAAGTCTGCGGAGTTAAGCATTAGTAGTCGTTAAACCGAAAATTGGGTGAGACAAAACAAAATTTAAAAAATGAGATCAAATAAAAATAAAATTAAAAAAAGACCACAATAACGATTAATAAATCAATACGAGTACTTACAGTGCCCAGTGAACTAATCCCAGATATCATTGATAGTTCAATCAGGGTTCAATGGCCCCTTTTGAGAGGAGCCCCTGCTAGTTCCATCAGGCCCCACACCGAGTTCCAACAAAGGCGTTAATTTCTAAAAAAATAATAATAAATAAATATAAAAATAAAGCATCGTTAGAATTGAAACGTAAGATATCAGTGATTACTTAATCCGTGATAAAACTAACTCAAAATATAAGGGAATATACAAGTCATTTAAAGGGCGAAGGGTTTCTAAATAAACTACATATATGGAAATATATAAGAAGACCTAAAACAACGGTGGCTTGATTCTGTGGAATCATGTTTTAGAGTGATTGGCAGTCCAGGGTCAAAGAATAAATTTCCCGGGCAAAATCCTCAACTATAGGCGTTGACCCACTCTGGGCTGTCGTTATATTTGTAAAAACATAAATAGACATAATCTGCTACATCCCTGTAATCCAGAAACAGTTATAAAATCATTCTTGAAAAAACATCAATAAAGACAAAGTTCACACAGTCTAATTTAAAACACAAAAACCACGTTTTTCCACTTGAAGTGAACAAAATTCAAATTCAAGGAGTAAGTTTTTTTAAAATTGATTGCAAGATAAAGAGCTCAATTTCAATCGTTTTATGTTCATTTAGTTTAAATAATTCAGTAGTAACAAATATGAAGTTGTAATAAAGCAATTTTTTTTCAATTCTCGATCTTGATTTGCTGAGACTTTGAATAGATCTTTTAAAAATGTCTTTTTCTTTGGAAATATTAAAAGATCAAAATGAAGCTTTTTGTATCATAAATCTAGGTGTGTCACCTAAACATGGTTGAGTACAATTTTATTTTGCTATTTGTCACAGGAAACAAAAAAGATATTTATAGTATCAGACACACAATCTTATTTTAGATCTAAACAAATGGAGAAAAATTTAAGTAAAATTTCGATCGCTTTTATCGATAATGAGCTAAATATCAATTTTAAATTTATAAAGCTTATATTGAATTTAATTAGATTAAATTTCAAATTAAAAATATACTTTGGGGTTAAATCGTCTACCTGTCAACGGGAATGCGCAAAGTCCCTTGGCGCCATCATAATGAAAAGCAATTTCCAAACATTCAAAACACATTAAATGCATCAAATGATAAAATAATAACAAAAACTTAGTGCAAAAATACGTTAGAAAAAAGTATAATAAAAAGAATAACATAAAAACCTCTATTTTTCCCCCGCTAAAGAAAACTAACTAACGTAGTCAAGGATTAGACAGTAAAAAAGATAAAATTAGAGATTATTGGCGCAGAAGCTATCTTTTGGTGATACTATCGGGTTTGGTGAAAATGGTCGACATTATAATCGAAGAGTACTCAAAGAAGAGGGAGTATTAAAAATTAGTTTTAAATTATAACGGCAGCAATTAAAAATTACAAACTCAACTGTTAAAAAAATAACATGTTTAGCACATCTCAATCGTCATTGGTATAATAAGAATATTAATCTGCCTATTCATCCGTCTATAACAGTCTTAAACTATTTTTTGTTGCTGAATCAAATTATTTTTTAAGAGATTCGCTGATTTTTGTCGACTAATCTAAATAACATCTTCTTATAAAAAATAAAATAATGTTAGGCTAGTTATTGCCATCGATTAACCGATAGCTAGGTAATCGATTGTTATAACAAAATCAATTTTTAACGAAGAGATAAATTTCATCAAATAAGTTTATGTTCAATTTATATATTTCAGTAATAAGAATCAAAATAATAAAAATGCTTCGGTAAAGAATTTTAAATGAAAAAATCCACACAGGGTGCGTAGCGAAATCTTTGAATCAAAAATAAGCACTTTTTAAAAACTTTTCAAGCACTTTACAAAAATTTTCAAGCACTCAAAAAAATCATATTCAATCAATGATATTATTGAAAAACAAAAACTTTTTATAAACAGTTTTAGCGTTAAAAAAAAACCCAAATACAAACGGGCGTAAATCGAAACAATCAGTACTTTCCCACATCACCGAGTGAATTCAACTTGACCCTGAACTCAGAACAAAAGTACCCTTACCCCCCACGTCAAAAAAAGTGTTAGAAGTAAAATGAAATAAACAAGAACAAAATTAAAATAAATTAAAAAGAAAAACATTTCATTAGGAGCTGATATTCTCTATCCGAATTGGAGCACTCGGGTTTCGGTTTCAAGTGTGCGTGCATGCGCAAGTCATAACGTGGGTACGACATGAAGTCCGCGTGAATGATTACGTAGCAAACTCCCCATTTTTCGTGAAATGCATGGGATCCACCAGATATCACTGAAGGGAGAGAAAAAATTATTCGGAAAAAAAAAATACTTTTTAAAAACGCCAGCTGAAAAAAGCACCTTTAATAGCTTTTAAAAACGAAATCTCCAAAAGAGCACCTTTAAGTACTTTTTACAAACGCTACGCACCCTTGTCCACAATATCGAAAAAAACTTAAGTATTAAAAAGTTCATGTATTGTTCTGGAATCTACTTATTTAAAATTTAAATTTCGGCATTCAAAATCACATACTACTCTAAAAAAATATATAAATTATATTTTGATTTTCAATCACAGTTAAACTAGTGAAAAAGAAATATTTTTTGCATTAAATTTCGATGTAAATTAAAGTTTTATATTTCTTGGATTCTAACCCAACTCAAAATATAACTTTTAAAAAAACTTTTTTCTTTGCTTATTTTATTTCTTCTTTCTCTGAAATCTTTTTTTATTTATTGTTTTCCAAATTGTTTAAAGAGTATAAAGAATTATCGTAGATTACTTGAGTACAACAAAATTTCATAACTCTTGGATATTAAATGGAGAAAAAAAAACAGATTTTAAACAGATTGAACTGTAGGCTAGAGTTTCTGATCCTCAATTAAAACAATACAAAACGAAAACATCGTTCAAATGATGAAATTCTCTTTTATTCACAACACAAGAAACAGTTCATGGAATCTCCCTGGTTCCATACCTCAAAAATAAACTCAACAACTTAATGCGTAGCAAAAATTAAAATGAAAAAAAAAGAATTCTAAATATATCTATTTGGAGTTAAGTAAAGTTAAATACATGAAAGGTAAATAAAATCTCAGTTATGCGTAGCTATAATTTTTGATTGATTTGAATTCAAAAAGAAATAAGTGATAAAATAAACTTCTACTTTTTTTACCTAGAAATTTTTGTCATAAAAATTTTGTTAAGAAAATCGTGATTTAAATTGCCTGAATTCCGTGAATTTTTTTAAAGGAAATAAAAAGATCTGAATCACGAGTAAAAATAGCAAAACATGGCACATCAATCCGAGTATGCACTTTTGAATCTCAAACTGGCAATTTCAAACGGAAAAAGTAATTTCATCATTGTTGCTGTCAATACTCCTGGCCATAATTTATTTTAAATGAAAGTTTGAATCATGTTCTTTAATGTTTTCCATATTTTTTTTTCTTTTCTACGTTTACTTACAAAGCGGAAAATTCTAAAAAAAGAAAATACAATATCTACGTTACATAAAATAAATTGTTAGATTGTAAAATTAATTTTATAGTATTCAATAAAAAAACTTATAGCTAAGATTGCCTTAATTTTCAATTTGTGTAACAGTAGGTACTATTAATGTGGAGCAGTGTTTCCCAAAGTCTGGTACGCGTACCCTCAGGGGTACGGGAACAGTTTAGAGAAAGTACGCGTTCTTATGCAAAATATCTTGCAAGAAACGAAAATTTAAAAAAAATTAAATCAAAAACAAAGCTAGTCATGAAAATTTACGATTACGTATTTTTCTATTGGCTATTTTTTACAGAGTTAACAGTTTATATTTAGTGGTGTCAACAGCCAGTTGTGATTTTTAACTTTTGAGCAATTTTTTTTTTATTGTAAAAAATACATTCATTTTTTTTTATCAGTGGTACACAGTGTTACGAAAAATTTAGAAGGGGTACACCAAAGTCATAAGCTTGGGAAACACTGATGTAGAGAAAATATTAAAATTCATGCTTCAAAAAAAAAATTTGAAAGCAAAAATATTTTAAAACTTAAGTTTGATTACGCATTCTTATATTATTTTATAATCGTCGTTAAACAGTCGATAATTTGACAGGAAGAACAATTTATTGCTTTATAAGGCGATCGGATCAGAAATTACTATGTAATGCGTGTTCAACGTATTGCATTCGATTAGTTGCACATTTTTGCAAAACTGTTGCGTAGTTAATTCAATCAGAATAACTGTGAATTCAAATTTCAAGTAAGCACCTAAAATTTTAGATTGGCATTTTTATGTAAAAAAAAAAAACCCGACAAAAACTAAATGTTTTGATAGGTAGCTTCTATTTTATTTTGATAGCTTTACTCCATTTCTAAGTAACAGATAGTTTTCACCCAGAAAAATGCCGAAACAATTAAGACAACACAAGTTCTTTGAAGAAACAATATTAATTATAAGGAAAATTATAAGAATTATAATACTTATAATTCTTATATATGCTTATAATTATAGGAATAATCATGAGAATTATAGAAATAATAATAATTAGACGAAATATGTTTGCGGAAAATGTACAATTGAAACACAATGTACAGTCCTAAAAAAAAATCACCCTGAATAACTTTCGTTCTAATGATCGGATTTTCACGAACTAAATGTCAATCTTAATGGTTCCTGGGGGTGACCTCAAATATGCTAATTAATTAGTGGTAACTATTAATTAAGTTACGAAATCAGACACAAAAACGTACTTTCTCTGAACAAACATATATATATATATATATATATATATATATATATTTTACATATTTGGATTTTTAACCTTCAAAACGTAGAGGGGAGCCGCAATCTGGAAAACATGGTGCCCATCGTTTGGTGAGAAGAGCGATCCAAAGTTTGAAGGTGTCTCCTTCTTTTCACCTAACCCATTTCAGACCTAAAAGATAATTGATGATGTGCACCTGTGGCACCGAGGGTCCGTTTGTAGGGGAGAGGGTACTATTTCCATAGAGGGATTTTATATAGGGGACAGAATACTTTTCTCCAGGAAAACAACTTGAAAGGGAAAAACATTTTTCCCTTACCATCGTTCAATTATACTTTCGTTAACATATACCGTTCACCTTTTTTTTGGAGCCTTTTTCGAAAATGTCAGAGTTAAAATATATCAAATCTTCCAAAAATGGTTATCTTTTGCTTTACAAAAACTATCTCTTCAATATATATCGAAAGTATAAGGGCGACACAACTTATTGGCGATGCGAAGATAACAATTGCAAGGCAAAATTAATATTGAAAAATGGTATCAAATTTATACGATTATTATTATTTAAACATTAATATTTCATTTTAATATTTCATTTTAATATTTTTGATATAATCTATTTTTGATATAAATATAAGAACAAAGTGAAAATTTAATTAAAAAAAACTCATTTGATTAAGACCGTAAACAAGAGTCTGTGTTATGAGTCACATATTTAATAAGAAAAACGTTCATTCATTTTATACAGTAAACAGACATTCAAAACAACTTTTTAAACTATTAAACATATTGCTAATTTATTAATAAATTTATTTTTATATCAATTTTAAAATACAAATCTTTACGTAAATTTAAAAATTTAACCTGTAAATTTATACATGCCATTTAAAAAACAAACAAACTGAAATTTAGCTACAACTTAGAAAGTTCAATCAAAATAAAATATACTCATTTAGAAAATATAAGATTAATTCCCTGTTTAGTTTATATGACAATCTATTCTTCTCAAAAATGGTAAGGCAGAAATAATTCCCTGCAATTTGTAAATTTGTACGCTGTTTGAACAATTAGAGAACAGTTAAATATCATAACTGAAACATATAATTTAATGAATACTGTTCTATATTAATACAGAATAAAAATTAATTAAGAAAATATTGCATTGACTTACAGCTAATTAACTGTGCATATTCCTGCTAAGAAAGTGGTACAGATAGATACTCAGTGTTTTGCATTTTTAAAAATGACGCAACTAATTCTTCTAATTATGAAGATGGCTTCATGAAGATTTCTTTGATAATGAAAAAGAAAACTAAAGTAGTTTCTATCAAACTAAAGAGAAAAAATGAAAGACGTAAAAAAAAAAAATTGAACAAAAAAAGTTAATTAAGTTTAAGTTAGTATTGATTTTTTAGTTAAAGTTACTAATCATCAATATAAAAGTGAAAATAAAAAAACCTAGAATTGGAAATCATAATAAAATTTATAAATTTTTTAAACTAAAAATTACTTGTCTCCTTAACAGCTTTATGCTTAAGTATATGATCAATCAGTTTTATACTTATAACAGTTTTAACTTAATTTTATGATAGATTAGAAAACTGTTGAAATGTCCTATATCAACTCTATGCATGCATTAAATTTAACAAACCTTATAATTATTATGCATAGAATAACTGTTGATCAGTTGTATTCTTCGCAAATAAAAATAATATATATTTTACACACTAAATAATGGTAAGTGCAATTACGAAAAATGTCTCGTAGATAAAATGCTTGAGGTATTTTAAATTAATATATATTATGCAGAATTTATGTTTACATAACATAGTTTCAAAACTAATTAAGCAATTAAAAAAAATTGCACCCACTTATAAAACTCTTTTACCCAAAGATAATTTCATATAAAAAATAATTTTTAATAATTATCTATTATTTTTTATCATTTAATTTAATTGGAGGTGAAAACATTTTGAATTATGAGGTGTGGATTTTTTAATGCCATATTAATCTACATATTTTTCTATTGAGAAATCTAAAGATTCAACTTTTTATATTCAGTAGAAGCTGAGAAAATCAAAATTTATTATTTTTAAAAAATTAATTTGGCGACAATGAAGATATATTTAAATGGGATGATTAATACTAAATTGTGGTAAACTTATGAGGAACTTGACTTACTCGCGGGTAGCGTAAAATTTCATTCATATCTTTTTCGCTAGTAATTGATTGCTGATCTTTTTTTATTTATTTTTTAATTCTAAAATACAATGTTTCTTTTTTAGTCTTCTGAAATTTTATTCGCAATTTAGTAAAGAAAGTTGAATAAAGCATTTTATTCAACGAATGACTAGTTTTATAAAAGCAATGCTTCTGATAGAATATGATTATACATCAGATTGCGGTTATATTTTTATGTGATTATATTTAATCTTTTAGCCTCTTTTTTCAATAATTGATACAATTTCAATAATATACGTACGTATGCATAGATTTGGAATAATATATTTATCAATTTCTTCAATATACATTTTATAATTATTAATACGAATACGTAGTCCGCGTTTTTAAGCATCTTAATATTTCTCAACATCTTATATATCGTCTTAATCTTAAAATAAATTTTTTAATTACGTGCGCATGCTTCGCATAACTGTTTTACCAACTATTTAATTAAATTTTAACATTTTAAAAAATTACATTCTTTACGATACCACGTATATTAATTTTTCATTAATATACTAATAAATTTATTTAATACTTTAATTTAGGTTTTCATTAAAATTGAAGTTCCTTTTTAAATTATTATCAAGTTTAGATTAAAAGAAAACTTGCCTGCTAGCTAAGAATAAAATCTTGTTTAGAAATTGAAAACATTCTGCTGTTTAAATTTATTTGATGCAGAACAGCTGACCATTTACTAAGTATACTATTTTTTCGAAAAATAAAGATAAATTGTTGATTTTTTTTTCCTGGTGACTTCAATATAGACTATCTAAACTAGTGCTAATGTTTTATAAGTCACTACAAATAGTATAAATGTACCGAACAAAAAAAGTTGTCGAATATGTTGCCAAAATTTTTAAGCGTGTTAAAATATCTCAGTATCTTAAATGTCGTACTAACATCTTAATTGTGAAATTAAGTTTTTAATTTCCCAGCCGCGTGTGATTCACAGAACTATCCAACTAATTATTTCTTTTTCATTATACCTTTTACTTTTTCTTTATGCTACCACGCATATATTTTCCTTGATAATATGCTACCACTCATGTACAGGGTGTTTTTAAAGTCCCGGACCCATTTTGATATTTAATAACTCATAAAATAATAAAGATAAATTAAAATTAATAACATAAGGGGTTAGATAGACTCAAAAAGTTTCATGACCCTTGTCAATGAACTTCCACGTGTGCCCCCTTCGTCGCACGGAGAATATCAAGTCGATAGTCAATTTCACGCCAGGTAGCAGCAAGCATGTCACTTAACATGCCATTAACATTCAACCATTAACATAAAATGCCTCTTAACATTCAACAATTCCTTCAGTTATAGAAAAAAATAAATATCGTAAATTATATAAAACTTTGTGAATGTGCATTAGTCATGATTCCAAATATGTAAAAAAAAAATATATGTTTATTCAGAGAAAGTACGTTTTTGTGTCCGATTGCGTAACTTAATTAATAGTTAGCACTAATTAATTAGCATATTTGAGGTCACCCCCTGAAACCATTAAGATTGACACTTAATTCGTAAAAATCCAGGGTGATTCGTTTTTTTTTTTTTTTTTTGAAGACTGTACACGTAAAAAACGCGTTGAGCAATGAATTGCAAATTCTTATTCCTTGTGTTTGTAATGCATAAAAATTGGCAATATACAATTTTGTTTAATTATAATGAATTTTTTTTAGTTTATTTTCTTACTCACATCCATATTTCATTCATTCAATTAAGAAACATAAAATCCTTTATTTTGACCGGCTATGGTAGAAGTAAGTATGAATTAAGTGTTGGTAGGTTTAGTGTTAAACGCCATTGGCAAATTGAGTTCTGATTTGGATTTAATGGCGTCCAATAACTTTTCAACTGCGTTCAAGAGTAATAGTAAACCGTGCGCATGCGTCGTCATTGCATGCGTTGCTAAGGCGACCGCTGTTATTTTCCTTTTTATTTTCACTAGCAGACATTTTCAATGTATTTACATAATAATAATTTAAAATATTTTTACATTCTTTTTATTATTAACGTACAATTACTGACTTGACGGGGATTTCAATATAAATATGAATACTGAAGAAGGAAAAGTATTTTGTGACATCTTGAAACACGTACATAGGCAGAATTTGAAAACTAATCCGACGACAAACATCCATTGAGACAGTTTTTGCAACCCATGATTTGATATGTAGTGGCGTTTAACGGAGTCAATTCAGAAGGAAAAAAGAATTTGACCAATGGGTAACCAGTAATCGTAATATGGCGATCACAATTTTTTATTTATTTATTTATTTTTTAAATTTTTAAAAAATGGGTTAAAAAAAGTTAATTTTAACATAAAAGCTAATAATAATCACAATATAGAATAATAATGCCATTTTTACGCTTAGATTTAAAACCTATCTACCAATATTTTTAATTAAAAAAAGGCAACAATGATAATTAATAAATCAATATGAGTACTTACATGCAGTGCCCAGCATAGTCCGTAGCATGTTCAATCTGGTACCGAAGGTGGGTTTTACCAAGTGACATGACAAGTACCATTAGACACCATGACAAGCTCCATCCGACGGCATGGCTAGTTACGTAAGGCGGCATCGCGAGTTCTTTAGGACGCTACACCAAGTTCCGTCATGGCACACAGCTAGTTGCAGCAAAAGCTCTTAATTTCTACAAAAATATCAAAACGTTTTCACAATTGAAACATAAGATATCAGTGATTATTTATTGCTTGATTAAACCAAGCTCAAAATATCCTACAATAAGGAAAATGACACTTTCAGTTTTTGATATTTCTTTTTTAATTTCCCAAGAAATACTTTGAGGATTACTTTGAAACTTTAGGAGTGCTCATGCGATTTTTTTATAACTGTCGCTGAACAGCAGACTGAATTTTCAGTTTACGGCTACCAATGTTCAACTCCACAGCCTTGCAATTTTGAACCCAATCCAGAAGACAAGGGATCAAGTATCGGAAGAAATTTGACTTTGTGGTGAAACTAACCTATATTTGCGTTACGTTAAGAGGAAAACCACGAAAGCCTCCTACGGTTAGCCTAACAGCAAGGGGACTCTAACCCATGATCCATCTACCTCTGAGGATATTTTACGTCAGCACTGTGGTCGGTGCAAGCCAGATGCGGAATTCGTATCGACCAGCCCTCCCTGGGATTCGAACCAGGTTCAAATCATTTAAAGGCAAAAGCTCTCATCCTTGAGCCATCACAGCTCATCAGGAACTGTTGGCGGGATTACGAAGTTTCGATCATTTTTTCTGATCGCTAAAAGCAGCATTTATCGTCAATCGAAATTTAGACAAACTTTCCGACAAGCCAGAGCATACAAATCTCAACTTGAGTTTTGTGCAAAAAAAAAGACAACACATGTGTTAAATAGCTTCCTGAAAGCGATAAATAAATATCACTACAATTATATTGCCAAAAAAATTTATTACCAAACAAAATTGCGCCCACTTTTCATCTAGCTAGAGGGTACAAATTTCAATGTGTTCGTGGTAAAATTTTGCCTTCGTGGAGCACTTTGGGAAACAACAAACCCGAATTTGAGTTACATGGAGAGGAAAACCACGAAAGTCTCCCATGATTAGCCTAACTGCAAGGGAACTAACCCATGATCTGTCTACCACTAATGTTATTTTACGTCAGTACTGTGATTCATACTTTGAAGTACATTTTAAATCTTTTAGAAATTTGACAGACTGGCAATACTTGACGAAAGAAAATAAGTATTTTTGAACGCCCTAAAGCAGAAAATCCAGCAAGTAACTTGTAGCGCATTTACATATTACTTTGGTTCTTGTTTGTAATAACTGCATAACATTTAGTAAATCTAGCTTATATATTTAAGAAAATAAGAACGTTCTTATAAAAAATTCATTTTTTTTGTCTTGTTTTATGTTTTTTCTTTTTCTCTTTTGCTTTAACTTTGAAATCTGCGAAACTAAACAAAGCTTTTGAAGCGATTTAAAATTAATTACAAAAATGCTGTTTTATTGTTAGAAAAGAAATTGCGCAAGATATATGTATTAAAAGTAGTTTTTTTAAACTGCGCATGCGTGGAAAAATTAAAAATTATTTTTTCATAATTTTGTAGTGAACCATATTTGAAAACTAATGGAAAAATCTGATTTAACTCTCTTAAAGACTTAAAACGTTTCAAACAATTTTCTAAGCTTCTTTTGTAATTTTTTAAAGAAAGCTCTAAATGATCAGGGAGTTTCTACAAATTTCATAATGTACGTAGTATTGCAAATTAAATTACACTACATTGGAATTACTGGACAACATGAACCAAATTTAATATGTGAAAAAACCCTTACTATTTTGAGATTTCTCTTAAAAAATACAAAAACTCTTTAGAAAATGGCTTGAAACTTTTTACAATTGTAAGATATTTAAATCAATATTTTTTCCATTAGTTGCCAAGTATGGTTCTAATTACTAAATTATGAAACAATAATTTAAATTTTTTTCCACGCATGTGCAGTATAAAAGATCTGCTTTAAATACTTTGCACATTTTCCAGAACTTTCTCTTCAAATTTTGGAACAATAATTTTGCAACTAATTTTAATAACTAGGAATTGGAGCTAATTATAATAATTAGCTCCAAATGATTTGTTTAATTTTACTGAATATTTTCAACGTTACAGCAAAAAATCACAAGATAAAAAAAATTAGTTTTTTTTTAATAAAAATGTCCATATTTCCTTAAATATTTAAGTTAAAAAAGCTTTTAAAAAAGCTTAGATTGAATTTAATTAGCTAAAATTGCAAACTGAAATTAGTTTTAGTTTTGAATTAAAACGGCATCAATTAAAAATCATCAATTAAATTATTTTTTTAACAAACTATTTTGTTAAAAAAATAATATATTTAGCATATCTTAATCGTCCATTGAAGTTATAAGAATCTGCATATTCTTCTAGTACATCTATAACAAATTGTATTTGTCTTGTATTAATCATAACTGAAAAATAAAGTGATTGTTATACAGGCCAAATTATTATACGCACTATAAGATTCTATGTGAAATCTTAATTATCAGGGGATGCAGTTTTATTGTCTTTACGTGACTGAAACCGGTTTGCACTTGCTTACCTTTGTGTATCAATTAGTTAAATTAAAAAATATATAAGATATTCCACGATTGGATAAATTAAACGACATATTATATAAATATAGAATATTCATTATATTAAGTATTATATTAGTATATTATAATAATTAGACCCAATATGTTTGCATGTAATACTTTTTTACACAAGGAGTTTGCAATACTTTTATACTTAAACATACATGTAATTGGTTTTATTCAGGAGATTTTTTATATACTTCCTAATTGTATTTATTTTTAACGAATTCCATTACAATGTTAACTAACTGATACACTAATGTTAACAAATGCAAACCAGTTTCAGTCACGTTAAAAAACAATAAAGCTGTATCAACCTGATAATTACGATTTTACATAGAATCTTAATAATTTGTACTAGACTGAACATTTTTTTTAATTTCTTTCCAAATCAAGCTATCGATAGAACATAATTACTTCAGCTCATATGAAAACATTTATTGTATTCAGGAATTATTTCCAATGTTTTATAATTAAGTAAGAAACTCAACAAAGCATTTACTGTAAAATTAAATGGATAAATTTAAAATAATCAACGTGAAACTGACGGTAATGAAAAATCAAATTGGTATTCTTGCAGTGCTACAGCAAATAAGTACGTAATTTATTAAAAACACGCATACTACATCTGAAATAAATAACATACTTAATTTAAAACTTTAAATTCGTATTGAAGTAAAAAAGCAAATAAACAAAATAGCTATGAAGAAAGAAAAAAAGAAAGAGGAAAATTCACAAACGCCGTTTTGAGTTTTCCGTTGTGAGTAAAAATAAATTCACGTGCATCACTCAAGTAGCAGATCTTCAACGGAACATTTGAAATGAAAAATAAAACTAGAATTTTTTTCCTCTTCTAATTTGCGGATCGCTACTTCTATGTAAACTATGTGTTGTAACATTTGAGTGTTTTCAACTTAATTTCAGGAATTTTCAGTTGATTTTTAAGAAGATTAATCTTTATAACAATGATAAAAAAAAGTCAATTTTAAATTAACGTTTTGATATAAGTTACTAAAACAATCATACTTCAAACATTTCGAAATTTGCAAATTCAAAAATAATTTATACCCAAAATAGGGTTCTTTATATGATTAAAAAGTTATATTAGTTTTCAAATCAAGCAAATTCATAAAATCACAGTTTTGTATTCCGTCCATAACATTCTTAAACTTCTTTTTGTTGTTGAATTAAATCACACTTTTAAGAGATACGCTATTTCTGTTGACAAGTCTAAATAACATTTTCTTATTAAAAAAAATAATAATGTTACCCTAGTTATTGCCATCGATTAGCCAATAGCTAGGTAATCAATTGTTTAAAAAAAATTCGATTTTTTACAAATAGATAATTTTTATCAAACAAGTTAATGTTTAATTCATATATTTCAGTAATAGTAATCAAAATAATAAAAATGTTTCGGCAAAGAATTTTAAATGAGAAAAACCACAATATCGACAGAACTTGAGAAATAAAATAAAAATCTCATGCATTTTTCTGGAATCAACTTATTTAAAATTTAGATTTCGGCACTCAAAATCACATACTACTCACATATAATCTAAAAAAATGTATAAATAGTATTTTGATTTTCAATCATAGTTAAACTAAACTAGAGTGGAAAAAAATTTAATTTTTTGCATTAAATTAAATTTAGATGTAAATTAATGTTTCAATCGGTAATAATATTTTTTTAATTTTTTCTATTTTTTTATTAGTTTTATAGTTTAATATGCAAAAGCAAAAAGTCCTCCATTAGTTTTCAAATCAAGCAAATTTATAAAACAGCAGTTTTATATTTCTTCCATAACAATCTTAAACTATCTTTTGTTGTTGAATCAAATCACTTTTTTTAAGAGATACTTAGATGTGTCTACAGAAATCAGGGAAACGTTTTCTAATAAAAAATAAAGTACTGTTAGCCTAGTTAATGCCATCGATTAACTAATTGCAATAGCTGGGTAGTCAATTGCTGTAACAAAATCGATTTTTAATATATTAAACATTTTTCTTTTAATGAAAGATAAATTACACTAAATTAATGCTTAATTCATTTACTTCATCAATAGTAATCAAAATAATTTACTAAAATTAATAACAGTTAATAATAATTTAGTAACAATTTAATAACAATTTATTAAAAATTAGATTTCAACTCACGAAATCACATACTATTCCAAAAAAATGTATATAGTATATTTAGATTTTAAATCACAGTTAAACTAGATAAAAAAAAATATCAAAATTTTTGCATTTGGTTGCGATATTTTTTTAATTCGTTCTAGTTCTTTCTATTCGTTTTATAGCTTAATACGCAAAGCTACCATTCAAGCTGGATTTTACAAGTTGAAGACTAATTTTCAATTTCTTTGTTTCATGAAAGAAGGAAATCAAAAAATTTAAGGAAAATATTTCGAATTTAGTTTCAAATTTGGAAGCAGTTCTTGTAGAATAAGGGGTGGTTTCATTAAGATGCGACGATATTGAAAAAGCATTTCTTTGCGCAGCATACAATCTGAACATGTTTTAAATATGAGCGGTAAGAAAAATTAAAAAAAAAAACAGTTATTAAATGCTTTTTCTTTCTGGATTGACTCCGTTAAATGCCACAACATTTCAAATCATGGGTTGCAAAAACTGTCTCAATTGATGTTTGTCGTTGGATTGGTTTTCAAATCCTGCCTATGTACGTGTTTCAAGATGTCACAAAATATTTTTCCTTCTTCAGTATTCATATTTATATTGAAATCACAGTCAAGTCATTAATTATACTTTAATAATAAAAAGAATATAAAAATACTCTAAATTATTATGTAAATACATTAAAAATGCCTGCTAGTGAAAATGAAGAGAAAAACATCAGTTGTTGCCATAGCAACGCAGCGAACAAATTTAAACTTGCCTAATCGCCAAATTGCTCTTCGCATACCGAAGGCTATAAATTTTGAAATTAAAATCACCGGTAAATTCATTTTATAGTAAAACATCTGCGTAAAGAAATTCGTTATAATTTGTTTTTAATAAATATTTCATGCGTTAAAATTCTGTTACTTTAAAAAAAAATTGAAAAGCAAAATAAAAACTGTAACAAAAAATTACGTATGGAAAACTTTCAAATTTGGCATTAAATTTGAATTTGGGTAGAGAAAAAAATTGGAAAAGAATTTTTGCGTAAAGTTTCAGTTTCAAGAAGAATGAACACAAAAGAAATACACAAAAAATAAAGAAATATTAAACATGAAGAAATATTAAACTCAAAATTTTAAAAAATGAACTAAAATATATTCCGTTTTTAACAAAGTTAAATCTTGTATTTGAATTTAATCCTAGAATTTGAATACTAAACAAAACCCCTGAAAAATTCTTACGTAAGCAGCGGCACCAACTACCCGAACTAGCAATCGATAATCACAGTTAAATAGAATTAACAACAATAACATAAAAATGTATACACTATACAGTAAACGTTTACAAAATTCAAAATAGTGCAATTTTAAGGCACAATATACTTAAATCTATATTGGTATACAATATTAATAGATTAGACTAAATATTTGCTATTCAATAAAGAATTAAAGGTATTAAGTTAAAAATTAATATACACTGAAAGAAGTCGGACCTCTAGTTAACGAAGTCTCTAAATCCCGATAATAACTTCGTTATATGGAAAATTCGTTAAAAAGAAAATAGCCTTTTGAAATACTTAACACAAGCAAGTTTTAAATTCATGAACACAAGACATAATTAAAATATCAATTGATACACCTTTATCTTGCAAAGTAGTATCTAAGATTTATTTTTTGAATCTTAACCATAAAAGAAATTTGCGTGAAAAGCAATAATAGAGCAAAACATTATCCAGTGTTACACTATCATGCTACACATATTTTGAACTGACGAAAGCTAAATTTATGCATAAAATTATAGCTGCATTTATTATAAAAGTAATTTTAAACATACATTAACCACATGCGTTCTTAAGTTTAATTTCTACTGATAAAATCCACTCATTTCTTCGTTTGAAATGCAAACAAAAAAGGAAAGCGATTTTACTGCTTTCTCTAAAAATTAAGTGGCTTCGAAAATCAATTCTCGGTCATATCCCCCCATAAAATGGGTTAACAAATCTAAAATGTTCTGAAATAATTTGGGAAATAGGTAAAGTGGATCTCAAAGAAAAGTTCGTTAAATAGAAAATTCGATTCGCTATTTGGAAGTTATTTTACGAAGAAATTTCCAAATGTTCTTGGTTCCCCGAAAAAATTCGCCAAATGGAAGTTTGTTAAATAGAAGTCCGACTGATTACATTAAAAAAACCAGTCTAAATTGATTACTCGGAATTATTACTCAGGCAAAATTAGAACTAGCCCCTATAACATTTTTATGATCCTGTATTTGAGACACAAAACAATTTTGTTCACAGCATTTACGATTTGAGTTTATGATGTATTTATGAAATTTAAACATATATGTTTAACCATCTATATTTCCTTAAATATACTTACAAAAACTTGATAATACTATAACATTCAATACTTTAACTTCAACAATAAGTTAATATAAATTTAAAAAAAAAATCAATGCAATCACAATTATCAACTTAAACAGCAATAAAATAAAGGATTAAACATTATATAAATCTGCAATAAATGTGGGAAAGAAAATAGAAACTTACTTGATAGATCGCAACTCGATTTTCAGTCTTATTAAAAATAACACGGATTTGACAGACAATATATTGAGTTACTACAAGAAACAATTTAAAACACGCTATTACTCCGCTCGAAGATAGAGAATACTAGTTAGGTTTTCAAAGGTTGCTATAATCTGATTTTATTTCTTCCTAGTTGGCTTCCTAGTAAGTCGCCAATTCAAAATTCACTGATTAAAAAGGTTTCAACTAAATTTTACATGGAGTTTTTAACTATAAATTTTCTTCAAGTATGTTTAAAACAAAGTTGTGAAATGTTTTATTTAACATGAATTCGATTACCTAGATTCGAGAACGAAATACTTAATTACTCATTTTAATCGCATTGATGAAAAAAATTAATGCATTTTATTATAACAGATACTTTTACATACATCACGATTTTCTAAATAAATACTACTATATTGTCAATTTTTAAAACCTTGTTTTTGTATTAAACATAATAAATCCAATTTTTAATATACTAGTTTGAATCGTTTGCCTATCCATTGCATATACAATCGTTTGCATTTACTGTTTTAATCGTTTGCCGTAATAAGTAGAATTAATCTTTATTTTATTACTAAAATGTTGTTGTTGTTGTTGTTAAAGCACTTAACAAGTTTTTTCAAGGTAATATTTTTAATAAAAAAGTATTAACTCACGTTTAACTTTAAATATACTAATATGTAGGTACTTTTTATATCTGCTTTTTTCATAATTTAATAGATTAATTTATTTTTTGAAATTAAAGGAAAAGTTCAAATTATTTATCTAAAAATGAAGTCTTTTTCTTAAGGTTAAATATTTGAAAAAATGGGACAAGTAACACTGATACTCCATGTAATTATGCATAATTTTAATTTCACTTTCTATTAATCTTATAAAAACATGGAAGACCATTAAAAATTTATTTCAGTTTTTACTGATTATAAAAGAATTACTCATACCTTAACAATATGCTGCAGAATTAATTGGTTGGTATTATTTTATTTTTAATGACTGTTCCTTATTGTCTCTTGCCTTAAATACACTTGTTCACCTTTCTTAATAAAATTTTTTACTTCCATTGCAGCAAAGATGAGTCAAAATTTTGAACAAGCTCCTGTTGGGGAAACTTTTAAATGAAGCATGGAAATTATTGAGCTATTGAAGAAAAATGAGAACATTTGGAATGTAACATTTCGCCTCCACAGGAAACATCATTTAAGAGCTCATAAAAATTTAATCGAAACTACTTTTACATTTCTTTTGGAATAAATTGTTCACTTTTATCAGTTCTTGTTTTTCCTAAGTTTTAAATAGTTTGTGTTACTCATGTTAAACAAAATAGTGCCGTTTAATAGCTTTCTATTTTTTTAAAATTCAGCTTCACATAAACTTTTAATTTTTTAAAAATAGCACAATTTTTTTCAAACTAGAGTATTTCACTAAAGTTATATATAATAAGACTTATCGAACTCTAAAAAACTATTCTAATAATTTTTCAAAGACTTAAAGTCAACATAAAAAAAATAATTGTAATTGCATTACTTTGGTGCAAAAAATTATCAAACTCCTAAATTTTATTATTTCTGTTTATTTTTACTTTTATATTAAATTTTGTTTTCTCCGTTGTAAAATATACATATTAAATGTAAATTGCAAAAAGCTATATTATGTTATTAAATATATGAAAAACTTAAAGGTAATTTATTTGAATAATTTAAAATAAGTATATGACTAAAGGTAAAGAATAATCTAAAAATATATTTATTAACTAAAGATAAAAATATATTAACTAAAGATAATCTATTAGAAAGATTAGCATTCGAAATGTGTTCCATGGTTAAAATCAAGTGTCTTTCTAGGTGAAAGAACGCAATATGGAATAAAAAATAAAATAAAATGGTTGGAAAAAGGTTCAAATTCAAGTCCGTCTAACTCCCTCTAATATTAAAATATAATTTTCAACCTCGACGGAAAGTTGGCCTCTATGAGCCGAACCACCCTACAAAGAACATTTTTTATAGACCTATTAGGGGGGCTGCAAACGTCCCTTAAGTCTTTTGTTTAGCTAACCGGGAGAAGGTACATTAATCTATGTAGCAGCCCGATCACCGTATAAACGTGGTTCAACGGCTAAGACCACGTGCAAGTGACTTACGCCTAAAGCGAGGGGGTGCAGGTTCAAACCCCTGCAGAGGTCAATTTTTAAAATTTTTTATATTTTCTTTCTTTTCTTTTTTTTAACATATTATTATTTATTTAATGTGTTTTTCGATATATTAAAGGATCCTATATGTAAAAAATAATTTTTTTTTCTCGGGAAATTTCAAATAATGCTTAAAAACAGGAAAAATCCAGGAAAATTAGCTTATTTTTATTATATTATTTTTTTATACTCCTTTTACATTATTTTCACGATAGTTCAGCATTCGAAATGTGTTCCATGCTTAAATTCAAGTGTCTTTCTTGGTGAAAGAACGCATAATGGCATAAAAAATAAAATAAAATGGCGGGAAAAAGGTTCAAATTTGATGTCCGTCTAACTCCCTCTAATATTAAGTTATAATTTTCAAACTCGGACGGAAAGTTTGCCTCTATGAGTCGAACGACCCAGCAAAGAAAAAATTTTATAGACCTATTAGGAGGGCTGCAAACGCCCCTTAAGTTTTTTGCTTAGTTTACCGGGAGAAGGTACTTGAATCTATGTAGTAGCCCGATCACCGTATAAACGTGGGTCAACGGCTAAGACCACGTGCTAGTGACATACGCCTTAAGTGAGGGGGTGCAGGTTCGAACCCCGGCTGAGGTATATTTTTAAAATTTTTTATATTTTTTTCTTTTCTTTTTTTTACTTTATACTATTTATTTAATGTGTTTTTCGATATATTAAGGGATCCTATATTTAAAAAATAATTTTTTTTATTCGGGAAATTTCAAATAATGCTTAAAAACAGGAAAAATCCTGTAAAAATAGTTTATTTTTATTATATTATTTTTTTAAACTCCTTTTACATTATTCTCACGATAGTTTAGCATTCGAAATGTGTTCCATGCTTAAATTCAAGTGTGTTTCTTGGTGAAAGAACGCATAATGGAATAAAAAATAAAAGAAATTGCCGGAAAAGGGTCAAATTTGAAGTCCGTCTAACTCCCTCTAATATTAAGTTATAATTTTCAAACTCGGACGGAAAGTTTGCCTCTATGAGTCGAACGACCCTGCAAAGAAAAATTTTTATAGACCTATTAGGAGGGCTGCAAACGCCCCTTAAGTTTTTTGCTTAGTTTACCGGGAGAAGGTACTTGAATCTATGTAGTAGCCCGATCACCGTATAAACGTGGGTCAACGGCTAAGACCACGTGCTAGTGACATACGCCTTAAGTGAGGGGGTGCAGGTTCGAACCCCGGCTGAGGTAAATTTTTAAAATTTTTTATATTTTTTTCTTTTCTTTTTTTTACTTTATACTATTTATTTAATGTGTTTTTCGATATATTAAGGGATCCTATATTTAAAAAATAATTTTTTTTATTCGGGAAATTTCAAATAATGCTTAAAAACAGGAAAAATCCTGTAAAAATAGTTTATTTTTATTATATTATTTTTTTAAACTCCTTTTACATTATTCTCACGATAGTTTAGCATTCGAAATGTGTTCCATGCTTAAATTCAAGTGTGTTTCTTGGTGAAAGAACGCATAATGGAATAAAAAATAAAAGAAATTGCCGGAAAAGGGTCAAATTTGAAGTCCGTCTAACTCCCTCTAATATTAAGTTATAATTTTCAAACTCGGACGGAAAGTTTGCCTCTATGAGTCGAACGACCCTGCAAAGAAAAATTTTTATAGACCTATTAGGGGGGCTGCAAACGCCCCTTAAGTTTTTTGCTTAGTTTACCGGGAGAAGGTACTTGAATCTATGTAGTAGCCCGATCACCGTATAAACGTGGGTCAACGGCTAAGACCACGTGCTAGTGACATACGCCTTAAGTGAGGGGGTGCAGGTTCGAACCCCGGCTGAGGTAAATTTTTAAAATTTTTTATATTTTTTTCTTTTCTTTTTTTTACTTTATACTATTTATTTAATGTGTTTTTCGATATATTAAGGGATCCTATATTTAAAAAATAATTTTTTTTATTCGGGAAATTTCAAATAATGCTTAAAAACAGGAAAAATCCTGTAAAAATAGTTTATTTTTATTATATTATTTTTTTAAACTCCTTTTACATTATTCTCACGATAGTTTAGCATTCGAAATGTGTTCCATGCTTAAATTCAAGTGTGTTTCTTGGTGAAAGAACGCATAATGGAATAAAAAATAAAAGAAATTGCCGGAAAAGGGTCAAATTTGAAGTCCGTCTAACTCCCTCTAATATTAAGTTATAATTTTCAAACTCGGACGGAAAGTTTGCCTCTATGAGTCGAACGACCCTGCAAAGAAAATTTTTTATAGACCTATTAGGGGGGCTGCAAACGCCCCTTAAGTTTTTTGCTTAGTTTACCGGGAGAAGGTACTTGAATCTATGTAGTAGCCCGATCACCGTATAAACGTGGGTCAACGGCTAAGACCACGTGCTAGTGACATACGCCTTAAGTGAGGGGGTGCAGGTTCGAACCCCGGCTGAGGTAAATTTTTAAAATTTTTTATATTTTTTTCTTTTCTTTTTTTTACTTTATACTATTTATTTAATGTGTTTTTCGATATATTAAGGGATCCTATATTTAAAAAATAATTTTTTTTATTCGGGAAATTTCAAATAATGCTTAAAAACAGGAAAAATCCTGTAAAAATAGTTTATTTTTATTATATTATTTTTTTAAACTCCTTTTACATTATTCTCACGATAGTTTAGCATTCGAAATGTGTTCCATGCTTAAATTCAAGTGTGTTTCTTGGTGAAAGAACGCATAATGGAATAAAAAATAAAAGAAATTGCCGGAAAAGGGTCAAATTTGAAGTCCGTCTAACTCCCTCTAATATTAAGTTATAATTTTCAAACTCGGACGGAAAGTTTGCCTCTATGAGTCGAACGACCCTGCAAAGAAAAATTTTTATAGACCTATTAGGGGGGCTGCAAACGCCCCTTAAGTTTTTTGCTTAGTTTACCGGGAGAAGGTACTTGAATCTATGTAGTAGCCCGATCACCGTATAAACGTGGGTCAACGGCTAAGACCACGTGCTAGTGACATACGCCTTAAGTGAGGGGGTGCAGGTTCGAACCCCGGCTGAGGTAAATTTTTAAAAATTTTTATATTTTTTTCTTTTCTTTTTTTTACTTTATACTATTTATTTAATGTGTTTTTCGATATATTAAGGGATCCTATATTTAAAAAATAATTTTTTTTATTCGGGAAATTTCAAATAATGCTTAAAAACAGGAAAAATCCTGTAAAAATAGTTTATTTTTATTATATTATTTTTTTAAACTCCTTTTACATTATTCTCACGATAGTTTAGCATTCGAAATGTGTTCCATGCTTAAATTCAAGGGTGTTTCTTGGTGAAAGAACGCATAATGGAATAAAAAATAAAAGAAATTGCCGGAAAAGGGTCAAATTTGAAGTCCGTCTAACTCCCTCTAATATTAAGTTATAATTTTCAAACTCGGACGGAAAGTTTGCCTCTATGAGTCGAACGACCCTGCAAAGAAAAATTTTTATAGACCTATTAGGGGGGCTGCAAACGCCCCTTAAGTTTTTTGCTTAGTTTACCGGGAGAAGGTACTTGAATCTATGTAGTAGCCCGATCACCGTATAAACGTGGGTCAACGGCTAAGACCACGTGCTAGTGACATACGCCTTAAGCGAGGGGGTGCAGGTTCGAACCCCGGCTGAGGTAAATTTTTAAAATTTTTTATATTTTTTTCTTTTCTTTTTTTTACATTATACTATTTATTTAATGTGTTTTTCGATATATTAAGGGATCCTATATTTAAAAAATAATTTTTTTTATTCGGGAAATTTCAAATAATGCTTAAAAACAGGAAAAATCCTGTAAAAATAGTTTATTTTTATTATATTATTTTTTTAAACTCCTTTTACATTATTCTCACGATAGTTTAGCATTCGAAATGTGTTCCATGCTTAAATTCAAGTGTGTTTCTTGGTGAAAGAACGCATAATGGAATAAAAAATAAAAGAAATTGCCGGAAAAGGGTCAAATTTGAAGTCCGTCTAACTCCCTCTAATATTAAGTTATAATTTTCAAACTCGGACGGAAAGTTTGCCTCTATGAGTCGAACGACCCTGCAAAGAAAAATTTTTATAGACCTATTAGGGGGGCTGCAAACGCCCCTTAAGTTTTTTGCTTAGTTTACCGGGAGAAGGTACTTGAATCTATGTAGTAGCCCGATCACCGTATAAACGTGGGTCAACGGCTAAGACCACGTGCTAGTGACATACGCCTTAAGTGAGGGGGTGCAGGTTCGAACCCCGGCAGAGGTAAATTTTTAAAATTTTTTATATTTTTTTCTTTTCTTTTTTTTACTTTATACTATTTATTTAATGTGTTTTTCGATATATTAAGGGATCCTATATTTAAAAAATAATTTTTTTTATTCGGGAAATTTCAAATAATGCTTAAAAACAGGAAAAATCCTGTAAAAATAGTTTATTTTTATTATATTATTTTCTTAAACTCCTTTTACATTATTCTCACGATAGTTCAGCATTCGAAATGTGTTCCATGCTTAAATTCAAGTCTGTTTGTTGGTGAAAGAACGCATAATGGAATAAAAAATAAAAGAAATTGCCGGAAAAGGGTCAAATTTGAAGTCCGTCTAACTCCCTCTAATATTAAGTTATAATTTTCAAACTCGGACGGAAAGTTTGCCTCTATGAGTCGAACGACCCTGCAAAGAAAAATTTTTATAGACCTATTAGGGGGGCTGCAAACGCCCCTTAAGTTTTTTGCTTAGTTTACCGGGAGAAGGTACTTGAATCTATGTAGTAGCCCGATCACCGTATAAACGTGGGTCAACGGCTAAGACCACGTGCTAGTGACATACGCCTTAAGTGAGGGGGTGCAGGTTCGAACCCCGGCTGAGGTAAATTTTTTAAATTTTTTATATTTTTTTCTTTTCTTTTTTTTACTTTATACTATTTATTTAATGTGTTTTTCGATATATTAAGGGATCCTATATTTAAAAAATAATTTTTTTTATTCGGGAAATTTCAAATAATGCTTAAAAACAGGAAAAATCCTGTAAAAATAGTTTATTTTTATTATATTATTTTTTTAAACTCCTTTTACATTATTCTCACGATAGTTTAGCATTCGAAATGTGTTCCATGCTTAAATTCAAGTGTGTTTCTTGGTGAAAGAACGCATAATGGAATAAAAAATAAAAGAAATTGCCGGAAAAGGGTCAAATTTGAAGTCCGTCTAACTCCCTCTAATATTAAGTTATAATTTTCAAACTCGGACGGAAAGTTTGCCTCTATGAGTCGAACGACCCTGCAAAGAAAATTTTTTATAGACCTATTAGGGGGGCTGCAAACGCCCCTTAAGTTTTTTGCTTAGTTTACCGGGAGAAGGTACTTGAATCTATGTAGTAGCCCGATCACCGTATAAACGTGGGTCAACGGCTAAGACCACGTGCTAGTGACATACGCCTTAAGTGAGGGGGTGCAGGTTCGAACCCCGGCTGAGGTAAATTTTTAAAATTTTTTATATTTTTTTCTTTTCTTTTTTTTACTTTATACTATTTATTTAATGTGTTTTTCGATATATTAAGGGATCCTATATTTAAAAAATAATTTTTTTTATTCGGGAAATTTCAAATAATGCTTAAAAACAGGAAAAATCCTGTAAAAATAGTTTATTTTTATTATATTATTTTTTTAAACTCCTTTTACATTATTCTCACGATAGTTTAGCATTCGAAATGTGTTCCATGCTTAAATTCAAGTGTGTTTCTTGGTGAAAGAACGCATAATGGAATAAAAAATAAAAGAAATTGCCGGAAAAGGGTCAAATTTGAAGTCCGTCTAACTCCCTCTAATATTAAGTTATAATTTTCAAACTCGGACGGAAAGTTTGCCTCTATGAGTCGAACGACCCTGCAAAGAAAAATTTTTATAGACCTATTAGGGGGGCTGCAAACGCCCCTTAAGTTTTTTGCTTAGTTTTCCGGGAGAAGGTACTTGAATCTATGTAGTAGCCCGATCACCGTATAAACGTGGGTCAACGGCTAAGACCACGTGCTAGTGACATACGCCTTAAGTGAGGGGGTGCAGGTTCGAACCCCGGCTGAGGTAAATTTTTAAAATTTTTTATATTTTTTTCTTTTCTTTTTTTTACTTTATACTATTTATTTAATGTGTTTTTCGATATATTAAGGGATCCTATATTTAAAAAATAATTTTTTTTATTCGGGAAATTTCAAATAATGCTTAAAAACAGGAAAAATCCTGTAAAAATAGTTTATTTTTATTATATTATTTTTTTAAACTCCTTTTACATTATTCTCACGATAGTTTAGCATTCGAAATGTGTTCCATGCTTAAATTCAAGTGTGTTTCTTGGTGAAAGAACGCATAATGGAATAAAAAATAAAAGAAATTGCCGGAAAAGGGTCAAATTTGAAGTCCGTCTAACTCCCTCTAATATTAAGTTATAATTTTCAAACTCGGACGGAAAGTTTGCCTCTATGAGTCGAACGACCCTGCAAAGAAAAATTTTTATAGACCTATTAGGGGGGCTGCAAACGCCCCTTAAGTTTTTTGCTTAGTTTACCGGGAGAAGGTACTTGAATCTATGTAGTAGCCCGATCACCGTATAAACGTGGGTCAACGGCTAAGACCACGTGCTAGTGACATACGCCTTAAGTGAGGGGGTGCAGGTTCGAACCCCGGCTGAGGTAAATTTTTAAAATTTTTTATATTTTTTTCTTTTCTTTTTTTTACTTTATACTATTTATTTAATGTGTTTTTCGATATATTAAGGGATCCTATATTTAAAAAATAATTTTTTTTATTCGGGAAATTTCAAATAATGCTTAAAAACAGGAAAAATCCTGTAAAAATAGTTTATTTTTATTATATTATTTTTTTAAACTCCTTTTACATTATTCTCACGATAGTTTAGCATTCGAAATGTGTTCCATGCTTAAATTCAAGTGTGTTTCTTGGTGAAAGAACGCATAATGGAATAAAAAATAAAAGAAATTGCCGGAAAAGGGTCAAATTTGAAGTCCGTCTAACTCCCTCTAATATTAAGTTATAATTTTCAAACTCGGACGGAAAGTTTGCCTCTATGAGTCGAACGACCCTGCAAAGAAAAATTTTTATAGACCTATTAGGGGGGCTGCAAACGCCCCTTAAGTTTTTTGCTTAGTTTACCGGGAGAAGGTACTTGAATCTATGTAGTAGCCCGATCACCGTATAAACGTGGGTCAACGGCTAAGACCACGTGCTAGTGACATACGCCTTAAGTGAGGGGGTGCAGGTTCGAACCCCGGCTGAGGTAAATTTTTAAAATTTTTTATATTTTTTTCTTTTCTTTTTTTTACTTTATACTATTTATTTAATGTGTTTTTCGATATATTAAGGGATCCTATATTTAAAAAATAATTTTTTTTATTCGGGAAATTTCAAATAATGCTTAAAAACAGGAAAAATCCTGTAAAAATAGTTTATTTTTATTATATTATTTTTTTAAACTCCTTTTACATTATTCTCACGATAGTTTAGCATTCGAAATGTGTTCCATGCTTAAATTCAAGTGTGTTTCTTGGTGAAAGAACGCATAATGGAATAAAAAATAAAAGAAATTGCCGGAAAAGGGTCAAATTTGAAGTCCGTCTAACTCCCTCTAATATTAAGTTATAATTTTCAAACTCGGACGGAAAGTTTGCCTCTATGAGTCGAACGACCCTGCAAAGAAAAATTTTTATAGACCTATTAGGGGGGCTGCAAACGCCCCTTAAGTTTTTTGCTTAGTTTACCGGGAGAAGGTACTTGAATCTATGTAGTAGCCCGATCACCGTATAAACGTGGGTCAACGGCTAAGACCACGTGCTAGTGACATACGCCTTAAGTGAGGGGGTGCAGGTTCGAACCCCGGCTGAGGTAAATTTTTTAAATTTTTTATATTTTTTTCTTTTCTTTTTTTTACTTTATACTATTTATTTAATGTGTTTTTCGATATATTAAGGGATCCTATATTTAAAAAATAATTTTTTTTATTCGGGAAATTTCAAATAATGCTTAAAAACAGGAAAAATCCTGTAAAAATAGTTTATTTTTATTATATTATTTTTTTAAACTCCTTTTACATTATTCTCACGATAGTTTAGCATTCGAAATGTGTTCCATGCTTAAATTCAAGTGTGTTTCTTGGTGAAAGAACGCATAATGGAATAAAAAATAAAAGAAATTGCCGGAAAAGGGTCAAATTTGAAGTCCGTCTAACTCCCTCTAATATTAAGTTATAATTTTCAAACTCGGACGGAAAGTTTGCCTCTATGAGTCGAACGACCCTGCAAAGAAAAATTTTTATAGACCTATTAGGGGGGCTGCAAACGCCCCTTAAGTTTTTTGCTTAGTTTACCGGGAGAAGGTACTTGAATCTATGTAGTAGCCCGATCACCGTATAAACGTGGGTCAACGGCTAAGACCACGTGCTAGTGACATACGCCTTAAGTGAGGGGGTGCAGGTTCGAACCCCGGCGGAGGTAAATTTTTAAAATTTTTTATATTTTTTTCTTTTCTTTTTTTTACTTTATACTATTTATTTAATGTGTTTTTCGATATATTAAGGGATCCTATATTTAAAAAATAATTTTTTTTATTCGGGAAATTTCAAATAATGCTTAAAAACAGGAAAAATCCTGTAAAAATAGTTTATTTTTATTATATTATTTTTTTAAACTCCTTTTACATTATTCTCACGATAGTTTAGCATTCGAAATGTGTTCCATGCTTAAATTCAAGTGTGTTTCTTGGTGAAAGAACGCATAATGGAATAAAAAATAAAAGAAATTGCCGGAAAAGGGTCAAATTTGAAGTCCGTCTAACTCCCTCTAATATTAAGTTATAATTTTCAAACTCGGACGGAAAGTTTGCCTCTATGAGTCGAACGACCCTGCAAAGAAAAATTTTTATAGACCTATTAGGGGGGCTGCAAACGCCCCTTAAGTTTTTTGCTTAGTTTACCGGGAGAAGGTACTTGAATCTATGTAGTAGCCCGATCACCGTATAAACGTGGGTCAACGGCTAAGACCACGTGCTAGTGACATACGCCTTAAGTGAGGGGGTGCAGGTTCGAACCCCGGCTGAGGTAAATTTTTAAAATTTTTTATATTTTTTTCTTTTCTTTTTTTTACTTTATACTATTTATTTAATGTGTTTTTCGATATATTAAGGGATCCTATATTTAAAAAATAATTTTTTTTATTCGGGAAATTTCAAATAATGCTTAAAAACAGGAAAAATCCTGTAAAAATAGTTTATTTTTATTATATTATTTTCTTAAACTCCTTTTACATTATTCTCACGATAGTTTAGCATTCGAAATGTGTTCCATGCTTAAATTCAAGTGTGTTTCTTGGTGAAAGAACGCATAATGGAATAAAAAATAAAAGAAATTGCCGGAAAAGGGTCAAATTTGAAGTCCGTCTAACTCCCTCTAATATTAAGTTATAATTTTCAAACTCGGACGGAAAGTTTGCCTCTATGAGTCGAACGACCCTGCAAAGAAAAATTTTTATAGACCTATTAGGGGGGCTGCAAACGCCCCTTAAGTTTTTTGCTTAGTTTACCGGGAGAAGGTACTTGAATCTATGTAGTAGCCCGATCACCGTATAAACGTGGGTCAACGGCTAAGACCACGTGCTAGTGACATACGCCTTAAGTGAGGGGGTGCAGGTTCGAACCCCGGCTGAGGTAAATTTTTAAAATTTTTTATATTTTTTTCTTTTCTTTTTTTTACTTTATACTATTTATTTAATGTGTTTTTCGATATATTAAGGGATCCTATATTTAAAAAATAATTTTTTTTATTCGGGAAATTTCAAATAATGCTTAAAAACAGGAAAAATCCTGTAAAAATAGTTTATTTTTATTATATTATTTTTTTAAACTCCTTTTACATTATTCTCACGATAGTTTAGCATTCGAAATGTGTTCCATGCTTAAATTCAAGTGTGTTTCTTGGTGAAAGAACGCATAATGGAATAAAAAATAAAAGAAATTGCCGGAAAAGGGTCAAATTTGAAGTCCGTCTAACTCCCTCTAATATTAAGTTATAATTTTCAAACTCGGACGGAAAGTTTGCCTCTATGAATCGAACGACCCTGCAAAGAAAAATTTTTATAGACCTATTAGGGGGGCTGCAAACGCCCCGTAAGTTTTTTGCTTAGTTTACCGGGAGAAGGTACTTGAATCTATGTAGTAGCCCGATCACCGTATAAACGTGGGTCAACAGCTAAGACCACGTGCTAGTGACATACGCCTTAAGCGAGGGGGTGCAGGTTCGAACCCCGGCTGAGGTAAATTTTTAAAATTTTTTATATTTTTTTCTTTTCTTTTTTTTACATTATACTATTTATTTAATGTGTTTTTCGATATATTAAGGGATCCTATATTTAAAAAATAATTTTTTTTATTCGGGAAATTTCAAATAATGCTTAAAAACAGGAAAAATCCTGTAAAAATAGTTTATTTTTATTATATTATTTTTTTAAACTCCTTTTACATTATTCTCACGATAGTTTAGCATTCGAAATGTGTTCCATGCTTAAATTCAAGTGTCTTTCTTGGTGAAAGAACACATAATGGAATAAAAATTAAAATAAAATGGCGGGAAAAAGGTTCAAATTTGAGGTCCGTCTAACTCCCTCTAATATTAAGCTATAATTTTCAAACTCGGACGGAATTTTCGCCTCTATGAGTCGAACGACCCTGCAAAGAAAATTTTTTTATAGACCTATTAGGGGGGCTGCAAACGCCCCTTAAGTTTTTTGCTTAGCTTACCGGGAGAAGGTACTTGAATCTATGTAGTAGCCCGATCTCCGTATAAACGTGGTTGAACGGCTAAGACCGCGTGCTAGTGACATACGCCTTAAGCGAGGGGGTGCAGGTTCGAACCCCGGCTGTGGTCAACTTTTAAAATTTTTTATATTTTTTTCTTTTGCTTATTTTACATTATATTATTTATTTAATGTGTTTTTCGATATAATAAAGGATCCTATAAATGAAAATAATTTTTTTTATTCGTGAAATTTCAAATAATGCTTAAAAATTCGAAAAATCCCGAAAAATTAGTTTATTTTAATTATATTATTTTTTAAATTTCATTAACAATATATTCACGATGGTTTAGCATGCGAAATGTGTTCTGTGTTTGAAATCAAGGGCTATTTTTTTGGCGAAAGAACGCATAATGGAATAAAAAATAAAATAAAATGGCGGGAAAAAGGTTCAAATTTTAAGTCCATCTAACTCCCTTTATTATTAAGTTATAAATTTCAAACTCTGACGGAAATTTGGGCTCTATGAGCCGATTCACCTTACAAAGAAAAATTTTTATAGACCTATTAGGGGGGCTGCAAACGCCCCTTAAGTCCTTTCTTTAGCTGGCCGGGAGAAGGTACTTTAATCTATGTAGTAGCCCGATCTCCGTGTAAGCGTGGTTCAACGGTTAACACTGCGTATAAGCGACTTACGCCTTAAGCGAGGGGGTGCAGGTTCGAACCCCGGCTGAGGTCAATTTTTAAATTTTTTTTTTCTTTTCTTTTTTTTACATTACATTATTTATTTAATGTGTTTTTCGATATATTAAAGGATCCTATATGTAAAAAATAATTTTTTTTACTCGGGAAATTTCAAATAATGCTTAAAAACAGGAAAAATCCTGTAAAAATAGTTTATTTTTAATATATTATTTTTTTATTAAACTCCTTTTACATTATTTTCACGATAGTTTAGCATTCGAAATGTGTTCCATGCTTAAATTCAAGTGTCTTTCTTGGTGAAAGAACACATAATGGAATAAAAATTAAAATAAAATGGCGGGAAAAAGGTTCAAATTTCAAGTCCATCTAACTCCCTGCTATAAATTTCTAACTCGGACGGAAATTTCGCCTCTATGAGCCGAACCACCCTACAAAGAAAATTTTTTATAGACCTATTGAGGGGGCTGCAAACGCCCCTTAAGCTTTTTGTTTAGCTTACCGGGAGAAGGTACTTGAATCTATGTAGTAGCCCGATCTCCGTATAAACGTGGTTGAACGGCTAAGACCGCGTGCTAGTGACATACGCCTTAAGCGAGGGGGTGCAGGTTCGAACCCCGGCTGAGGTCAATTTTTAAAATTTTTTTTTCTTTTCTTTTTTTAACATTATATTATTTATTTAATGTGTTTTTCGATATATTAAAGGATCCTATATGTAAAAAATATTTTTTTTTCTCGGGAAATTTCAAATAATGCTTAAAAACAGGAAAAATCCAGGAAAATTAGCTTATTTTTATTATATTATTTTTTTATACTCCTTTTACAATATTTTCACGATAGTTTAGAATTCGAAATGTGTTCCATGCTTAAAATCAAGTGTCTTTCTTGGTGAATGAACGCATAATAGAATAAAAAATAAAATAAAATGGCGGGAAAAAGTTTCAAATTTCAAGTCCGCCTAACTCCCTCTAATATTAAGTTATAATTTTCAAACTCGGACGGAAAGTTTGCCTCTATGAGTCGAACGACCCTGCAAAGAAAAATTTTTATAGACCTATTAGGGGGGCTGCAAACGTCCCTCAAGTTTTTTGCTTAGCTTACCGGGAAAAGGTACTTAAATCTATGTAGTAGCCCGATCACCGTATAAACGTGGTTCAACGGCTAAGACCACGTGCTAGTGACATACGCCTTAAGCGAGGGGGTGCAGGTTCGAACCCCGGCTGAGGTCAATTTTTAAAATTTTTTATATTTTTTTCTTTTCTTTTTTTCACTTCATACTATTTATTTAATGTGTTTTTCGATATATTAAAGGATCCTATATGTAAAAAATAATTTTTTTTATTCGGGAAATTTCAAATAATGCTTAAAAACAGGAAAAATCCTGTAAAAATAGTTTATTTTTAATATATTATTTTTTTATTAAACTCCTTTTACATTATTTTCACGATAGTTTAGCATTCGAAATGTGTTCCATGCTTAAATTCAAGTGTCTTTCTTGGTGAAAGAACGCATAATGGAATAAAAATTAAAATAAAATGGCGGGAAAAAGGTTCAAATTTGAAGTCCGTCTAACTCCCTCTAATTTTAAGCTATAATTTTCAAACTCGGACGGAATTTTCGCCTCTATGAGTCGAACGACCCTGCAAAGAAAATTTTTTTATAGACCTATTAGGGGGGCTGCAAACGCCCCTTAAGTTTTTTGCTTAGCTTACCGGGAGAAGGTACTTGAATCTATGTTGTAGCCCGACCTCCGTATAAACGTGGTTGAACGGCTAAGACCGCGTGCTAGTGACATACGCCTTAAGCGAGGGGGTGCAGGTTCGAACCCCGGCTGTGGTCAACTTTTAAAATTTTTTATATTTTTTTCTTTTGCTTATTTTACATTATATTATTTATTTAATGTGTTTTTCGATATATTAAAGGATCCTATAAATGAAAATATTTTTTTTTATTCGAGAAATTTCAAATAATGCTTAAAAATTCGAAAAATCCCGAAAAATTAGTTTATTTTAATTATATTATTTTTTAAATTTCATTTACAATATATTCACGATGGTTTAGCATGCGAAATGTGTTCTGTGTTTGAAATCAAGGGCTATTTTTTTGGCGAAAGAACGCATAATGGAATAAAAAATAAAATAAAATGGCGGGAAAAAGGTTCAAATTTCAAGTCCATCTAACTCCCTTTATTATTAAGTTATAAATTTCAAACTCGGACGGAAAGTTTGCCTCTATGAGTCGAACGACCCTGCAAAGAAAAATTTTTATAGACCTATTAGGGGGGCTGCAAACGCCCCTTAAGCTTTTTGTTTAGCTTACCGGGAGAAGGTACTTGAATCTATGTAGTAGCCCGATCACCGTATAAACGTGGTTGAACGGCTAAGACCACGTGCTAGTGACATACGCCTTAAGCGAGGGGGTGCAGGTTCGAACCCCGTCTGAGGTCAATTTTTAAAATTTTTTATATTTTTTTCTTTTTTTTTTTTTTACTTCATACTATTTATTTAATGTGTTTTTCGATATATTAAAGGATCCTATATGTAAAAAATAATTTTTTTTATTCGGGAAATTTCAAATAATGCTTAAAAACAGGAAAAATCCTGTAAAAATAGTTTATTTTTAATATATTATTTTTTTATTAAACTCCTTTTACATTATTTTCACGATAGTTTAGCATTCGAAATGTGTTCCATGCTTAAATTCAAGTGTCTTTCTTGGTGAAAGAACGCATAATGGAATAAAAAATAAAATAAAATGGCGGGAAAAAGGTTCAGATTTGAAGTCCGTCTAACTCCTTCTAATATTAAGCTATAATTTTCAAACTCGGACGGAAAGTTTGCCTCTATGAGTCGAACGACCCTGCAAAGAAAAATTTTTATAGACCTATTAGAGGGGCTGCAAACACCCCTTAAGTTTTTTGCTTAGCTTACCGGGAAAAGGTACTTGAATCTATGTAGTAGCCCGATCACCGTATAAACGTGGTTCAACGGCTAAGACCGCGTGCTAGTGACGTACGCCTTAAGCGAGGGGATGCAGGTTCGAACCCCGGCTGTGGTCAGCTTTTAAAATTTTTTATATTTTTTTCTTTTGCTTATTTTACATTATATTATTTTTCGATATATTAAAGGATCCTATAAATGAAAATAATTTTTTTTATTCGAGAAATTTCAAATAATGCTTAAAAATTCGAAAAATTCCGGAAAATTAGTTTATTTTAATTATATTATTTTTTAAATTTCATTTGCAATATATTCACGATGGTTTAGCATGCGAAATGTGTTCTGTGTTTGAAATCAAGGGCTATTTTTTTGGCGAAAGAATGCATAATGGAATAAAAAATAAAATAAAATGGCGGGAAAAAGGTTCAAATTTCAAGTCCATCTAACTCCCTTTATTATTAAGTTATAAATTTCAAACTCGGACGGAAATTTGGGCTCTATGAGCCGAACCACCTTACAAAGAAAAATTTTTATAGACCTTTTAGGGGGGCTGCAAACGCCCCTTAAGTCTTTTCTTTAGCTTTCCGGGAGAAGGTACTTTAATCTATGTAGTAGCCCGATCACCGTGTAAGCGTGGTTCAACGGTTAAGACTGCGTATAAGCGACTTACGCCTTAAGCGAGGGGGTACAGGTTCGAACCCCGGCTGAGGTCAATTTTTAAAATTTTTTTTTCTTTTCTTTTTTTAACATTATATTATTTATTTAATGTGTTTTTCGATATATTAAAGGATCCTATATGTAAAAAATAATTTTTTTTACTCGGGAAATTTCAAATAATGCTTAAAAACAGGAAAAATCCAGGAAAATTAGCTTATTTTTATAATATTATTTTTTTATACTCCTTTTACAATATTTTCACGATAGTTTAGAATTCGAAATGTGTTCCATGCTTAAAATCAAGTGTCTTTCTTGGTGAATGAACGCATAATGGAATAAAAAATAAAATAAAATGGCGGGAAAAAGTTTCAAATTTGAAGTCCGCCTAACTCCCTCTAATGTTAAGTTATAATTTTCAAACTCGGACGGAAAGTTTGCCTCTATGAGTCGAACGACCCTGCAAAGAAAAAATTTTATAGACCTATTAGGGGGGCTGCAAACGTCCCTTAAGTTTTTTGCTTAGCTTACCGGGAGAAGGTACTTGAATCTATGTAGTAGCCTGATCACCGTATAAGCGTGGTTCAACGGCTAAGACCACGTGCTAGAGACATACGCCTTAAGCGAGGGGGGTGCAGGTTCGAACCCCGGCTGAGGTAAATTTTTAAAATTTTTTATATTTTCTTTCTTTTCTTTTTTTTACATTCTATTATTTATTTAATGTGTTTTTCGATATATTAAAGGATCCTATATGTAAAAAATAATTTTTTTTATTCGGAAAATTTCAAATAATGCTTAAAAATTCGAAAAATCCCGAAAAATTAGTTTATTTTAATTATATTATTTTTTAAATTTCATTTGCAATATATTCACGATGGTTTAGCATGCGAAATGTGTTCTGTGTTTGAAATCAAGGGCTATTTTTTTGGCGAAAGAACGCATAATGGAATAAAAAATAAAATAAAATGGCGGGAAAAAGGTTCAAATTTCAAGTCCATCTAACTCCCTGCTATAAATTTCAAACTCAGACGGAAATTTCGCCTCTATGAGCCGAACCACCCTACAAAGAAAATTTTTTATAGACCTATTAGGGGGGCTGCAAACGCCCCTTAAGCTTTTTGTTTAGCTTACCGGGAGAAGGTACTTGAATCTATGTAGTAGACCGATCAGCGTAAAAACGTGGTTCAACGGCTAAGACCACTTGCTAGTGACTTACGCCTTTAGCGAGGGGGTGCAGGTTCGAACACCGGCTGAGGTCAAATTTTAAATTTTTTTTCTAATCTTTTTTTTACATTATATTATTTATTTAATGTGTTTTTCGATATATTAAAGGATCCTATATGTAAAAAATAATTTTTTTACTCGGGAAATTTCAAATAATGCTTAAAAACAGGAAAAATCCTGTAAAAATAGTTTATTTTTATTATATTATTTTTTTAATCTCCTTTTACAATATTTTCACGATAGTTTAGCATTCGAAATGTGTTCCATGCTTAAAATCAAGTGCTTTTCATGGTGAAAGAACGCATAATGGCATAAAAATTAAAATAAAATGGCGGGAAAAAGGTTCAAATTTCAAGTCCGTCTAACTCCCTATAATATTAAGTTATAATTTTCAAACTCGGACGGAAAGTTGGCCTCTATGAGCCGAAGCACCCTACAAAGGAAAATTTTTATACACCTATTAGGGGGGCTGCAAACGCCCCTTAAGTCTTTTCTTTAGCTGGCCGGGAGAAGGTACTTTAATCTATGTAGTAGCCCGTTCTCCGTGTAAGCGTGGTTCAACGGTTAAGACTGCGTTTAAGCGACTTACGCCTTAAGCGAGGGGGTGCAGGTTCGAACCCCGGCTGAGGTCACTTTTTAAATTTTTTTTTTCTTTTCTTTTTTTAACATTATATTATTTATTTAATGTGTTTTTCGATATATTAAAGGATCCTATATGTAAAAAATAATTTTTTTTACTCGGGAAATTTCAAATAATGCTTGAAAACAGGAAAAATCCTGTAAAAATAGTTTATTTTTATTATATTATTTTTTTAAACTCCTTTTACAATATTTTCTCGATAGTTTAGCATTCGAAATGTGTTCCATGCTTAAAATCAAGTGTCTTTCTTGGTGAAAGAGCGCATAATGGCAAAAGAAATAAAATAAAATGGCGGGAAAAAGGTTCAAATTTCAAGTCCGTCTAACTCCCTCAAATATTAAGTTATAATTTTCAAACTCGGACGGAAAGTTGGCCTCTATGAGCCGAACCACCCTACAAAGGAAAATTTTTATACACCTATAGGGGGGCTGCAAACGTCCCTTAAGTCTTTTGTTTAGCTTACCACGGGAGAAGGTACTTGAATCTATGTAGTAGACCGATCACCGTAAAAACGTGGTTCTACGGCTAAGACCACTTGCTAGTGACTTACGCCTTTAGCGAGGGGGTGCAGGTTCGAATCCCGGCTGAGGTCAATTTTTAAATTTTTTTATATTTTTTTCTTTTCTTTTTTTTACATTATATTATTTATTTAATGTGTTTTTCGATATATTAAAGGATCTTATATGTAAAAAATAATTTTTTTTATTCGGGAAATTTCAAATAATGCTTAAAAACTGGAAAAAATCCTGTAAAAATAATTTATTTTTATTATATTATTTTTTTAAATTCCTTTTACAATATTTTCACGATAGTTTAGCATTCGAAATGTGTTCCATGCTTAAAATCAAGTGTCTTTCTTGGTGAAAGAACGCATAATGGAGTAAAAAATAAAATAAAATTACGGGAAAAAGGTTCAAATTTCAAGCCCATCTAACTCCCTTTATTATTAAGTTATAAATTTCATACTCGGACTGAAATTTGGCCTCTATGCGGCGAACCATTTTACAAAAAAAACCTTTTATAGACCTCTTAGGGGGGCTGCAAACGCCCCTTAAGTCTTTTCTTTAGCTAGACGGGAGAAGGTACTTTAATCTATGTAGTAGCCCGATCTCCGTGTAAGCGTGGTTCAAAGGTTAAGACTGCGTGTTAGCGACTTACGCCTTAAGCGAATGGGTGCGGGTTCGAACCCCGGCTAAGGTTAGTGTTTAAAATTTTTAATTTTTTTCTTTTGCTTATTTTACATTATATTATATATTTAATGTGTTTTTCGATATATTAAAGGATCCTATATGCAAAAAATATTTTTTTTTATTCGGGAAATTTCAAATAATGCTTAAAAACAGGAAAAATCCAGGAAAATTAGTTTATTTTTATTATATTATTTTTTTTAATTTCTTTTGCATTATTTTCAAGATAGTTTAGCATGCGAAATGTGTTCTGTGTTTGAAATCAAGTGTCTTTCTTAGTGAAAGATCGCATAATGGAGTAAAAAATAAAGTCCAATTAACTAACGCTTCTCCGTTACAAATTTTGAACATTTCATGCCAGTGATATAAACGAAAAAGAACTAGATCTATAATTAGAACATTTAAAGCATGATTTGGCCCAGGAGAATAAGTTAGATAAATTTGGAATAGATGCATAAAATAGTAAAAGACAACAATCTCGAAGACACTTTTCCATACATTGACGTTATCATATTTTTTTCAAGCGTGGCATTGGACAATTGTCACTCATGGTAACTATATGTAGCGGCGCACGTTTATTCTCCATTCTGAACTTGATTAAAAATGAACTAAAAAATGACTTAAGAAAAAATGAGTCATCATGAGCATTGAAAATTATGTGCAGGAAATTGATTTTAGCAATGTGATAGAAGACTTATCCTTTCAAAGCGCGTAAAAAGTATTGCTACCTTAAACTTTTGATGAAAATAATGTAAATAAAGCTTTTATAATAATGTATCAATGTTTTACTTTCGTAAAATAAAAATTATTCAAAAGTTAAATTTTTTCTTTGAAATTACTCATAAAGAGCCCCCTAATGAAGACAGGCCGAGGGCCCCTCTAAACGGCTCTGCTTTTTGGATTATACATTTTCATTTAAAAAAAGTTTAATATATTACATTAACGCTAGTTTCGTGTACAAAATGAATAAATAATGAAAATGTGATCGAGATTACACTTTATCTTTCTCATATATCTGCTATTTAACTAAAGTTTTTCTGGAGAATATGCATAGCGCTATCGAAAGACGGAGCTCCAAAACTAGCACAGCAGTACGTTGTAGTTCTGGGAGGTAATGTCCCAATAGTTTCGTCAAGAGAGCTGTCCAAAGTTTAGAACAATTAATGTAAATTTTACTTTGTGTGTATTTCACCATATCGCGAAAACTTATAAAAAGAATTTGAAAAATTTTTGCTCTCAGTTATAAAGATCGTTTATCCAAAAGAAAATTCTATGCAAAATATAACTTATAGTAAATGCTAATTATTTTATTTAATAATAGTCGAAAAATTGAACTGCAAGGTAGAAATTTTTTTTCAAAATTTAACTTTTCACTAATTGACCGGTTTTACTGAAATTTTGCTATTTAAAATTGCATTCTTTAAAATGATATAAAAAAAAAAATATCTACTATACAATTCAAAAATTTTAAGACTTACATTAAATTTAAAAAAAATATCCTTTACTGTAAGATATATTTTGAGTGGAATTAAATTTAAATAAAGGAATTTTACTATTGTGAACAAAAATTTTCAATTCGTTTAAAAAGTACTCAACAAAAAAAATTTAACATGAAGGGATCCAAATTTTGGAATTATCTTCTGTCCAAACCATTGGAACCGTACTTCCAGAGTTCCGGCTGCCCCCAATATCTTGGGGGTCAGACATCTACATCACTAAAAAAAATTAGGTTGGTTTACTCAGAGAAAGTGCATTTTTGCGTCTGATTTCGTAAAATATTGTTACTGTAAGACTGTCTTTTTCGTGTTAAAAGGGCATTTTTATTCTATTTCTTTACTATTTGATTAAAAGCGGCCAAATACTGTCTTTGGAGATTCCTGACCTCATTTCAAATCAACTTAAATAGAGTTAAACCGTTTAAGCCTCATTATATGAATTATTTGCTTATGCTTTTCTGCTACTTTATAACCTGAATTAATAGTGCTTTGTTCTTTTAATCAAGTGGAAAACTGTATTCTTTCTTCTTAAAATAAATCAATTATAATTTAAATGGGAATAAAAAGTACATTGAATGCTTAATTTCTGGATCATTTTTATCAATATTAATGTACTTAAGTGTATACTAAATAAAAGTTAATTTAAAAAAAGGTGCTATTTTTTTTCAAAAATGCTGTAAATCAAGTTTTGTTTCTTTTTTACCTACTATTGCAGGTAACACAACTTTTTTTTTATTATAATTAATTTAAAACAGAAAGTAAGATTTGTATACTATTGAATTTGTAGTTTTTGTTGAGAAGAATATAATTACACGTATAGAATTGGCATTTTATGTTTAAATATCATATTGGTACAAAATGTAAGTCACTGATCCTAACCAATTTCAAGCATTAATTTGAAATGAATACTGTACTAAAATTTGGATATATGTCCAATTTTATCGTGCTTTTAATCGAATTTATTAACACAGAAACTGTTCGTGTAGAACAGTTTCTGTGTTAATAAATTAATTCAAATATGGTGTTTTATGTTTTTTAAAGTGCTGACCACGCTGTAGTTGGTCTTGTACCTGGAAGGTACTGGGTTCGAATCCAGCTTAATGCATAGATGTAATCTATCTGTCCTTTTAGGGTTGACGTTGATCCACCTTAATGGGACCTACAAAACAGAAATAAACAATAGTGTCTGTCACGTGCCATATGTTGCCAAAAGTGGTGGGCATTGAAATAATATTTCTGAAAAATATTAATCTTTGGAATGTCTTGCACATCAAAATCATCTTAAAGACTTAACAGTTAAAATTGAGTCAGCTACTCTAAAAAAAAAAAATCTTTCTTGTGTTGCAAATTTTATAAATTAGAATGTCTTTAAAGATTAACAGAATATTGTATTTTAAGTTTATACGATTGTATAATATTTTCATGCTCAATTGACTGAATTAAATGATAAATTTTATATTATGTCTTTTGAGCTAACAATATGTCTTTGTAAATCTGTTTTGGCTCTTTCTTTTAGTATCTTGCTTTTTTTTATGTGTCACGTTGATGCATTCTTTTATATATATGTTACGGCGAATGACCGAAAAAGGTGGGTGTTGACTTTTACTGGTGAATGTCGACAAACACCAAATACGTAAGTGAAGGATCGAATATTTCATTACATTCTTGTACATTCGGACCCTCACCGGTGTATGTCAACAATCACATAGTCGCTTTGGTGAATATCCGAAATATTTGTTATATCCAATTTTATAATAATTTATTCGCTGAGATTATTATATTTATTTGATATATTTATATTTACTCTGTATTTTAATACTTACTGACGATAGATTAGAAGAAACATCAGTGTTTGGAGTATCGGGCAAATATATACCGGGCAATGGCACTTGACTTTAAAAAAACATCAGTGTCGGGTATACCGGGCAGTGGCACTTAACCTTAATAAAACATCAGTGTAGGGTATACCGAGCAAATGTAAATGTATGGTCCGATACTCCACACACTGATGTTTCTTCTGATCTATCGTCAGTAAGTATTAAAATATCGAATAAATATAAATATATCCACGAATAAATTCATATCAAATCGAATGTAATAAATATTTCGGACATTCACCAAAGCGACTATGTGATTGTTGACATTCACCGGTGAATGTCGACATTTTCGAGACTTCGGTCATTTACCGTAACATATATCTAACGTCGTTGCCGAGAGGAAGGATAAAAACAGGTCTTAGGCAGGGAAAGAGGGTACAATATTTAATTTTTAGAGAGAGAACAATCATCAAAGTGACACAAAATCGTTGTGTTCTTCAATAAAAGTTATGTTTCCCTAAACTGTGGCTTTTCTTCAAGTCAAGTGCTAGCTTCTATTGTTCAATACTTATCAGTGTTTCAATCAAATAGGTCTACTAACGTACTATTGGACATATTTTCTAAATTTAAGAAGTTTTTAATTAAATACAGTAGCATTAAATTCTAAATTGTAATTTATTTAAACTGAAACAGTTGCAGTGAAATAGTAGTAAGCTTGTATATAAAGTGAATTAAGTACCTTGGATATATATTCTATAAAATAACAGCTTTCCCTTAACATGTATCTTCAAGAAATGATACATTTTCTTTTGATAATTTTTATTTTTACCTTTTTATTTATTTTTTAGTGGTAAGTAAGAGTACAGCATATGTAAAAAGTATAAAATAGGACCAAAATTTTTTTTTATAAAATTGGATCAGACAATTTGAAGCATGTATATTTTTTTCATTAGATCTTTCTATTTAATATATAGGTTTAACGAGTTGCTTTGCACTAATTGGTATAAAATAATTTCTATATGTTCTTTATGTCCATTATCTGATATAGCTATAGTTTAAAATTGTTCTATGCTATCCCTTCGAAAATAAATTTGATATTGAAGTACATAATGATTAAAACAATTTTCTGCTCCTAATTAAAAAAAAAAAACTATATATCTATTTTCTCATTCTTTAAACAAGTTTTTTTTATCAAGCTTAGTTCTTTGAAAGAAAATTTCATTGATATTTAAAATCGAACAATTTAAATCAAATTAATTTAGATAGCGTTTATTGATTAGTAGATGTAGTTTCAATCTGTTTATCAAATATATGCGATTATGTATATGTAAATATATGTTGTTTTATTGTTGTGTTATTCTAGGTCCTGTTTTATACTAAGACGTACTTATAGAAGCTAATGTTGGCTGGAAACTTGTAATAAATTGTCACAATTTTTTTTACTGATAAATGAATTGTAGTGGTATCATCAATGAAGAATTTTCTACCCCAGATAAAAGTTGGATAAAAATAAAAATTATTATTACAATATCTGGTTATTGTAACTAAAATTGTCCGCAATATAAAGAAATGTCTACCTTTTTAAAATGTTTGACTTATGAGCAGGATTGTTGATTTTGCAAATTCTTATGAAAAAAAGTCAGCTTTTATATACTTTATTTTTGTTTTATTAAGACATATCTCTTAAAAAATGCATAGAAGGAAAATAATTCAACAATCAAAGACTATTTTCTAATTAAGGATTAAGCTTTTACTTAAATATATCAGGATGCAATGAGAATTGTGTATTACAGTATACACTCAATATGTTGAAAACCTTGTTATGTCAAAAAAATATTTTTCTCCTTGACATTATACAACCACCAAATGCTAATTTGAATTCCTATGTTGTAGAGTTTCTTCTCAGAACATTATGTTGATTTTTTTTTACATAAAAAATCATTTCTAATTAATGCATAATTATTTTTGTCTCACTTTTAAAAATAAAATTATTGTTGTGTTTAAAATTATATGTGAATGTACATTTCTGAAGCATTGATGTTAATTCAATAGAAGGGAATATATACATTTTCTGTAATTTTTTAATCACTTTGTATTTTAGAGTAAATAAAAAAGCATTAAATACCTATCAAAATTGAAAATAATTTATGATTTTTTACTGTTTCTTAAATACTGTTGAGAAATACATAAAGCTAAAGGTTAAAGTAATTTGTTAAAAATGGTTTAGAATTACATACTCGCTCCTGTAAACATGAATAAATATTTCATAATAATTCATGTTTAAATAAACAATTTCCTTATTCAAAACCATTTTCAACAAGTGTGTGATTTAAGTTCTCCAGCAAAGTCCGTCTTCTAAAGATAGGAAAGTAATCGCTATATTTTTTAAAAATAAGTTGTTGTAGTTAACTATATTTATAATAAAGTAGTTGTAATTAAGTACAAAAATGTAGTTTTTTGCACATCTGTATATGCATATATACTATACGTATATGCATACATATTACTTGCTACGAATTTATAATTAGACTAATGTAATCTGCTTCTGTTTTGTGATTTCAATTGAAAATACAGTTTTCTAAATTTAAACCTGTTATTCTTAAAATCTGTTTTGATAAAACAAAGATTATTTTTTACATAAGTATTTAAATATTTGATGAAAAACGCTTGAAATATAAATGGAACAAAATCTATATTTTTGCATCGCTGTTTTTTTTTTTTTTTTTGCGAAGATATAACTTTTGAAGTGACAATTAATATACATAAAAAATTGGGGAGTGTGGTAATGAATTGGCCACTAATAATGTATGAAAAAGTATTTTTATTTATGTGAAATAAATTTAAATGCTACCGATAAGTGGAATTACTTGCTCTGTCGAACACATCAAATGTGAAAAATTTGCAACTTCTTTTTTTTTCTGCAAACAAAATACTACCTAAAAAATATCTGTTATTTAATGACAACTAGAAAACCTTTTGTAGACTAACTTTAAATGTGTCAATGCTTGAATTTAAATGATCTTCAGAATTCTGAATACATGTACAAAAAGTAATACGTTCGACTGAATGGACCTCATTTGCCCTGATTATGAAGATTATTTTGCTTTTGCTTGCTTTTTTTTTTCTATTTAGAATTTTTTTTTCTTGATGTATGAAACTATTAAAATGGCTGTTAAAGATTTTAGATTAAATGGCAGTTCAAAAGGCATAATTTATATTCATTTCTAAAGAAAAATGTTGCCTGATGTTAAATTCTTCAGAATATTAGTTTATTAGAAATTGATTACTTGAAATTTAATTAAAATAAGTTTTTGTTTCAGATGGACAGTGTTTTCAAGTCAAAGACAGACCAAGGATATACATTTTAACAGATGTAAAATTAATTTTGATAAATCATTATCTGTTATATTTAGTCAAAAAAAGAAGTTGATACTTACTTTTTAATAGAATTTCATGTGGCCCATTCATATTTAACAATGGCACATTCAACCTCACGTGTTGGAATTGAATGGGCTAAATTTCTATTTTTTTGTTTATCTATTATTTACAGTAAGCATTTTCTAATCCAATTTTTATAAATTTTTCAGATAACCAAATATATAAAATAAACATACAATTTTGAGCTAAAGAAATAAAATCGAAAATATTACAAAACTAACTGAAATTTGACTCATTTATGAGCACTCTTTCCTATGAGGGATTTCCTGGTTTACGAAAAACAAAAACGACCTTGCTTTGTTAAAAGTAAATTATTTAATTTGTTACATGCTTCCATCGTGAAAACCAGTACAAATATATACTAATTAGTCCTCACACTACAGGCTCCAGAAAAAGGTGTAATGCAAATGTTTTAAGATTTATAAATTCATTTTTTCAGAAATTTGGAAATTCTCTCTACATCATTTTTCTTAAAATGTATAAATAAATATTTCACATAAACTAATTTATGTGAACACTCATTAGACTTAATATGCATTGAACAAAATTAAAGACACAGTTTAAAAAAGCCCAAATAGTGTTTTGCTATTTATAGGTATTTATTTCATGAAAGATAAGAGATACATTAGGTAACATACTAAGTAAGCTGAACAAAATAAACGAATCACAAATTTTCAGCTCATTTTAAAATGAGAAAATAAATTGTGCAGCACGGAGCACAGCTTAATTCCAGAAATTATTTAAATACTTTTTTTATATGTGTACTACAGGTCAATACTCTCAATTAGACTTCGTGTTATGTCAATCATTGTCCTTGAATATTTCTGATGGTGCAAAAAAATTTATTACATGTCAAGTTTTGTTTTAGTTTTTCTCATTTTAACATGATTTTTAACATTATATATTTACAATAAATTTTAAAGCATAAAATGAAAGTAAATTAATTTTTATATCTTTAATTGAGCTATCAATGCTTTCAAGAATTAATTTTCTGGTGAAAAGCCAATCCAACATAAATTATGATACAGTTGAATAATGGTTGAAATTTAATGATACGTCATGTCATGGCATGATATTGCAGAATTACACATTTTGAAAGTTGGTTCTTGTGAAAGTTTTGAGTAATTTATATTCGTCAGTAAACATATAATACAGGGTTAAAGAATACATAGAATCACTCAAATAAAATAGGGCAAAGTATGCAAAATTCCTTATTAATTAATTTCATTTATGTAAAAGTATGGTGACTGAAGGTAAGAAATGCTAAAATAAAAAAAGAGGAATCAGGAATTATAAATAGGTTACAAAGAAAACAAATTTAAAATACATGAAACTTAAAATATGATCTCAGAAAATAAATATTTTATTGCTAGTTAAGTAGATTTGTAAAATAAAAGTAATATTTACAAAAAATAAATAATTCACATTCTCTGACATAAAATTGAATTAATTTTCTTATGGAAAATCAAACTAGAATAAACTTGATTGTGAAAGATTAGCCAAGGGTCCCAATCCTTGCTTCCGAAACACGCGTGGCAGTGCCTTTCCATGGGGAAATGTATGGAATTAGGTTGCCGGACGCTCTTTCACTGTGTTCCATTTAACTTTTGCTAAAAATAAATAAAGTCTTGTTATATAAAAAACATACTCTCTTAAAAAAAAAGGAACGAAACCACTCAATTTAAGGAAAAATTTAGAATTAAAACCTTTCACTCCATTAAAAGAAGGCGTAAAATCAAACAAATATTAAAATATTCGAGAACTTGTTTACTTGAAGAATTAAAGTTTACTAATAAAATCTTCTTAAAAAAAACAACTAAGCCACACAAAAAATTATTAAAAATGTCTGAAATAAATAAATAAAAAGCTAAATTATTAAAATTTCTCAATATCACTCATGATAACAAATTCTCTCACTATAGAATATTTTACAAAAAATTTTTAAGAAAAAAAGGATTCAAGCATCTTACATAAAAAAAATATGCTTTTTTAAAATATAAATAAATAAAAACAATATTCTCTGGGGAGAAAATTTTTCTTTAAAAAATTAAAATCAAGAGCCTTAAACGTAGGACAGGATATACTTTAATTGCTTAAACCTCACTTGCTTATTAGTAAATGGTAAACTTTAGTTACTGATATGCATGCCATGAAAAAATACATTATTGAAGAAAAATAAAAGTTTATATCTGTAAAATAATAATAACCTAGTTCCCGAACTAAGATTTATTTAAAATCAATTTAACAGAATGCGCGGATAAAAAACAGAGATTGAAGTTTGAAGAAAATATTTAATAATTAATTGAGATATATAAAAAATTAAATATATTGTGTGACAAGAAAAAGATGCTTTTGAAATAAAATAATGAAAAAATAGTTAAATAAAACCAATAAGCTAAATATAAATTTTATCGTTTGTTCTAATACTTTTAATCAATTTCAAAATTTAAATGAGTATAAATACAGAATGATAAAGCATTACTTAATATGGTAAGACAATTTATACTACTAATTGGCAATTGAAAATGAAATGTATTTGATTGAATTATAAATGACTAAGTAAATTATCACCTTACATGGAAAAAAAGACATTTTGTTGTTAATATTTTCACAATTCATAAGCTTGTTATGGTCAATAATGAAGTAATTGAAGTGATGAATAATAAAATAAATACAGATATAGTAAACGTGACTTTACGCCTAATTTTTCCAAGTCAATAAATAAAATAAAACCAGCATATAAACAGATGTAGAAAAATGATTAGTTTAAAATTAATGATAATTCACAGCATAAATTAGTCAACTCCTCATGGCAGCGAAGGAATTTTGTAAGAGTCTCCCACAAATTTAATGGATGAGTAACTTCTATCGCTGCTAAGTTCTTAATGCTTTTCTTAAAAATCAGAAGAGGGTTCTACTCTAGCACGCTAGTCATTGAAAATTCTAAAGCAGTTCTTTTCCAGCAATCTTCTCACTCTTTTCTCTAAGTTTTATTTAATACTCCAATTTTTATGCCTATATATATATATTTTTCTTAGTTTATTTTAACTACATTAAAGGCTATGCCCCCTTCTATTCATTGCTCACCAATCCTTAGAGTTTCACAATTTAATTTCTACAAAAAAATTAGAAATTTAAACAAAGACAGGTTTAAATAAAACATGAGAAAATAAATTTTCATAAATATGACGAATGGCCAAGAGTGAAACTGTATGAAAGGTCAAAGCAACCTCCCATCCTGCAGTAGCAAAACATGAGAATTTTTCTTTAGCATTTTCAAATTTTCTTTGACCATAGTCGAACCAAAAATGGGATAATACACCTTCCAATTACACATATCATTTTCTTCCAGGATCTCGTTTTGCAGTCATATCTTGGAGAATGTGACATTACAGTTTAAAAGAAATCAACAACAGCTGAAATTAAAATATATTTAAGAATTAGCAATAGAATTCACCAAACATTTAAAATAATTTATTAAAAATATTATTATCAAAGCTACATTGTTTTTAATATTACAAGTAGCTACACATGCTTTAGTAAATAATAAAAATAATTGATAGCAAATAATAGTTATGAATAACACAAAAGAACTTCATAAAGCATATAAAAGCAAATGCGTTTTGTCTGTAAAAGGGATTGTTTTAAATAATAATCACACAAGTAAAATTCATTTCAACACGATTTAAGCAATATTTTAAATAAGCAGTCTAGGATAACAAACTTGATCTTCCATCCCTGAGTGCGGATGAGGGTAAACTTTGAAATCATAATTATGAACTCCCATTTTTCTTTATTTCATGATTCTCAAAAAAAATTTACTCTTCTGTTTTTGTTTTACCCTTATCTATAGGTTTATTTATTTTGCATTATAGATGACGTTGTAGAGGAGAAATTTATATACATTATAGGTACCAACTGCTTAAAATGAATTGTTGAGTTAATTGAACAAGAAGGATATCCATATTTAAAATTTGCTATTCAATTTGATAGTAAGTTGGAAATATTAGACACCGAACCTTTTCAACAATTAAGTTTTATCAATACATAAAAATCAAACGACTTTTTCAGCTATTCAAAAACGAAATCGGTTTAAAATTTTTAGTGAATATAGTTGACTCTCATTTTTTTAAAGCACCCAAATTTTTTTTGATTCTTAAACAACTGAACTTTTTTGTGACATAAAGAACATTATTTTAAATGAAAATTACATGCAGTTACATAAACACAACACAAAAAGGAATAACAGGAAAAATGTAAATTTAAAGCTCAATTAGCAAACTCTAAAGTTTCTTGTTCTTCAGGAGGTGCCGCTGCTGTTGTTTTGCAGCTTCAATTTCTACACAAAGTCAAATATAGCACAAAGAGTAAAGGAACAAAAGAAAAGAAGAAAGAAAGAGTTGCGCCAACACAAATTATAAAGAAAATATACATGTAGACCAGAATTGACTGAAGGTTGAAAATTTATATTTAGGACATAGTTTAAAAATTAGCAAGTTGTTTAAAGTAAAAATTATCCCTTAAAAGAAAGATAAAAAGCACTATAAGATTATATTAAGTGATGAACTTAAATTTTTTGGATGAATCCTATACTTTTCAAAACATTTTATATTATACTTATTTTATAGTTTTTTCAGCAAATTAGCAATCTTCAAATCCCCATAGTGTAGGACATGACATAAACTGCTTGGTTTCAAATGCAAAAACCACCAAGCAATGACAATTCTATTTTGAGAAAGAGAGATAGGCCGAAAGGAATACTTTCTCAAGTTTTAAAGCATGTTGTCACACTTCTTTATTCTTTCCTTTCATTTTGGTTTAAATAAATTTCTGAATTCTGCAAATTTAATTTTATTCCAACTAGAATAGAAACATCTGTATTCTTCACAATTATATCCTAATTTTGCTATAACAAGAAAAAAGGATATTTTTGAAAAAAGCAAACAGAATGAATAAAGCAAAGATGAATTAGATTGACAAACTTTTTATGTATTATTCCTTTATTTTTAAATGCGAAAAGTTATTAATTTCAAGGGAAAGTTTTTTTTTTATATATATAATTTATAAAAAAATACATTTAAAGTAAAAAAGGTTTATTTAATTTTAAAAAAGTTTTCTTTGAAAATTATCACAGGCTTAATTAGCTTCAAAAATTAGAATGATTGTTAAATATATAAGTCAGCAATATTTTTTTTAAAAAAAATTTGCATATTTTTGCTTTAAGAAAAATACTTGTGAAGCATTTTACCAAATCTCAGTATTTTTCACCAAAAACACATTAAATAAAATAAAGAAATTTCAGCAACAGCACTGAAAAAAAAATCCTATCTTTATGAAATCAAAGTAGACCTGATACATGCATAAACACATTTTTGGCTTTTTGATAAGAAAATATACAGTAAACACACTAATATTTCTAAATTTAAACTGTCAAAACTCACTTTTTAAAAATAAAATATTTCAATGGAAAGAACTATTCATTACTATTGCATGTCCTGGTGCATAAGTAAACTTTTCAAATTCCAAAAATTTTACAAAAATCAGGGGGGTTCGACTTATACATTGGTATAGTTCATTCAACAGGAGTTGACACTTGGCTCCGCCTCCATCACGTGGTTTTCCAACGATACTATTTTGCTATTTTTTGGGAAAAGGATGTTAACAAACCTGAAGAAGGTTGCTATTTGGTAATCGTATGAGAAAAATATTTATTTCGCAATCTTTATGTGTATTTTTTTTAACATTAAATATTTCATAAATTTGACAGGGTGGCCACTCAAAACAGAGTTCAAATTTCCCTGACTTTTCCAGGTTTTCCAGGTAAAAATCTTAAAATTTCCAGGTTTGTGTTTTTTTCCTTTTTTCTTATAAAGTGTAGGCTGTATACAAGAAGAGTGTCTGCATTAAAAAATATCTTATTCAAAATGTCATTTTTAAAACATATCTTGATAAAAAAAAATTTTTTTACAAGATATTTTTTTATTATTTTTTAATGTTCTGGTACAACATTAATTTCTAAAAAATTAAGACGTGGAGAAAATAATATGTTTAGCTTGCAGAATATATTGTTTTTATTGAATAATTTTAATTGTTTTTATTGAATTTAATGTGTTACTTTAAGTAGTATTTGCTCAAAGTGTACCTACAAAATCACAAAATCAGAATAACCAATAAAACCTTGTATAAGTATTGTTTAATATATTTTCATTAAGGAAAAGAAAACCGTTTCAGGTGATTATATATTAATAATTTTTAATAATTACAGTGGCTCCCAAAAGTGCACACTCACTTATAACTTATATTGAAATAGGAAATAAAAATTCAATAATTAAAATGAATATTTCACAATGGGTATTTGATAATAAGATGTATAATCTATTCTTAGCAAAACTGCACGGAATATTTTAAAAACAAAGCAAACGTTAATTTTTTTATCAAATAGTAACAAAAATGTTACCCCACGAAAGTCATCGTACATTTAAATGTTTTGGATCTCAGAATTAAAATTATCGTCAATTGCTTTTTTTATTTAATTATTTTTCATTTCTTTATCAGCAATTTAGTATCAAACCTATAATAGCAAAATTATATTTTAATTTTTGCTTGCTAACTCCGTAATATTTTATTTTATCATTTAAAAATGACTTGTGGTCGTAATAGAATAGACCAAATTTGATTATTTGTCTTCATAAGAGGTAAATCAGTAATGAATATGTTAAATTAGTTTACTGTATTCAATTGAACTGCGCAATATGTGATAAAATGCTTAAAAGAAGGACTTCATATCAGAGATTAAAATCATAAATTTTGTGGAAAAAATTCATAAATTTGCAATTGAGTGTTGTAAAAGTTTCTGTAAAAATTTTTAAAAAATATTCTGCACGAATTTCACCAGACAAAAAAAAAACAAACTAGTTACACGTATTTTCAACCTTTAAAAGCTATTGTAGATGTTAAAAGAAACTCCACTAAATGTTAATTTAACGAAAAATTAGATTTACTAATAGACTGAGTTTTTACTTTAAAAGTGTATGATGACTTTTGTGGGATAAAGTTTTTGTCACTTTTTGATGATTGATTCCTTAAAAATAAACTTTTCCTTTGTTTTCAAAATATTTCATATTGTCATTTAAAATGTTTCAGTTTTGTTAAGATTAGAACACATTTTTTATCATTAAATATATATTCTGAAACATTTATTTTAATTAATGGATAGTTTTATTTCATTGAAAGTCATCATAAGTGTATCAACACTTTTGTGAATCACTGTAATTACATTTCAATATAAAGCTTTAGTGTATACTGTATTTCATCTTACCAGTGCTTTTTATAAAATTCACTGATCATATTTTCCTTAAACCAATATCTCAAGTCAAATTTTTAAATAATGGCATTTTAAAATAACATTTTTATTTTAAGGGATTCAGTATAAAAAAATAAATGTCAGAATGGTAAAATTGTCTAATTTTCAGTTCTATACTCTATAGAAGAAAAAAAATAGAAAAAATTCCTTTAAATTTATACTTTTTTGATTTTATTTTCTTATTTGAAATTAAAACATTTAAAGAATTCCAATCTAAACACACAGTTTTTTAGTTTAGCATAGTTAATTGTTTTTTGTTCCGTCTAAAAAATGTGGGTATAATGGATGAAACAATTTAAATTAAGAAAATTAGCAAATAACTTAAATTAGTGAAATTAAAAAAAATATATAAGAAAAAATTTCCAGCTTTTCTTTAAAATTTCCAGGTTTTCCAGGTTTTTATCCATATTTCCGTGATTTTTCTAGGTTTTTTCCAGTATAAAAAAAATTCCCTGATAATTCCAGGTTTTTCAAGGTTTTCCAGGTGGGTGGCCACCCTGATTTGATATTTCTCTCTTTTGAGTGAAAAGATAGTCACTTTTGAGACATTTTGCTGGGAAAGCAGCAGTTTTTAAATTTAAAATATATATTCAATTAGCCAGAGTAATGAAAGGTATAATAGCGGATGATAAAGAGAAGTAAGTAAGTGAAAAAGAATTTACTGTTTGCGTTTGGCGCGCATTAAGGGTTGTCTCCTTTTTAACAACAAAAATGTTTCTCCTATCCTGCGCTAAAATTAACTCTGCGCCCGAGTAGGTGGAGCCAAGTGCCAACTCTTGGTGAACCAATTATAGTAAAGTTGGGCATTCGTTGAATGTGAAATATTCATGCATTATAAACTATAAGATATGTATGAATAACTCAGTATCAATTTACTCCTTTCAAAAACTATTTTTACTATGTTATGTATAATTAATTCTGAATTATCTCTCATATTTTCTTTACATATATTGGTTTTTTTAAAAACAATTCCTTAAAATACGTTCTGAAAAATTAAGATTAAGAAAAGTTATATATTTCAAAAAATATAACACAATGGAAACTTTTAAGACAGACCATAAAGCTACAAATTTAAAGATTTCAGATCACCTGTCAGATTCAGTACAATTAACAGTGTCTTTATTCGGATCTCACATTTAAAACTTCATCTGCTGAGTCTTACAGAAAATAATTTTAATCCTCATTCAAAAAATTTGTATTTCCACACTTTTAAAAAGACTTCACAATAACAATTGAATTTATATTTTGGAGATGGTCTCAAACATCATCTTTACTTAAGGGTAAACGTATCATATTCAGAGAGATTTAACAATTTTATTTATTTATATTCTAATTTTAGAAATTTTCCTATTTGGTTTACATAGTGGTTGACTTATACACCTGACCATACCAGAAACTTGATATGTTGTAATCAAAATTGGGTTGACTTTAATCACAGGATATACAATAATTCATCTATTTAAGATTATTCATAATAAACAGTAGAGTAAACTGAATTTTAAAAAAAAAAACAAAAAACAATAGAAGTCATAATATTTATATCCAGTAAACCTGTTTTAAAAGAAGGAATAGAAAACAGACAATATAATTTTAATTTAAAACACTTACAAAAATTTTTTGTTTACACAGGGTATTTGCGACATTTTAGATTTTCAATTCATGGCTTTCCATGACAAATTCCAAGAATTTTTCATGACTTAAGAAAATTACTATTTTCTCCGAAAAAAAAAATCAATAAATTAAAAAAAGCATTACAATAACATTAATTGAAATGATAGATAAAACCCAAACTGTTATACTTTGCATCTTCATAATTATAGATTTTAAATTTAAAAAAACAGTAATGAAAGAGTTAAAGCAATATAATAGCTGAAAAATACAGAAATGCAAATAATTTTTTTCTTTTTTTCTGCAGAATTATATTCTATAGATACCTTTATTGTTTAGTCGAAATGAAATAAATACTTCTGATTTTTCTGTTCTCATTTCAGAATAAAAACAATTTGCCAATGACAGGCTTGCTTCAACTGGAATTTTAAATTGATAAAATAAAAAATTCTGAAATCACAGAAGTTTAAAAGATAATTCGCTCTATAAATGATGTTTTTTCTTTCATTTTTTGAAAGATTATTTAAGATTAATTTTTTAATTAACTTTAAGTAAGCAAAATAATATTAAAAAACTCCTAAAAATTAAATAGTAATATCCTGAAATGATGAATATTTATCAACTAAAATTAAAAAATGAAAAAGAAAAAAGGCAGTTTATTTCAAATCGCATTGAAAGAAAAATTAAAGGAACATTAAAATGAATATTAGAGGCATGAATTAAAGCCTTAGCATTTAATTACACACACTAAACTACAAAATAAATAGATTTAAACAACATTTTAAAATTTTTTTAAAAAAAAGTTGAGTTAAGAGTAGAGCTTCAAAAATTGGCCATACTGCATCAAATGTAAACAATATGATCTGCTTCAGATAAACTTATAAAAGTTTGCTATTAACTAAGTCCAGGGCGAAGAAAAAAAAGGGAACTCGGGTACATTAGAGACAACCTCTAAGAGGATAACCAAAACTTATGAGAACAAATTTGCGAGTGGATTTTAAATAATAAGTTAATTTAGGGTTAATTATAAAGAAAAGAGTAATATATTTACCTAAAATGAGTAATTCGGTTTTCAAGAAGTATTCGTAATTGTACCTCAATATTGGCAAAAATATCACTTTACAACAGTCACAGTTCCAATACCATCTGGCCTTAGGTAGAAAATAATTTTTACTTTTTTAGTATATTATTTTCATAAAACACATATAATATTACAATAAAATTAGTATACTAAATTATTTATAATATACATAAACTTGTTCTTAGCATTGATGCAATCTTTATAATAAGCTATGAAGTTTATTTAAAAATGTTTTTAACTTCCACTTTACATATTAACTTTACATTTCAATCAAAAAAGAAAGAAAAGAGGAAAAGAGAAAAAAAAAGAAAGGTAAGTAAGAAAATAAAAAAAATAAGCGAAGAATAAAATATTAAGCATATTTTATCGATTTTCTTTTTCTCCTATCTTTTAGCATAAAGAGGCGGCGATATAATTCGTCACTTATACAGGCCCGAAAACTAAAAGTGTCATTTGGCCTTCTACTATTAATTGGTTACAAGACCTTCATTGCATGCCATTATTAATTTTAAGTAACAATGAATAGATTTATTAATAATGAGAAAGTGTAGAGTTGGTATAAAAATTTTTTTATTAACTCGAAAATTTGAAAAAAGATAGAAGAATAAAATCCAAAAATATTTAGCATATTACGATTTAAAAAATGCACTTTCATTGTTCTTTAAAATTTGCAGAACTTTTACATAAAACATTAAAAAGTTAGCATTTTATTAATTTACTATAACCTAAATATGAAGTCTGGAATTGCTTATTAAATAGTTTTAAAAAGTAATTCGATTTGAAATAAATATTTTAAAATTTTTAAATAAATATTTATAAGAATTTTTTATTCTAAAAAGCATTTCTCGAAGTATAATATTTAAATCCGTTTATATTCTTTGTTTTGAAGTAAATATTTTTGATGAAATTTAATACTATTTCCCTTAAAAATAAAATTATTACAACTTATAACTAGAACAATTCTTAAATTTATTGAAAAATGTTTTTATTTTAATTGCTTATTATAAAATGTTTAATATGTTGTATTAAGCACATATTTTAAAATAAAGACTTTTCTTTTATTAGATAAAAGATATATTTATTTTTAATGTTACATGATTCCTAAAAATTTATTATTTTAATATTAGATGGTAAAAACAAGTAGTTAAAAAAATTTCATATAATAGCAGGAAAAAGATAAAGGTACGTTCTTGTTTGTATTACGGCATTTTAGGAAGAAGCCTGAAATGAGCTACTATAACTACTTATAACTATATACATATATATATAATTACCTTTCTTTAAGCCTTCTTTAAAAGTAAAATTAATACGCAATTCAGAAATGATGAAGACATTCAGAAATAATGAATATATTTATAGATAAGAAGAAAAAGTACTTTAAATTGCTGAAATCCTCCTTTTAATCATACATTTTTTTAGTTCAAAGTAACGATTTTTTATGAAATATACTTTTTTATTTTATTAATTTGCTAACTTTAATTACAATTTAAGTATTATGTTATAATAAATGTTAAAATAGGACATTTTTAATTTATATAAATTGTTTTAATCTATTTAAATGTTCAATATTTAATGTTCATTTTAACTTAAAATCTCAGTTAAATTACTTACTTTTTAAAAACGGGATTCAAAAAGGGTTTTAAGAGTTTTGCATAAATAAAATATGTTTAAATTTTTTGAATTTTTAGAACAAAACTCTAGTATAATAAACTCAATAATATATTTTTCAAAAAATTTTGGGATAATATTTGAAAATAGTAATTGCTAAAGAAATTCTGTTTTTAAAAATTGATTTCTCTCAATATTTGGAATTTTTATTAATTGAATTTCAAAATATTAGACAATTTACAATAAAACGATTTACTGATAAAATTATTACTGATAAAATGATTTTATTTTAAATTTTAATACAGAATATAAATGAAAATCAAAATTATACTTTAAAAATGCTCAACATATTTATTTTTCATTTACATAGCAAAAATATTTTTTCATGTAGCATCATATTTATATTTAAAATAGTTTTAAAAAAAACTTAAATAAAATCTTTCAAATGTCATATAGAGAGAGGGAGCTGTTTATTATTTTATTATATTAATCAAAATTATACTTTTAAAATGCTCAACATATTTCTTTTTCATTTACATAGCAAGAATATTTTTCCATATAGCATCATATTTATATTTGAAATAATAATAAAAAAAAATCTTTTAAATGCCATATAAAGAGGGTGCTGTTTATTATTTTAGACGTGTTTTAAAAACCTTCTGATAGATGGCAGGGAAATTATTTTTCTAGCTTTCACATCATATACCTCCTCAGCAAAGGGAGAAAGAGGGCTTTATTTTCTTCAGAATTCGAAAAGATTAGAACAGTCAGTTTCATATCAAATCGCTAAAAATCAAGATAAGAACAACAGTATCAAAGATTATTTTCTTTAAAATATTATGGCAAAACAACAGCATAAAAGAAAATGGAAATCCCTTTCCATAAAATAGCATGGCTAACTGATGGTTAATAAAATTAATTTCTGCTAACTAAAGCTCTTTTCAGTCACAGATGACTTAATACTGTCAATAATACTCTAAATAAAACCTATTTTATACTTAATATGTTATTTTTTAAAATTTAATGTTATTTTTATAAAATTAAATTTGAAAAAAAAAATTTCGTGCCATCATTTTTTTAAAGTATTCTTATTCTTTGTGAGTGGAAAGTTTATTTAATTTTTTCCTATGAAGGGGAAAAATACTAATTGAGCTCTAAAATCAAAAATTCGTTCTTTTTTTAATTGAAACTATAGAATTATGTAAAGGAACATTATGTTTTATGGAGACAGCTAATCCATGTTATCCACTACGGCAAATCTTACATTAACAAATTAAAATGTTATAGAACAAATAAATAAAGTTTTATTTTAATTAATTATAAACTCTTTCTTCATTAAAAAAAATTAATAAAGAAAGTTGATTTTTAATACTTTAAACTTTTATGAATAAAGCCTTTTTATAAGTAACCCTTTCTAGTTCAAACGAAAATTACTTTTAAAATGAATGTTGTTTTTCTTATGGTACTTGATATTTATCTGGTAAGAGATTGAGTGTTACATATGAAAGCATCAAAAAATGAGCTGCGAGTTAAGTAAATTTTTCCATGATCTTGGGATAAATAGAGTAATTTGAGTAAATCTATTTTCTTTTTTATAATATTCTGTATTGTATTATACCATTCCTTTTAAATAGAATTTCTTTAAAAAAAAGAACTCTATAATTCAAAAAGAAGTCTATGACTAAAATAAAAAAAAGTAAAATAGTTTGAAAATCAATTACTTAATTTATGGTGAGCTTCTTAAACATTCCAGAGGAAATATATAATAATTGTACCAAGTATAATCATATTTTTTTTACTATCCCCAAGTTGTATTGAAAATACTGTTATATAAAACTGTTATGTGTTATATGAAAGTACTGCTTCCCTCATGATGTTCTGATGATTTTTTTGCCTGCTCTTCTCTTTTTTCTTTTTCGAATTTACAGTAAAATTTTCACTAACATTTCCTTGACTTATCACTATTTTAAGAAATATTCTCTTTTACGAAAAACTTATTCCCTATTCTTGAAATAGTAAATTTTTTCCCTATGAGTTTTTAATAAACATTTCAATCATTACTATAAAAATAATCTTAAAAAACTTATGAGAGAACGTTGTCTTACAATATTTTCCTTTTATTGATTAATAAAAAAGGTTTGACAGAAGATGCAAAGCAAATATTTTGCATGTAATGATTTACATATGGAAAAAAATTATTTATGAGTATAACGTTATAAATTGAAGATAAATGCAAGATAAGTTAACTACGAATTTGTAATTGTTAAGAAATGCGATATTATATATTACAAATTTAAATCCCTTCCGAAAGAAAATTCTGTCTACGGCTTGATATATAATATTTTAAAATGTATGAACGAATCATGAAAGCACAAAATTATTGGCAAAAGATCCGATACTTCTTATCTTGCTGTTGAAAATTTCTTAAATTATATATTTTTTGCAATAAAACACAAGTTTCAAGTGAGAAAAAATCCAAAAAGCATGCTTCTCTAAGACAAGGTGTGGGGTTTTGTAGGGTTGATTTGCTTTTGATTCTCTAGAATCTCGCAAAAAAACATTTACACGGGTGTCTGTAAACTGATCGGTGTGGCTTTTGACCAGAGAATGAGAGGAGGTCTTCGTAGGGACCCCCTCCCCCCGGGCTTGACCTTCAAACCTTAAGCTTTCGCTATCCATATCAAGCAGAGAAGAAATTTATAACTCATGTGTTGCAATAGCATAAAATGCATCATTCGGAAAATATTTAATATAAAAATAAGCAACTTCATTTACCAATTAAAGAGCAAAATAGTTTTTTTTAAACTAGAATTATTTCATTTTAAAAAGTTTTATTTTAAATTCAAATTTTTTAATATCAAATTAGACTAAAATAAACATTAAAATTTTCTCCCTTTCAATTTTGATTTATAGTAAAATTTATCATATAATTTAATTCAAGACTTACATAGCACTCTAATTAAAGCGGAAAATAGTACAAGAGTCATAGCATAGTTTAAAAAAAGTTATAAATTTTTTCTGCTACTAAATCAATTTAATATTCATATCAAAAGACGTATAAAAAAATTACTCCTTTCCCAGTAACTATTGAATAATGAAAGAAACATAACTTGCAGTGGCAACACAAAATAATAAACACACATCTAATCATTTTCAATGCTGATTTGGAAAAAATGTTTCCTATACATGCAGATTTCTTGCAACAAATTTTTGGGGGGAGTTAACAACTATAAGTATGTGTAAAATGGTTTAAATCTCTGGAGTTAGTTGAAGAACCCTGTTTGAAATATAAAAAGAACGTTAAGAGTACCGAAATTTTGAAATATAAAAAGAACGTTAAGAGTACCGAAATTTCGACTTTTATCGAGTTGAAATATTAGTATAGTTTCCAATTTATAGTTGAAGATACAGAATCTAAATATTTCAGAAAAGGCATAATTGTTTAGATGAAATAAAATTATTTTGTAATTAGGACTTATTAGGGGAGATCTTTAAATCATGAACAGGTGAAAAATAAAGCGGTATTTCTTGCTGCCTATAAATGACAATTTTCATGCTACAAAAGAAATTCATTTTCATACCTCCCTTTTAATTAGTGGAACTCTTTTAAAATTAGTCAAGTAGAATTCCGACAATAATAATTAATGCTAATAATAACTTTTTCAAAAACACGCCTTAGTAGATAAATTACTTATCATGCACATATTTCACTAATAAAATTATTTTTAGATTGTGACATGATTTATGCCTTGACTGCAGCAAAAGATTTGCCTACAGTTCATCAGCCTCCACAGTCGGACTTTTGGAATGATTCTAAATGTGCATCATACACTCACAAATAATTGTTTTTCGTCACAGATTATTTGTAAGCATCCTTTTGTTTTTCTACTGGGAGGCTCCGTTACCTGTTCGTTTCACTCATCAGCCCCAGTAGTTGCTTGTCATTCATGATTGTAGATTAAAAGAGGAGAACTGTTTATGTTCCCCTTTCTTTTATAAAATTACTGCCATTAGTTGTATTTTGAAGATTACTTAGTTTAGCAAATAAAAACAAGGAAAAAATCGGTTCTCGCAGAGAGTTATTACACAATAAAAATGCAGTTTCTGCCCATGCACAAATTTTTTTCTTCTCAAAACCAGAAGCAGTGGACATAAACCGTTCCTTCCCCTTGTTCTTAAAAGTTGATTAAAAATCATTTTGTTTGTAAAATATATAAGTATTATAATTTTCGCGTAAGCATATTTTATTTTAAGAATCCTAACAAAAATTAGATGATAGCTGATTTGAAAATAATCAAACGTACTTGAATAAATAATTAAATTAAGAACAAAATGTGTGAGACAATAGCAATTAAAACAAGAAATAATTTTTCTTGCTAATAATATATAATGATGATCTTATATGATATACCGGATCATATTCAAAACTGCTTTTATCCCTCTTTCTTCCTAATATTTTTTATTTTTTAAAACGTCTATATAAATGTTTAGATTTATATTTGGCAATATTTATAAATTTTTTTTTCTTTTTTAGTAAATTTTTATGTCAAGGGAAGTTTGAAGTTATGAAAATCACGTAAAAGATAAATTTTTCTACATTCCAATGGAAAAATATTTATTATATAGGGAAAAAATCTTTAAGTGAAAAAAAACTAAAAAAAACTCTGTATTAAACTTGGTCTTTTCAGCATGCCAAATTTCAACTTAGTTGCATTCCTGCAGAGTAACTTTGGTCTATTTTCCCATCAAGTTTAGAAGTTACAAATTCTCAAATTAACTATCGAATGCTAATTTTTTTTCTTCCATTGTAATCCTTGTATAGTTTTCCACACACCTTAGTAATTTAAAGTTCTAAGTGAGCAGAAATGCAAAATGAATAGCAAACGTTAAACTCTCAAAACAATCCCTTTCAAGTTTCTGATATAGAAAAAAATTTATTTGATATAGAGAAAAAGCAAGTATCAAGTTCGGTGAGCATGGCAGTTTTTTTTTTTCTTTTTCCAAGTTCATATGAAAGGAAATTTTTAGGATTGGTCAGAGAGCAACTTAATCGATTAGATCAACTTCAACACTATAGTCTCAAGTAAAAATCTGTAAGAGTCAAAATAAAAAAATAAAAAATCAGGTTAATATAAGCATTAATAAAAAAGCAACACACAAAGATCAAATCAGGCTATAATTTTTGATCTTCTTATACTTGTAGTTGATTGTTTCCCAAGATGAATTTCTTTCTTTTTCTTTTCATCAGGGAGTGATTTTAATATTTTTACATGAAATTACCTTAAAGTGTTTTTATATTCCTGTATGGTTAATTTATACATAATTACTGTCCCTTGTCTTAGCATTATTTCTTATATGAATATGAATACCGAAGAAGGAAAAGAATTTAGTGACTTCATAGGAAACATATTTAGGTTAACTCTTAAACAATTACTGTAAAACAAATAACATTGTTATTGCTGAGAATGTTTGCAAGCTTTAATGATGCATTTTTATTGGAGTTTTCATTGACAAGTCTGGTAAATCATAGATTGTTCAAAAAACTTGAATGAAAATATTATTTCAAATTATTTATATAAAAACAGATACAAATTTTACCCACTGCCTCCTTGTTGCCCTGACTGGTCAACGATAAAATTATAATAATTTAAATATTTTTAGGAATGAATGCTATAAAATTAGTAATTTGTAGTTTAAACACTTTTGTATGTGGTAAGAACTAGAACTCTTTTTCTGCACATCTAAAAATGTTAAGTTTTTTATGTATCAATATGAATTAATCAGTATGTATTATTATAATGTAATGTCAAAATGAGAATCATAAGGATCAATGCAATTTTAGGAATAAAAAAAATTTGTATGTATATTAGTGTATCCGTCATGATATTTAAATATTGATTACTAGAAGAAGTACAAACGTTTGTTTTAGAATAAGAATTAGAATTTTTTTTTAATAGGGATGAGCTGTTGATGGGGTGCAGCTGTAGATCCCCTTTCTGTAGGGTAAAAAGGAAAATTAATGATGTCCGGCTATGCGTTTTTCATCCCTCCCTGTTGGTGGTTATTCTTGAGAAGCCTTGGGCTTTATCGGCACTTTGGTTCATTTTCTTATACTTTACTTTGCATGAAGCTCCCCTAAACATCCATTTCATTTTTTACTTCTTTGCTAATGATGCTGGTCATTATTATTATTCAACATTTTAATGAAATTACTTTTTTTAAATTGTTTGAGATTAGATATCCGTTAAACTACTTATTTTCCTTAAAAAAAGTAAATAGATGAAAAAATAAAAACTCTAACAACACAAAACTCTCATATTTTGTAGTTTACTCATAAAACAGTTTTAAAGTAAGTAATACAGAGTAAAAATCTTTTACAGCTCAAAATGCAATTTAAAAAAATATCAAACAAAAGTGTTTCTACCTGATATGGAAAATTACAGAAGTAAATAAAAAAAAATAAGTACATTAATAAACTCTAAATTTAAAAAATAAATAAATTTAGATTTACTATTAAGATCTTATTTTTGATAAGTAAGACAACTTTACTTGATGAGGAGGACTTCAAAATGGAAAGAGCTTCACTTTTATGCTTTATGTAAACCATTTATAGGTAGTATGTACTGTTCAAATTAGTACCTTTCTAGCTTATTATTTTCTGCGGTTAAAAAAAGGACATAATGATCAAGGCCACACAACATTATTTTCGGCTCTTTTCTTTATCTTTCAGCTCTTTATCTAAACAGTCGAAAGTTTGTAAATTATTTAAATCATGGCGAACAACTATTTGAGTCCTTCACAACTATTGAGATAATAGTATGTTTAGTACGCCATGATACAAATTAATCAAGTTTCTTCAAATGCTTCAAATATAAACAGATATATTTGTGTGCAGGTAAAAAAAAAGACATTCAAAAACAAAAAATTTGATTCTTTGAACCCTCAGAAATTTGAGTAATTTATCTAATAAATTTGTAATAAGCTTCGTGTTCATGCATCACTGCGATATTTCTTGAACCTTGATCTTGATTTTTTACAACGTAAGCACATTATATTTCTTAAACAAATACGTAAACAGATGTTTAACTGTTATAAAACTCTGAAGAAGCATCATAGTACTTTTTTTCTCATTATAGTAATAATTTTTAAGTAGGATTATTTTAAAATTTCTTGTTAGAATTTTTTTTACTAAGTAAAGAAATTTTTAATAATTTTTTTTCAGGCAGAAGTTAGAAACTGTTAATAAAATTATTAAAAAAAGGAAGAAAATTAATGGTAATAAAAATGTTAAGTCTTCTTATTTCGCAACTTCAAAAATTAGTATAATTTAAATATTCCATCTAGACATAAATGCGTAAAATGTTGGATCTTTTATAATTCATGCATTTAAATGTCTATTTTTTTGTATATTTACTTTGAGGAGGTAACTCAGATGCTTCTAAACTGGATTTCATCTTTTTAATTCGAAAAATATTCTGAAAAAATTTATTAATATATTGTATTTTTATTAAATTTTTCATATGAAATAATTCATAAGCAGCGGGAGGAAAACTACTAAATTATTGAGCTGAATCCTGAAAGAAATATTTACTATAATACGTTTCTCTCTAAATAAAAAAGCCCTAAGCGAAGATCCCCTCCGCTATTTTTGGGTGTTTATTTTAACTTTACATTTTGCTTTGCTGCACAAAAAGTGTAAGATTTAAAAACTTCAAATTACGAGGGATAAGCGGTGGTGGCTCAGGGGAAAGAACGCTAGCCTACTAATGAGTTTTGAGGATTTGAATTGCTGGTTGATACAAATTTCGTACCTGGCTGACATAAAATATTCCAAGGGATAGACCCATCGTGGATTAGAGTCCCATCATCGTCTTGATAACCATGGAAGGTTTTCGTGGTTTTCCTCACCATGGCATGGAAATGCGGTGCAGTTCCATGAAAAAGTTCTCCATGAAGGCAATTCGCTCCCTGCACTTTTATACAGGAGTTCTCTTATTTTTTGAATTGGATTCAAAATTAAAAGGATACAAAGTTGAACATTGATAGTTATAAGCTCAAATTCGGGTCGGCTGTTCAACGACAGTTATAAAATAAAATTACAAAGGATTATAAAAAAAAATGGACAGGGAGTGCAATGGAATAGAAAAATGACTTTTCTATTATTAGCTTGGAAATTGTTATCTGCAAAATCTGGTATAAAAAAATACTGTACTCTGCAGAACACAGAAATGCAAATACTAATTTGAAATTTTACGCGGTGAAAAGGCTAATTTTGTTCATGAACTTAATACCGGTATTCAAATTTGTTCGAAAATTAATTGCAATTTTATTATTGCCTTTTACGCATCTTTTTTTTCTCCTTCTGTTTCTTTTCACGTTATATTCATTTTGTTTTACTGAGCAAAAACGATAAGATTTATTATTTGAAATTATGATGAGTTGTAGAGAAAATTTAGATTTCGATAATTAACTTGAAAATTATTAATTGTTAATAAATAATACTACGATTGGCTGATATGTTTGCTAGAAAAGAAAACTTAATCAAAACTACCAAAATATTGTAAAACTTACTTCATTTCTGGCTGTAGGGGAACACCAAAAAGCCTAGTATTTTTGTAACGAAGTGGTTTAGTAATGTTTTCGGTAAAAATAACAAAAAATTAAGATTTTATAATATGAGTTGAAATGCGATAAATGTGGTAAAATTTCGTAACTTTACCATGATAGTTTAGAGCACTGTATGAAAATCATTTGTTCGGAAAAATTTATTATTCAGTTTTATATTTTTTACCAAATGTGAGGTTATAAGAGCTATAATTTTGAAAGCTAGAGTATCCGGTAAACTGCTATCATTTTAACAAAAAATTACGAAATACTTGGTTTAAATACTTGGTTTTATTAACAGAGTTATGGTTTCGTTTTGAAAAAAATTTATTATCATAGAATGCGGTAATTTAAGCAAAACTTTTTCTTCGTGTAGTTAGCTGAAAGGTAACTTGGTTAACATTTAATTTGCTGAAATAGTGGATTTATGTGTAAACTTAACAAGAATTTTGTTTTGAAATTCCAATATGTTCGAAAGCAATTGCAAATTTAAATACTCATTTGTTATATCTTTCTTAAAGTTTTTTTCTTTTTTTTGCTTTAAATATTGACTATTTATCAATTGTCATAAAAAATTTATTTTATAAGCTTGCACTCAATTTGTTGTTAATCAAAAGTAGCGAAAGACAGCGAGAGAGAGATTTGTATGTTGCCTAATATCACTCTTAATATTTATATTGACATTTTTAAAAGCAATAAACTTAAATAAATCACGTTAAAACCATTCCCTATTTAAACTTTAATAAGTTCTATTAACGATTAAAATTACTTCGCATTCTTTTTTCCAATTGAATTACACAATCTGTATTCCTTAAGTTAGTTTTTTTTTTCAAGTAGAGATAATTATTTTTCAAATTTATTAAATCCTCTATTTCATTATGCTTAACAACATTTTCTTAAATAAAGCTACATTACTTGTATATTTTGAAAATAAAATGCTATGTGTTTTGTGAAAAGTGAAAAATATTGCAGATCAAGGAAGTATATATAAAGAAAAAAATCAATGATGAATGAATGATAAGCAATTACGGGAGTTGGTGAGCGGAGTAAGAAAAGGGTAAAGCCTGCTAGTTTTTATTTTTGTATAAATGGAATTATTTTTTAACAAAAAATAGACAGGTAATTTTTAACCATGCATTTAATAAAATATTTAAAGTTTCAAATGATGAAGAAAAAATAACTTTTTTTACAAGTTATAGTTATACGAATAATAGCAAAATAAAAATTGATGCTACTTCAAAAATATTCTATGCATGTTTTAAAACTGTGTGAAAACAAATAATGGATTTCTAAAATCAATGTTGATGCTTAAACGTAAATAAAATAAAGTTTTAAAGTTAAAGTTATGATTTTTATGTTAAAGAATTTAAAAATCGTGAATTTTAACGCCATAGAAAGTATAAATCTGCATAGCTAAATAGAATTTCATCGTATGAATATCATCTGTAAGAAAGTTAAAAGAACATCATTATCTTTATGAAGATAGTTAAAAGAAGTAAGTATTTAGTGGAAAAGTAAAGTAACTTCAAATTCTTGTTTAAAGTATCCAAGGCAATGAATTTGTTGCAGTTGGCCTATTTAGGATTTTAAATCTTTGTGATAATTAGTTTTCAACCAAAAACATAATTATTATTTAGTAATGTAAGTGAATAATGTAAAATAACACAGTCTTCATGCATTCATTCATAAAAAAACATTTTTTTTAACGTGGGAAGTAATTTATAAAGACTTTTAGACGAAAATATATTTTTTATTAGTTTATAATTTTGTAATACTAATATCATATTTTGCACATCCAGTTTGCTAATGTAAATAAATTTGCCCAATTAAAGATACTTAATTATTTATAAAAAATATTTCATAAAAAGAGAATGTGTTTTTTATATACTAAAACTGTTGAAAAGCTGATGAAAAGCAAAAAAATGGTTTATTTACTTAAATGTGTTTAATTATAGCAGTTTTACTGTTCATTATAAAGAAACGATATCCTAATTTACTACTCCACGAATCAAAATATGTATGTAAGCATTATTTCCCAGTTTATATGTATAAAAAATTTGCTTACGAAAAGTACTGAAATGAATTTTGATTTCAATAATTTTTCAATTTAGTAAGCTTGCTTATCGCTAATAGTTAATAAAAGGTTTTAGTGCATATTAGTTTTTTATTATGAGGACCAGAAATAGTTTTTAATAATTCAAAATAGATATTGATTACTGTTTGAAATCACCAGATAAGTATGTTTGAAGTCTTTGAAGTAAAAAGAATGTGGGAGAGAGACTGGAAGGAAGCACATTTTGTCCCCTACCCCCAATTCTAAGAAACATTCTTTTCAAGTACGGAAAATCTGCCCAGAAGGTGGTCCTTGATTGTACAGATTCTTTTGGCGAGAAAGTTTTTTATAAAAAAAGGAGATAAATACTCCATTTTTTAAAACTTTCTCGCCAAATGAATCTTTGCTTAGTCCCTAGTCCTAAAGGGGTCTACTTTCTTCTTTGCAAAAAGAGAGAACTAAACACTTTAAAAGAGCAAGTAAGTAAAATGTTTTTTCTCTTCAGCTCATGCATTTATTATATTAATTACATAGCTTTTTATAATTAGTTTTATTCGTTTTAATTGTATTTGTTAAGTTTTTAGAAATTATATTTTATAACAATCATTTTTTAGTTGGCTATTTCATTTTATGCTCTCCTGTAAGCTGTTAGTTTAGTTTTAAAATGAATTAGAAGATTTTTTTCATAAATAAAAGTTCAATTAACTCTATTTAATAAAAGAAGAATTTATAATTTCGTAGTCATTAATAACAAATGTTTCTTTCATTTTTCAGAAGCATTGCTTAATTTAATAATTTGCTTAATTTTGGTAGCCATTTTTTTTCTTTGGAGGACTGTAAAAAAACATTATTTGAATAATCTAAACCGCGGGTGTCAATTATTGTTTCAAAAAATACTTTTGATTAGATATGAGAAGTAATTTTAAATAATTTTTAAACCACCAAAAAATAAATAAATAAAACTAATATTTATAAATAATTCATTTGTTTTGATACTCAATATAATATATTTTGTTTACTAAATAAATGAATAACAAAATGACATATTAAATAGAAGGACCTTATTTCTAATTTTTATTTTGTTATTTTTATCTTTTTTTTTTGCATTTAATGAATTGCTGTAAAGGTATAAGAACATTTCAAATCTTTATATTAAGTTTATTGTCTTAATGTCTTTTTCTTAGCCTGCATTTGATTAAAGACAAATACTGGGAAACATCAAAAGATAATTATTCTGAACTTAATTATTTTATTAAAATTTTAATTTACAAACAGAACACTATAACAATACAGTTTTAAAAAAAACACTTAAGGTAAAATGCCACCGTTAATAATATTCAATTGCACAATGTCAGATTTGATTTAAGCGAAATCTTTCAAGTCTTTCACGTCACTCTCTGAAACCGAATTTAGGACGAGGGTCAGGGAGAGACTGACCGAGATGTGTTATCGGTCGATTAGAGAGAAATTCAAATTGGAATGTAGAATCGCAGTCAAAATAGTGTTGAATCAACTTGCACCTAAACAAGTTGATCTTATTCTGGGAAAGGAAAACAACATTCATCCGAACATTGTTAAGCTCACTTGGTGGTCGAGTTACACAAAGTTTATTCTAAACAAAAATTTTAGAATTTCAAGTCAAGCGCATCAGTACAGAAAACTATATTACGATAAGGAAAGCTTTGTTATCGTAAGGGAAGAGGATGTGAAGTATGCAAGAAAGGCTATAAAGCGATTGCATAAACTTAAAGTCATTGTTCAGAAGGATAATACGCTATCTTCCATAAGTCATTTAAATTCTTGTAAAAATAGCTTACTGATAGAAAGTACATGAAAAGAAATTGCAACATTTAAGTGATTTAACTATTATTTAAATTTTGCCTATTCTACTTTTCAGTGTAGATTCAAATTCAGTGCCTGTCATTGGAAAAAAAAACTTTTCAGTCTGATTATACGAGCTAATAATTCATAATACATTTATTACTTTAATTGAAATAATTAAGTATAATTAAGCTATGTAACAAAATATTGCTAGCTGTTGAGTAAATAATACATGAAATTCATTCAAAATGATGTTATGTAAAGCATTACTCTATAATAGGATTTTAAATAATTTATGATTTGAAATCTTTTAGGGAGAAAGAGAGATATTTTCTAATTATGCTATTTACAATCACCCAGGCACTAATTAAGTTAATTTCTATTAGATGTCTAGTATGTTTTTAAGATGTCACAGTACCTTTGCAACAATTATTTTAAATAAAGATATAATAATTCATTTTGTGGATGCTTTACATGCTCATTTAACTTATAATCAATAATTTATTTTCAAAAAGTAATTAAACTGTTTAATTTTTTTAACATTTTAAAAAAATTTGAAAAAATTCAAAAATTTTAAATCCCTAAGGCTTTTTTATTTGAACATATTTTCAAAAAATTTTTTTTCCCTTGGTGCTTACCATATTCATCTTAACAATTTGTGCATTTATTTGTTGATTAATCAATTAGAATATTTTTGATAGATTATTTTGTAAAAATGTAGAAAAAAAGGTTAAAAATTCCTGTTAGGTATATATAACATGCTGTAAAAATTTTAATACCTTATAAAATGCTTATTCCATGCACAGTTTAAATAAGTGTATTATACTCAAGATAAAAAAGTAATAATACTTAAATAGAAAAAATTCCTTAGGGATTTAATTAAGATTAAAACACAAAATTATCATCAATGAGGAAAAGCACTCTAAAATCTGTCTGCTGTGCAAGTTTCTGTATTAGGACAATCTAAAATCAGTCATAACTTTTTTAAAAATGTAGATAGATAGATGACTTTTTTTCAGTGAATTTGAAATAGTTTAAAGTTTTATTATAAGCAATAAAAAAATTCGATACTTTGGTCATTTTTTGGGTACTGTGACCTCTTAAAAATATTAAATTTTTTTTGCAGACATAAAGCATGTGATTGAAATGGAAAGTAATGAACATAAATGAATAAATGTATTTTAAATGCAATTGAAATATTTGACTAAAATTTCAAGTATTACTCAAAGCTCTTAGAAATAATATTTCTTTTAAATATACATGTATTAAAATAATTTAAATATCACATTATAAAGTTAACTATTTGATAATAGTAATTATTGTCCAATATGTCATTTGCAATATTGATAAAAACTAATAAAAATTTCATAGCAAATCAAATAATTCAGATGCATTTAGTTTATTCTAAAAATAATTAAGGAGTGGACTTTAAATTAAAAATATTATCTTCCTGGCTTTTTCATTTTCCACTTTATTTTTCATTTGAGTATACTAGGACATTTATCAAAATTAAAAAAGCAAGCCTCTCACAGAGACATAAGTAAGCTTTTCTTCTGTTATCTGTTCAATATTAGATGGCTAAATATATGGTTCATCATTAAATTGGAAGCATTTGAGATGCAACAACATCCTCAAAAATATTCATAGAAAAGATCTGCATAATAAATGTTATTGTGATTTCATAATTAATGTCATGAAATTACTAAAATATTTCTTGTGAACTTAGCTAAAAAATTTTTTTTTCCTTTTAACTCTGAAATGTAAACTAATTATAATAATTATAATAAAAGGCTAAGAAATAGAAGTCCTATCACTTTTTCTTTTTTATTTGTAGTGAAGAGCAGTTCTGGTATGATAACAACAAATGAAAAGGAACAATTCTGGCACCGCCGCTGGAATAGAACACATGAAGAGAAAGGTATTTTGTTGCCGTTGAACATAAAAGAATTTGAAAATGGTTTACCCTACCTTCCAAAAATATATAAACTTATAAATATAGATTTTATATGAATGATAAATAGGTTTAAGTAGCATTCAATTTTACTCAAAAATGATAACTAGCTACAAATTAGATTTAAAAAAAATTTTAAATTTAAATCAGTGACATTTAAAAAAAAAAAAAATCCAAGTGGTTTAAATTATGATTTTTCCTCTTTCAATACCTATTCATGTTAAATAATTCCTTGTTAACAATGTTTGATATTTCTGATTCATACCGAAATAAAGACAATAATGTTATCTTTTTAACATATTAATAACTGGTGCATTCATATATTTTAAATAGGCATTAAGAAAAGATGTTGGTGCATGCAAAAGTCTCATTCAGACATGTATTCTTTAATCCAACATGCTAAGCAGGGCATGTATTAAAATGTTGAAATTTTTTAAGCACTAGGAGATCCTGAATAACACACAAAAATAATGGGTTAGCGTTATTTTTAAAAAATATCTATAAATTTATTAAAGAAAATTATTTAGAGTCATATAATAATAATAAGAACAAACAGGTATGAAAGTTACAACAATAAATTTAACATGTTAAGCAACATACCGAGCTGGTTCTAAGAGTTTTTTAGCAGTTACACCATCTCCCTGCTTTAACTTGATCAATGCCAATTCAGTCATAGTGAAAGGTATCAAATACATATCATCTTTAACTCACTTTTCACTGAAATATTTCCAATTGTTTAGGATCACAAAAAATATAATTAATCAACCAAAAAATCCTAAAGGACTTTTGAAATGAAATCATAAGTTTTTCTGTATTGTTTAGCTTTATTCATTCACATATAGCACGAAATAATTATTTCTTATATTTTAGTATTTTTATTATTCTTTTGAGGTCAAAATGCAGCAAATTTACATTTTGTTTGAAAATATTCATAAAAATTCATAAAAAGAAGTTTTTAAATAATAACATGTAATATAAGTCTTATAATGTATAATGTTAATCCTTCACTAAATAGTTTTTTTCTTCCTCTTTTTTGAATCAAATTTTCACTTAATCATAATACTTCATTAGAAATTAGAAATTTTTCTCCACTTCCATAAACTTTCTTGTCTTTAGTTAAATAAACTCAGTAAATATTAATGGTTACCTTTTGTAGAAAAATATCCAACATTCTTTTTCTTATCTAGGGAAAAACTATTATTTGGAAAGGAAGTAAAAAGTTTCTTTTAAAACAAAATTTCTTAAAACTTTATGTTAATAAGTAAATCAAAATCAACCAACTACTTTGTGATTCATATGTTTATGCTTATTATCATCTTTTTTAGAGTATAACAAAAGTTTGAAAAAATAATGGACATCAAATATAGCTTAAAAACATAGAAAAAATATTACAAAAATAGAAATTAAATTTTCAAAGCATGAAAATTAATAAAGTCTATTTCAACAAGATATTTTTAAATAATGCAACAACCATTTTTAAACTTTTATCAACATTAATTTTACTAATATAAATCTTTATATCAAGAAGCTGGGAGAAAGCTGTGCACAATTCTTATTAAAATGTAAATTGTGGAAAACACTTTGATTAAAATTTATAAGAAAGCTAATATGAACTAATTTATTTAAGTAATGAATCACAAATTAAAAACTGCCAGTAATTACATAGGTGTCAGAATCTAATAAAACAAATGGGATTGATGAATTAGTCACATCAATTATAAATTAGCTATCAATAATTTTAAAATAAATTTCATTCAACGTATTTTATTTTAATACACAAATTAACAAAAAAACAAACACTGGTTTTCATTATTGTAATAATTGTAATTTAATTGAGACAATTATCAGTCAAGATCAGTAGACTACTGATGGACTCTGGTCTACTGATTGAACTATATTTTAGAGTGAATATTTTTAAAGATACATTCTCTTGTAATTAAATTGTTACTGCAGAAATTGTTATTGTTAGAAATTGATCAACTTGTATTAAAGATTTTAAAATTTTGCAATATGATCTACAGATTTAGTTTTTAGCCAAGTTATAGAAATAAGCACCTGTACATTGTTTCTAGATTATATTAATTGAACTGTATTTGTGCTTTTATTTTTATTCGTCAATTTGTAAATCACTCTAGTATTCAGCGGTAAATTACGTGCATGTTAACTAAAGACTATAATACTTACGTAGTTTTATACAGTATTTTAAACCGAGTTTTTATTTAAACCCAAACAGCCAACAATCAATATAAGGACTCTTGCTGACTTAAACAGAGCACTTAAATTATAGTATAGTGAGGTAACATATATAAAATAAAGTTTCTAAAAATTTAATTGTTAATAATTCTTGCGAGGTAGATACATTTTTTTCTGTAATTTAAAAAATAGATTTAACACTTCTCTTTAAATACTTCTTTTAGGAATGAAGACATTTAATTTCAAATGCTATTATGGAAAGTTTCATGGAACCAGGTATGCCAAAAATTACGTATGATTCAAAAAATTAAGCAAAGAACGGAGGATATTTACTAAAACATTTTTCTTGTTTAATCTCAAAATTAGATACTAAGATTGTCAGCAGATGGAATCTATGGCTACAAACACCATTGTTCCAACTAAAAAAGTATTTGCAAGAATGTCATGTCTAAATTAATGTCCTTAAACTTGGCCAGGTTTTGCTGCATATGGTAGTCATTTAGAAAAATTTCCTTCTGTTGTCTTTTAATATTATCAGAACTTTTGTTCAATTATGTGCAACTAATTTTGAAACTAAAAAATTACCTAGTTTCTTAAGAACAGCAGAAAAGCAAGTAATTCTATCACCTTCATTTTTTCTTTAGTTAATATTTCAAATTCTAGGTCATTTTTCTGACAGCAAGTATAATGAACAGTAAAATAACATTGCATGCATCAAATGGGACTTTCATATCTTACATTTTAATGAAGAGGTCTATGCAATAGGGAAGCCTACAAAAAAGAATGTAAGCTATTTATAAAAACGCAAATGAAATTAGTCAGTCTATAATATTGCATGTGCAAATAAAAAAACACACAATAGCAAATAAAGCTAATTACCAATAATTTATTCATTCAAATTATTTTAAAATACAGTCGTTTAAAATCGTATCAAGAAATGACTCCACGGAAACAATCTTCAACTTGATTGATGCGACCCAAATTAGTACCGCTGACTCGACCAAATTATATACACCTCTCAGTAATATTAATCATGTCGTGTGCCCGCTATATCTAGATAAATATGATTATGAAAAAAATTAGAGACAATAACTAAAAACACACAAAATTCACTGAATTGGTTAAGTAAGAACATTTTAAAAAGTGCAATGTCATTAATTTTGAAACTTCACAAGAAACTTGATTTATGAGTATTTTACAAGATGAAGTTTTAAATAAATTTTATCTAAAACTGATTTTGCCAGCTAAGTGTTACACAATGAGTCAAGATGCAACAAGTTTTCAACTGTGATAAAACTAGTGCTTTTATATATATATATATATATAATTTCTTAGGGACAATTTCACTTCGATATTCAACGTTTTTGATATAAGTTTAAAAACTATTTTTTATCACAATCAAGCTGAGTTATGAGAGCGAATGCAAAATATATGCCTATTGTGGCAAAATGACCGATGCACAAAAACTAAGTGACAGTACAATAGACTACACATAAATATTTTTGAAAATTAAAAAGAATAAAACAATTTTAGTACTTAAAAAATTTAAAAAAATAAGAATCAAGGAGGAAAAATGTTTTAAGAAATTAAAAAGAATGCATGAAGAAAGATTTTAAGGAATAAGAACTTTAAAAAAAATGAGCCCCACACCAGACTCCAAAGAATGGAAATTAGTACTTGATAACAATACTGTATTTTTCACTGAGGAACCAAAGTATCAATCTCAGACATGATAAATGTTAGTGTATTTTTTTTATTTATAAGATAGACAAATGATTCCTGAAAGAAGAAATTATCTGAATTTTCTTCAATGTTGTTTTCTTTTAGTGCTTAATTTTTTATCTTTTCGTATATAAAAAATAAATAAAAGACTTACAGACAAAAGAAACATTAAAACAAACAAATTCCTCCATAGTTGAACTAAGTGTGGCTTTAAAAAAAAGAAGAAAAAAAGATATTAAAGTTTGTAAAATCTATTGCAATAACTGAAAAAAGATTGATGATAAAAACCTCAAGTATTTACTACGAAATCGCTCAAATTGAGCAGGTGAAAAAGAAGTTAATCAAATGTATGTTTCGAGATTCACATATTATAATTAATAACACTGTACTAAAAATATTGAGATTTTAAAAATATTCAAAATTTAGCAGTGACAACTGCTGAAAAATTGATAGAAAAAAAACAGTAGAATTATCGTATAAGATTATTAATATTCAGTTGCGCAATTTGAATTTTCTGTATCATAGTAATATCTGTGTTTTAAGATATCATGTCCTCCATGAACTCCAAAAAAAAAAAAAAACTTAAATCAAGTCTGCGAAAAATCAATTACACAAATAAATACGTGATTAGAATTTCTCGCTTCTTAATAATATTGTATGAAAATATCACAATTTAAAAAATCCTGACGATATCAAGTAGCAAAAACTTTTAAAACCTCAACTAAAACTTGGTAGTGTCCTCGTAAAACAAACGATAATAATAAATACATGAATTGAATTTTGCGTGTCACAATAATATTGGAATTTTAAGAACCATGAGAAAATCAGTAGCAGTAACTGCAAAAGAAAAAATAAAACATCGGAATCAGGAATTATAATGATATCCAGCGAGTTGAAATCTCCATCTACAGTTATCATATGAAAAATTCAATCTAATTGCACCCAATTAAAAAACGAGAGCAAATATATAATATTGACTAAATAATTCCTTTATTACAAATCGGAATTTATGACATATTTAAAATCAAAGTTTAAAAGGAATGAAAAAAAAAAACACCATTTTTTTTTCTAGGGAACGATAATTGAAATGTTTCCATTTCAGAATTACTTTGAAGACCGTCAACTTAATTATTTTTCTATTCGCCTCCGTGGTTCATTAATTTTTACCGAAGAAGTTATTACAGATGCAAAGTTTTATAAGAGTTAGTTATTACAGATATAAAGCATAGAAACTCAAACAAATCTGGTGAAAAAAAGTTCTTTTGGATCTCATTAAGTACTCAAAAAGAAAAAAAGAGGTGCTTGTAAAGGAGGTATAAATTTCATGTTAACTAGATTTTGTGTAAGTGGTAAAATTTAAGTTTTTGATTAGCGAAATTCCGAGAAAATTTTGTTGAAATATAAATTATTGATTTACGAAAGTCCGTGAATCAATAATCTTGAGATTCGCGGAATTCTGCAAATTAACAGAAGAAACACATGCCTAATAAGAACAAAAATGATCAAAACACATAAAAGTAAAATAAAATAAAGAATTTTCAACTACAGCACTGAAAAAAAGCGAACAATTCATTTGAAAGTGGAAATTGTTGATTTTTCTTCACACATTCAATCCTCTTCTGTGCCCCACCCATTTGGGTGAGTCCTTCTTTACTATAGCAAGAGGATCATGGGTTTAGGGAAATGTGAAATCTTTCCTTTGATTGAATGAAATTAAAATAAAAAGAGAGATAAGTGACAGCCTTAAAAACAGTAAATAAAAGTTACTATTTTTTAAGATACTGACATTAAATGAGAAAAGTGACTCACGCCTAGCCCTGCAAACACCATCTTTACTTGAGGGTAAATGTATCATATTCAAAGAAATTTAATAATTTTATTTATTTATTTTCCAATTTTAGAAATTTTCATATTTGGTTTACAAAGCAGTTGACTTATACACCTGACATAGTAGAAATTTTATATCTTGTAATCGAAAATTAGGTTGACTTATACCACAAGATATACAATAATTTATCTATTTAAGATTATTCATCTTAAACAGTATAGTAATAAACTGAACTTAAAAAAACAAACAATAGAAGTCATAATACAGTCAAACCCCGCTATAGTGAACCTTCAAGGGACCGACATTATGGTTCACTATAACGGGGAGTTCACTTTATCCGTTATGCAGGCAATTTAACTAATGGTTCCTTAAATCCTCCCTTTTATTACACATTATTCAAATAAATAACTGGAAAATATTAAGTAGTAGCAAAAAATGTGCTACTTTTTTATTACTCTTCGTCTTGCATGCAAAAAAAAATAAATTAGTAATCTCTAGCTGATGAGCAATCCTCAACATCAGATATGGAAACATTTCTCGACTCTCAGATAATTTTTCCTGAATTTCTGTTATTCCGCTTTTTAAACCAGTCTAACCTTCCATTTTAGTACATAAAAGTAGTATCGTAAAATCACTTAGCAAATTCATCGACATTTGTTTAGATACTGGAGATTGTGGGTTCTTCTAATGCTAAACCACTTCAGTAATACTTCTTCAACATCCTTGTGATCTGCTTTTCTCAACTTTTTTCTGGCATCTAAATTTTTTTTCATGAGCAGAAATTTTTAACTGCCTATTTTTTCATATGTTACAAACTGCAGATTTGGATAGTTTATATTCTCTGCATATATCAGCTTGATTGCATCCATTTTCAATTTTTCTGATTACGCCCATTTTATCATCAATGAAGAACATTTTGCGTTTACTGCTCGCCATAGTTAAATTTGAGAAACTTGTTTGCAGGCTTTTTTAAACTGAACTGAGAACAAAAAGGAGTTGAAATAAGGGCCTTATCAACACATATTAGGGTTGACCAATAATGCCTCATTTAATCTGACAGAAAAGGAATATTGATCTCACTGACACCTTACAGGTGCACCATCATCTGCCTGGGTTAGAAACATCTGCTTGGTTTGTTTAGGGATGGGAAAGTGTAAAGAAGCAAAGATATAAAGAGATAAAAGAAGCAAACAAGAAAAAAATGCTTATCGATACATTCCCCTCAATAGATGGTATTAAAAATCGGTGTATGTATTTATTTTGAAGTAGAAATTTCAAAATAATTAGAAAATAATGAAGAAGAAAACCAGTTGAAGACAGAAAAAAGTTCACTATATCGAATTTCCTCCCTTTTTCGGTTCACTATATCCACAAAAAACAACATATAGCAAGGCACGAGACCGAACATTTCGTTCACTATATCCGGGAGTTCACTATAGAGGAGTTTGACTGTATTTATATTTAGTAAACCTATTTTAAAAGAAGAAATAGAAAATAGACAATATAGTTTAAATTTAAAACACTTTTTTTTGTACATACTTAAAAAGTTAGTACTACCCAAATTTGCAAATAATTTACCTTCAATTTTGGCTTGTTCTGATATTCCAGCGTAGTTTGAGAGTGCTGCATTTTCTAAACATTTTTTAAAAACTGCTCTAACTTCTTCTAGAGTCATGACGTCTTTCATTAAAACCTAGAATTGGATTTTATTTGTACAAATAAACAATGAATCTATTATCCACAGAGGTTTAACTTTTTTGAATAATTTATTGCGAAGTATATACAGTGGTCGGTAGAAGTCAGGAAATTGCAGTAATCGCTACACTTTTTGTCGATTGAAATGAAGTACACTACTTTTCAAAATATGTAGTGAATAGGTGATAAAAAACAGTACTTTTAAGAATTTTCGTGCAACTACTTTTAACGTTCACTTCTTAAAAAAGTAAGGTCTAAACGTAAACAGGGTGCGTAGCCAAATCTCTAAACAAAAAATAAGCACCTCTTTAGTACTTTTTAAGCACTAAAAAAATATTTTTAAGCATTATATGCAGTAACAAAACGCAACATAATTTTAAGAGACTTTACATGATCATAATAAAATAACTAGTTCCTGATTACTCTTCTTGATTATATTAGCTATTATGAAATGATCAAGAGATTTTTCGGTTCGATATCAGAGGGTGAAAAATGAAGCAGTTGCACACGAGAGTGCAATAATCTCACCGAACCCTGCTCAATAGACGCGCATGCGAACTCGCAAGTATTTCATCAAACATGTAAAATGATTAGCGGTTTCATACGATACGGACCGACAGTAATCCAAAATAGATTGTGGTTGAATGAATTGTGAATACCTTGTATAAAACAGTGTGAAAAACAGGCTTTTGCATAATTGACATGGCAAAGAAAAAAATCTAATTTTTGAAAAGGAAAAATTAAGCACTTTTTAAAAGCACCCAATGAAAAAACCACCTTTAAGGGCTTTTAAACAACGAAAATCTAAAATAAGCACCTTTAAAAAACAATACGCACAATGGTAAAGAGTTTTTTGCATCTGATTGGTCGTCACAGGTTTGTCAATTGACACAATGAGTATGCCACTGTAGTCAAGGGTTGATGAAAATTACATCTCCACTTCAAAAACAGAAAGCTTTTATCAAATCGGTAATTTATTTCCTACTTTGCCGGTTTCTCAATTGGTATTCTGCAGAATGCACTAGAAATGTGAGAAATATGAATCGTTTCATACATTGCCCTTTACAGGTTACCTGCTAAATTTTAGATCTTCAAATCCATGACTCATTCCAAGAATTTTTCATGATTTGACAAAGTTACTATTTTCTACGACAAAAACACAATAATTTTAAAAAAGCATTATAATAACATCAATTGAAATGATAGGTATAACCAAAAACTGTTGTACTTTGCATATTAATACTTATGGATTTCAAATTTAAAAAACAGAGTAAAGAAAGAGTTGAAGCAATAAAACAGCTAAAAAAATAAATACAAAAGCAAATATTTTTCTTTCTTTTTTTTCTGCAGAATTATATTCTAAAGATACTTTTCTTGCTCATCGGAAGGGAAATAAATACTCCTGATTTTTCTGTTTGCATTTCTGAACTAAGAAAAAAAATTGCCAATGACTGGTTTGCTTCAGCTAGAATTTTAAATTGATAAAATAAAAATAATAATAAAAATTCTAAAATCACAGAAGTTTTAAAGATAATTCGCCTTAGAAATGATCTTTTTTCCTTTTTTGAAAGAACGCCATAATTCTTAAAGAACATGATAAAAACATTTTATGTTTCAGTAAAATATTATTGTATTAAAATATTATTGAACATTTTATAATAATATTTTAGTAAAATATTATTGAACAAGATCTCCATGATATAATGAAAAAAAAAAACAGACAGAGAAAGGCAGAGAAGAAAGCTTCCACAACAAAAGCTGGACTTAAAAAATTAGATGTGCAAACGCTGTTATGCAGAGATTGTGTAAACATAGAAAAAATGAAATTCTACCAACCTCTTCACATACAAATAATTTAAATACCCCATACAAATCTTGGCAGAGTCTTGGTAAAGCCGTAAAAAAAGTTTTACACTCACTTCCAAAATTACCAACAAAGGTAAAAAAAATTAATTCAGTCTTTATGTGAGAAGTATTTAACATCAAATTCAAAAGAGACTAATTTAAGTGAGAAAAGTAATGTCGATGAGCTGTTTATTTTGGTTAAAGATAATGTTAGTTATAAGCTCCCATGTACTGTTTGTCTACGATAGGTACTCCGACAGACATTCATCTGGAGGAGTGGCGGTGACTATGGTTACGAGGTATGATTATTTCAAGTAGGGGTGCGGGTCCCTCTTTAAGACTGGTTTTGGCGCGAGAAAATGAGATCTGTTTCTTTGGTCAATTGTGTTAGCTCTAGAGTGAAGAGAAATAAGTATTCGCATCTGAAACATCGTTTAGATCGTTCGATTTTTCTCTTTTTTAAAAGAGTCAAAATTTTAATAGCGGTAGCATCAAAAATTTGATATCATAATTTTTACATTTTTTGATGTTTTTTAAAAAGTATATATTATACAAAACAATAGCCCAAAACGATTTTTTTTATTTAATTTATTTTACAAGATATTAACAATTAAATTTCAAAGATCTTTTTAATTAAAAAATAAATATCTAAGGATAGAATGAATGGATTTTAAAAAAAATGTATCTCATTTTACGCGGAAATAATTGAAGTTTTTTATAAAATAATTATAATAAAACAAATGTTTAAAAAATTTAATTTTTATTGCAAAATTAAGTTGTAAAATGAAAAACAAAAATGTTGTTAATGTCGTTCAAAGTTCAAACAAAACCCATTTTAAAGTAAATTTTATTCTGAACAAAATGGCTTTTCAAAAGAAAAATGGATCGCAATTCTATAAAAAGTTATAGCTTATTACGCGAAACACTGTACCACGGCACGCTCTGCCACTCCACTTTGCTGATCGCTCAATTGCACTGTATCAGTTGATTTGGAGGGAATTTAAAAACCTGAACTAAAGTTTCACAAAATAACAAACATAATATTAAATAATAAATTTATAATTTTAGGTGAATAATATTATGAATAATTAGTTATTTATAATTTATTTACATAATTTTTTGAGTTGAAACTTGGAACTAGAAGAATATATTTTATTTATAACTATTTTATCAAGAACTTCCTCGTAAAATGAGATACATTTATTTAAAATCCATTTATTATATCCTTAGATATTTATTTTTTTAATTAAAAAGAGCTTTAAAATTTAATTGTTAACATCTTGTAAAATAAATTAAATAAAAAAAAATCGTTTTGGGCTATTGTTTTGTATAATATATACTTTTCACAAAACAACAAAAAATGTAAAAATTATGATATCAAATTTTGGGTGAACCGCTATTAAAATTTTGACTCAAAGACAATTTAAAATTGTTATTTCTATGTAATGATTGATAAATAGGATATGTATGGAAATTGTATAAAATTGTTTAAAGCAAGCTCAATGTTTTATTAATAAATAACTCATCTATAACTTTATCATACATAGTAAATTGGTTATTAAGAAAAAAAATGAAAATATAATTTTGATAATAAAAAACTGTTAGACTTATTTTTCTTAATAAATAGTGAGAAAAACTATACAGGTTACATTAAAATACAAGTAAGAAAACGTAATTTAAGCAACAAAAAAAAAACTTAGATAATTTCAGATGGTTTGATGGGTGCAGATAAAAATCATCGTTGATAGTTTTAGATTTCATCCTATACGCGGTAACTTGCTTTCAGTTTAAAAAAAAAAGTAAAAAATAAATAATAAGAACAAAGATATTTAATATTTTTTCGGCATAGATAACGTGAACTATTTCTATTTTCAGAAAAAGTTTTATCTCCTTTTAAAATCAGAGTTAATAAGTTTAAGCACTTCACTTTTTCCAGAAAACTCAAATAATAAAAGAAATTAACTGCTTTAAAAAATGTGCAAGTTTAGAAATTAAACCATCTGACAATCAATGAACATTCATAATGAATATCGTAAAATTAAAAAAACCTGTACTACCCTTAATATCAGAATTTGTTCACTTTTTTTCCTTTTGTATTTAAAAAATAACAACTGATTGAGTAGAGAGAATCATTTCAAGTAAGAAAGAAATATTCATGCGAATCGTAAAAAAGTTATTGAATCAGATTAAATAAGTCTCCCACTGGTGGCTGAGTCAGCCAATCTGGTATACTTCCCATACAAGCTATCATCGAAGCTACCCTTCCTAAAATGCCCTCTTCTTGTTTCCATAGCACCAGACTGTCGCAGACTTTGTGGCGGTCAGAGTACCTATCGTAGACAAACAGTATGAAGGATTCAGTCATAATACAAACTCTGACAGAGTAACGGAGAGTGCAGATGCAATATATGTCTACGGCGCTAAAGAGGCTTTTCATTTGTTTATAGAAGCATTATAATGATGTAAAATATGTCTTATCTCATTTTTGTTCTTATTCTCCTTTTTGTTAAGTGTATCTCATTAATACCTCACAACACATACAACTATAAATACCATGTGAATGTAAGGTTGTTCTAAAAAGCCAAACAAGACATTGGCTGCTTTAAAAAATGGCACCTAATATGCAAAAGAATATCATGATTTCATGAAGTCGAAGCAACAAAATCGTTGAAATTTTGCTTTTTGTCCAGCTATTCTATTTCAGAGAGGGCAAAAGAGAATGACTTCAGGGACAAGAGACATGCACTGAACGTTCATGTACTTGAGAAGTGAATCATCAGAATTAGAATGTTTTCTAATTTTAACCAAAACCAAATGTATGATTTGAAAGGCCACTGTCTTGAAGAGGAAATGGAAAACATGACTGAAGAGTATGCGGTCGGCTCTTTAATCACTATCACATACTGCGAAAAAGACAGAACATTTAAATGTGGCTCAGATTACTTTCATAGACAAAGACGATTTAAAAGTTAAAAGACAATTTAAATGCTAAAGTACTGAAAAAAAGATGGGACAAAATTTGATTTATGCATAAATTTCCTGAGAAAAGAAGATAAGATGCATCATTGGCAAGTTAGATATAAAACCTCTTCAGAGACGACCTAATTTTCAAATTGTTGAAATTTGTATTAATTCTGTTAATACAAATTTAATTAATATTATTACAGATAATACAAATATTACAGATTATTAATATTATTACAGATAATACAAATTTCTGTTAATATTATTATTTAGAAACAAAAAAAAATTAGACAGCTAAAATAGAATCCTTGTCAAATAGGCATTTCTACCTGATTCAAATTAATGAGAAGTTCAAAAAGAATAAAAAAAATCGACTGTGAAAATAGAATATTTGTTAAACAGAATTTTTCATAATATTCAAATTGAAAATGATTAAAAAAGAGAATGCACAGGAGAATCAAGGAAGCACACCAATAGTAAAATGTGTTTTAATTTACGATTCTGTGTTAAATATACGAAAATTTTTTTGAACACAGATTATACAGCTATAAGTAAACAAAGTGCTTAGCCAAATATCACAACAAAAAATAAGCACCTTTAAAGTATTTTCAAAGAATTCAAAAAATATTTTATAACACTATATATACATTAACAAAATGCAAAGTAATTTTCAAAGACTTTACATGATCATGATAAAATAACTAGTTTCTGACAAAGAACTCTTTTCCTGATTATATTAGCCACCATAAAAAGATCGAGAGACTTTTCGGTTCAATTTCAGAGGGTGGAAAATAAAGCCTGAAATTGAGAATACCTTGCAAACTGCAGCAGAGTTGCACACGAGAGTGCAAGAATCTCACCAAATTCAGCTCAGTAGACACACATGAGCACTCCCAAGAATTTCATCAAATATGTAACATGATTGGCGCTATCATACTTTAAGGATCGATGGTACTCGAGATGGATTGTGGTTGAATGAATTGTGAAAGTGTTGAATAGAACAATGTGTAAACCAGCGTTTGCATAATACATTGCGAAAAACAACAAGGTAAAGAAAAAAATCTCATTTTCAAAAAGGTATAATTAAGCACTTTTTAAAAACACCCCAATGAAAAAGCACCTTTAAGGGATTTTAAAAAACGAAAATAAATACTTTTTAAAAATACTATGCACTATGGTAAAACATTGTGTACTGACTTTAATTATTGAACTCTTGGAAAAACTCCTAACTCTGTCCATCTTATTAACTTTAGGATAACATTATTTTAAAAATAAGTATTCTCTTTATGCTATTTTCCATTACAAAAATAAAGAAGGAAATAGGAAGATTGATAAGTTACAAAAGTTTTGACCTCTATTTCAAAATAGGATGAATTTGGTTCCTGATAAGAGGTCAACTTAGACATAAAATAAACTTAGTAGGCTTTACTGTATAAAAAAGAAACTGAAATATATCTGGCAAGTATGGGTAAGTGTTTGTTGTAGAACTGCAAATTAATGTGAATAAAATAAATTTATTACAGCCTTCCAAAAATGATTGTAATAATTAAAATCATAACACTCAAAATCTAGCTTCTCTCTAATTTCAAAAACACAAAAGCTCATTCAATATAAATATAAGAAACAATAATCCAACTAATTATTTACGATGGCAATAATTGAGAAGAAAAAAAAAAAAGATTTACTGTGTAGACTACTGATTGGGATCCTGCTTTTATCAAAAATATTGCTGCACCCAACACATGCCCAGCATAAAAAGCTTTGTTTTCAAGGTCCTCATCAACCTGCATAAACAATATTTTATTTTAGGATGCATAGTCAAACTTTTCAACAAAAAATAAGCACCTTTTCAGTACTTTTCAAGCACTCAAAAATATTTTGAATCAGTATTAAAAAAAATCATAATTAGGATCTGTGCAGTAATAAAGAAAATGTTTTCTATTGTTTAAAGTTCTTAATTTATAAACATAAAATCAATAAAATTCAATACTATTTTAAAAAACTTAACATAAACATGATAAAATTACTAGTTTCTGATAAATATGGCAGAGAAAATTGTGAAAATAATGCTTTTTTTGTAATTTAAAACCCCAATCGACACAGCAAAGAAAAAATCTCTTTTTAAAAGATAGAATTAAACACTTTTTTCAAATCCCTAATAGAAAAAACACCTTTAAGAGCTTTTAAAAAACATAAATAAAAAATAAGCACCTTCAAACATTTTTTAAAAACGCTATGCATAAATTTAATAAAGTATATTATTTAAATAAGTAATAGTATTTAAATAAAGGAAAATTTAATTTTTCATTACATTATACATCCCCAAAAATATTTTGAACTAATAAATAAACATAGTAAGAAATATATATAAAATTATTGCTGTTATGAGTGCCAGTGGAGCAAAATAAGCATGATGTTTCCAAGGAACTTGCAGTTTTATATTTAACTTTGTAAAAACTAACAGTAACATTGTTCAATTAAATTTCTATATCTAATCATCTTGTTCCTAACTGTTATGTTTCTAATTTCACAATTAATTAAATTATTAATTTTAATTAAAAGTAAAATACAAAAGTGAGGTCGTTATTACTGAGATAACATATTATTGAGTAACCCTCAATTCTGGCATATTAGCACTGAATAATGTTTTTATTCACAACAAAAAGACTAAAGCTATGCCTTTCAGAAAACTCTCTTGTCTTTTTTCTCCTTTCTGTTTTGAAGGTGATGAGATTTAAGAAATTTGATTATTACACAACACATTATAATAATATTATTTGCACTTTACAATGTGTTTTGTGAAGCAAAAATTTTAATTATTGACTAGCTCAAATGTGTAAAGAGATTAAATAACAGAAATATAAGTTGTCCACATTATGACTTATCTTATTAATTAATCATTATGAAGAAGATCAACAAATAAATGCATCTACATACCTGTCAACATTGGAGAAACAAAGAACGGAGAATTTACTAGCGACATTTTTTAGACTACGAGTAAAGTTTTGATACATCATGCACAATCATGTAAGTCTAAAAGAGAAATTCAAAATTGAAAAATTGATATAAGCACTTACATTATGCTAAGTAAAAAATATGTATATAAATCTTAATCTAAAGAAGAATTTTTCTGCTTATATTTTTAAATAATTAGCAAAAATGTATAAATTAAAGATTTTTGAATTTTATTTTTGCCATCAACAGATATTTTATTGAAAAATATCTTTTTAAAAAATTTCTTCGAGAGAAACTTACTGAATATACTGGTAGTCGTAAAATACAGGAGTTTTTGTTAAAAAACAGGAGACGATTGAAAAAATAAACTTAAAAAAGAAGTTAAGATTATTTTATGTGCAGCAAATTTAGTAACCAACTATGCATTTTAATTGTTGTGTTAGGGAAGAAAATATAAAACCTAAATAATGTATGAAAATATAACTTATAAGCAACTAATTTTGAAATAGAAATTTTACAATATATAACAATATATACGTGCTTGAAATTACTTAATTATTTAAGCTAGTTGATGAATATTCATTGAATGTTTATTAAATATTTATGTTCTTGAAAAAATTACAAAATCTAAATCATGTAAGAAAATACAACTTATAAGGAACTAATTGTGAAATACAAATTCTCTATTAATTGATAATTTTTTTATTATTTCAGTAGTTATCATGAATTTTGAAACATACAAGAAAGAGAAGATTGGAAGTTATTTTTCAATTATGTAAATACCTTTTAATGTAAATGCTTTTAACTAACTATTGTAAATTCTCGATAGTAGTTTTTCTTCTTCTTTTTTTCCCCTAAGCATTCTCCTCAAGTAGGAAGAAAAAGTGTAATAAAAATTGAAAAATAACTTCAAAAAATCTGTATGAATCTGGGCACAAATATTTTTTTTTAAATAACTTCACATAAAATAATATAAATTATATTATTTTATGCCAAATAAAAATTAATGTAATTTTGTTCCTCTGTGTCCATTTATAAGAAGGTCATTGAATGTATTTCATTTTATTGAAATAAAAAAGTTGTACGAAATTTCAGAGTCATGCTAATGTCAATATAGTTGTTTACTTGCCTTCAGTTAATACGCCCACTTAAAGCTTGGGGGGGAATTTTTACACTAAATAAAACGAATAGTTTTGGGGGGGATTTAGAATTTGCCCAAGAATGCACCCAAGAGCTTGGGGGGGATGGGGGCCACTGATTTATGTTGTCTCATAATAGAAAAAATAATTATTCATAAGTAATTTTAAAAACTGAATGAATAAAATTAACATGTTAATGTACTAGGATGTATTTTTTCTTATACTGATTTATAGGCTACAGTGTAAAGTAGAAAGCTAAAAGACTTGCCTGATGATTTGCTCTTACATTTGCTTGAAACATTTCTGAAATTTATAAATTTAGAATAGAGTTAAACTTTTATAAATGACATACCTTGCATCCCAACAGTGATAAGACACTATTTTTGCATATTCAGAATGCAATGGGATAAACTGGATGAAATAGAAGAAATCCTTAATTATAACAGAGAATAAAATTAAAATTTATGAATCTCATTGAAACAAAATTTTTAAACAGGTTTTGTTTATTTATATTGAATTTGTAAATGAAATTGTAAAATATATAAAAGATAAAACTATAAATTCCACATTTAAATTTATTCATAAAATTATTCATAAAACAAAAAATTAAAGAAGATAAGCTTTATTAAGCTAAATTTATTAAGCATTATTCTATACCAATTAGGAGTAAAATATATCAATGCAAATAAAATTAATTTCAATTAATTATCATTTATTTCAATGCTTTTGTTGTAAGCAATTTCAATTTTTTGTGTCCTAATCACACTTAAGTTCAGCATTTAGTTTATGATAAACATTTTTTTAAAATGAAAATCAATAAATTACCTATATGTATTTAAATAAAAAAAATTAATATGCTTTCTTTTCATTCCTGTAAGAATTATAAATTAATAACTCTCTAAAAGATTAGGAATTAAATGACAATACTAAAGATTAAAAAAAAACTATTACCTTATTTACATAGTAAAATATATAAATCCGTGCTTAGAGCTACTCATTAATTTAAACATACAATTTTAAATGAGAAAAAAAGTCCCCTCCCCCCCTAAGAGCAGTTTAGTTCCGTTAGAGTCAAATTTCATGATCTTGTTTAAACTTAGTATACAGAAATATTAAAACATTAAGGCTAGTATATTATTTATACCCCACTGAAATTCATACTAATATTAAGCTATATTTCTATTAATGTATTAGTATTAGAGACATAGAAATTTAAAAAATTTTACAGCTAATTTAACACATTGGACATTTATTATTCAGAAAGGTATCATCAATTCACAACTGAATACGGATTAAATAAAGAATTGTGCTTTATTCATATTCCGAAACAGATTTGTATGATCAATTCAAATCAAATTAAAAAAATTACTTAAAACCTAAATTAACTTTTGCATTTAAAAAATATAATTCAGGCAAATCTCTCTTCCTTTAGGTGTTACTTTTGAAGTCACAAATATTGGGAATTATAATCAGAAATGTGAATTTAAGGGCTATTAATCCATAACCACACTAAAATAAAAAAACTAAAAAATCGAGATTTCAATAATTTATATGTACAATTAATTGAATTTTTCTTCAAAGTTAACAATGAATTAACTGTTTGCAATGTAAGAAAAACTAAATTGTGTCTTAAATGTATATAATTTTGCAAGACTTTAAAGAAATATATATCCCACTGAATTAGCAATAAAACTGATAACTGATAAAAAACATAAATAAAAAAAATGTGATCGTCAATTAAAATAGCTTGGCACAATTTCTTGATTCATAAGAATTTAGGACAATATATATCCTTCTTAATGAAGAAAAAATATTTTTATTTCTTGAAAAAAAAAGTACTTTGAAAAATTCTTATTTATAAATGTTTTCTGCTAAAATTAAAATGTCTTAATTATACAGATTAATACAATAAGTTAAAAATATTACACTTATTATCAGCAAAAATTTTACTTACCAGATGAAACAGTGAAGACAGAATTGTAATCAGACATGGTAGCTTGCTTGGTTGAATCATCTTGCATGCACACAGGTTGATTTGTTTATGATTCTCGTGCTTCGTTCCAAAGCTCTGGCCATATCTTCTTGTTGCTCATAATGAGTAACCAAAGCAACAGATTCAACTTTTGTTTCAGGTTCCTGTTGAATCAATGTGATTTTACTTAAAATAATTATTTTTACACTTGCAGAGGTACACTAACTGTTATTTAAACACTAAAAGCTTATGGAAATTAAAAATTCGATAAATTTTAAGATGTATATAACTGTTTGTTTGTATTTTTCACAAGTAAGTATTTATTAAAATTTTATAGACTTTCACTAGAAAAAAATAAAACACTTAATGAACATTTATTTTTCATTTATTAATGTATTTCAGTTAACAAAATTACGTTAATATCTAGGGCCGGGAGAGCCTGGTTGGTAGGGTGCTGGGCCCCACGTCCGAGAGTTCATGGGTTCGAACCCCGCCGGCCAAAGACTTCCCGTGTAGTAAAGTGACTGATGCACGTTAAATCTGTCGAGTCGCAAAAGTCCTCCATGTTCCCATAACAAACTAATATCTTTGGGGGTACTGGATTGGAGATCGATTGTTCTCTGATTCAGGTCAAAATGACAATTTGTGGATGAATGAATGGATGTATGAATGGGTCCGCCCTATAAACGAGTGTGACATACGGTGTGGCAGAAGTCGAATTCTTGGTCATAGATGGCACCACTGGAAAACAAGAACAATCGCGCCCCCTCTGCCTAAACAGTCATACGTCAACAACAATGTTAATATCTGGTGAAAATGTGAGAAGTTTTGAAAGGCCACTTTAATAAACTAGCTGTCTTTTCAAAAGGAAAATAAAGAAAAATAATATAAGTTTAGTTTTTTTATTGACCTTTATAGCTTTGAAAAATTGACAGTTAACAGGATTTTATTTTTCTTACAAAAAACATGATTATGAAGAATCAATGATTTTATCTAACCACATGCAACAACAGAAAATTCGAAAAATAAAAGGGTAGTTTAATTAATAATTAACCATAAGGTAGGCTGATAGCTTCTTGTTTTTGACTACCAGTGATACCAATATCAATTCCTTCCTATTTGTAATCTTCAGCACCCAAAAAAACTTCAAAGGAAAGGCAACAGTTTCGTACTCTAGGTAAGAAAGAAACAAATATTTTAAATTAAGTGCAAAAATAAGCGCAGTTACCAACATGGGAAGAAAAGAAAAAACAATGAGATGTAAATTTTACTGAATTTAAAATGTAAATTTTACTCCAACTCTCAAACAATTTAAATAACATTCTAGAAAAAGAAAATTTTAGAGATTGAATAATCAATTAAAAGAAACTGGTATTTTAAATTTGCTGCACTGCTTTTAGCTTGCAGTTGTCTTTAAATGAATACTACTTGCATTTATTATTTTACAAATAATGACTGGAGACAAAAGAACTGTTGTTCTCACATGGACCCCAGAAGGAAAACGAACTAGAGAGGTTTCAAGGTCGAGGTAGAACATTGCAAACTTAATATCTTTGTATATAAGTTACAAAACAAAGAATTAAAGATTATATTTCAATTAAAATATTGCAATCGGAATTTTGAGAAATAATGATGTTTATAAACATTAGTACATTTCAGATTAACAAAATTAATTATTATAAATTAACAAAACAAGGTCCCTGAATGTTGAGCACTGTATTAATGAATTATTTCAGTTTCTCAATCTTTTGTATTAATAATTTCTACCAGAGTAAATTTCTTGCTTAGTTTGTTACTGAATAAATTTTAAAAGATACTTCAAAAATGGTAAAAATAAACTATTGGTTTAAAATCAGTTTCGAAAGATTGTATGAAAATATTTTTACGCTTTCAGCTTACTTGTTTCCTGTGACGTTTTCGGTTTTTTTGGAATTCAAAGTTTATACGGTGTAGATAAAAGCGTACAGCAAACTATCAAATGAACATCTCAAAAAGGAGCAGAAACAAGAATAAATAACTTTATTCTAAGCGTGGAGCATGGAGAATAGAATGCTTAATGTAAAATTTCCCTTGCAATTGAACTTTAACAAAAAATACGGAGTGTCTTGAATGGATACAGGACCTTCTATTTAAGTTAAATTGAAATTTACAAAATAATTAAAGTACTTAGGACAAAATTATTTTTAAGATAAATTAATTTTCAAATACTAATAAAAATAATTAGCAATATTTAAATTTAAATAATTGATAGGATTAGTTAAAATAGGAAACAATTTCCCAGAAATCAAAGATTGTAATGACTTAGTTATTACATTCAAGTAAAAGTTAAAAATAGAATAACGATGCTAAAAATTTAAAAATTAAAATAAAAAAATTTAGAAATTGAAATTTAAGTTTTAAAATTAAAAACACCCATTCGATAAAATAATTAAAAGCGAGATGCCTAAGCAAATACAGCTAGTGAATTTTGAAATTTCAGAATTTTCACCGCCATTTTATTTTATTTTGATTTTTATTCCATTATGCGTTCTTTCACAGAGAAAGACAATTGATTTTATAATTAGAACACTTTTGGTATGCTAAACTATAGTGAAAGTATCGTAAAACAAGTTTAAAAAAATATAATTTAAATAAACTTATGTCCGGGATTTTTCCAGTTTTCAAGCATTATTTGAAATTTCCCAAATAAAATTTTTTTTTATATATGTAGGATCCTTTAATATATCGAAAAACAGATTACATAAATAATATAATGTAAAACAAACAAAAGAAAAAACAATTTTAAAAATTGAGTACAGCCGGGGTTCGAACCCGCCAACCTCTCGCTCCAGGCGTAAGTCGCTAGCACATGGTCTTAGCCGTTGGGCCACGCGTATATTAGGCGGTCGTGAAATTTGAGCCTTTTTCCCGCAATTTTATTTTATTTTATTTTTTATTCCATTATGCGTTCTTCTGCAAAGAAAGAAAATTGATTTTTTACATAGATCACCTTTCCTATGATAAACTGTCGTGAAAATATCGTAAAACAAGTTTAAAAAAATAATATAATTTAAAAAAACTAATTTTCCGGGTTTTTTCCAGTTTTTAAGCATTATTTGAATTTTCCCGAACAAAAAAAAAATATTTTTTATACATAGGATCCTTAAATACATTGAAAAACACGTTAAATAAATAATGTAACGTAAAATAAACAAAAGAAAAAAAAATTCTAAAAATTGACCACAGCCGAGTAATTTGAATCTTTCCGAACAAAAAAAATATTTTTTATACATAGGATCCCTACTACATCGAAAAACACGTTAAATAAATCATATAATGTAAAATAAACAAAAGAAAAAAAAATTTAAAAATTTACCACAGTCGAGGTTCGAACCCGTCGCCCCTCGCTCCCATCGTAAGTCACTAGCACATGGTTTTAGCCGTTGGATTACGCTTAAACGGGGTTTGTGTTACTTAAGATTTTAATCTATATGAAAATCAAGAGAGAATCTAACCTTCTTCTTTCCTCTGTAACTTTCCACACGCTAATGGGGAAAGCATGCGAAGTGTTGCCATAGGTACAGTTTTCTACTCTACGCCACCTGCAGCCCATTTCGATCGCCAATAGGTAGACAGTTTATGGGGAATGTTGCTCGCCTTCGTGACTTTGGTTCACAGGTGCCCACTGGGTAAAGTTAAATGAGTAACAGTTCCGGCATCTTCATAGGCAAATATTAAAATTCAATGCCTGCCATTGGGGGAAAGGTAGACAGTTTAGCTCTGCGCCACCTGTAGCCAATTTCGATCGCCAATATGCAGTTTTCTGAAAGTGCTTAGAAAATTTCCGTTGTGTATCTCTTCTCTTTTGCAGCGTTAAGAGGACCTGATGCTTTAAAAAGTTTTAGTATTAAAATTATGATTTAAATTTTCATCTAATATTACCATTCGAATAGTGACTTCTGCACGTTAAATCTATCGAGGTCACAATGTCCTCCAAGTTCCCATTACAAATCAATATCTCTGGCTGTGCTGATCCAGGGGTCTATTCAGTAAAATATTCTTTAAAAATGCTTTATATATATTTCTTAGTGGCACATGCATATATTTTTCGAAATTTCGACAGCTCACATTTGATCTGGTATTAATATCAACGTTGTCAGTTGAACCCAAAAATTATAACAAATTATTAATAATTGGCAGCAATCAATAATAATTAGAAAGGAACACCTATAGACGAAGTAGACAATAGTATACATTATACATTAAATGTAGGCCATACAGAATTTTGTTAGCTCCTCATATCGTATTTTACACCATCTTCGATTTCAGCGACACCTGTGCTAACTATTATATGGAGAGAGACAGGGCCAAAATGAAATATTTTTCAAAAATGCTTTATAGATATTTCTCAGCATATGTATATATTTTTCGAAATTTTAACACTTATCCTTTAATTTGGTATTAGTATCGAAATTGTCATTTGAATCGAAAAATTATACAAAATTATTAAAGTGTCCACCAAATGATCCCCTTAAAACCAGTTATTAATAATAATTAGAAAGTGATGGATAGGAATGCCTATAGTCGAAATAGACAATACTATACATTACATGTAGGCCATACAGAATTTCTTTCCCACCTCATATCGTATTTTACACCCTCTTCGATTTCAGCGACACCTGTGCTAACTATTATATGGAGAGAGACAGAGACAAAATAAAATATTTTTTAAAAATGCTTTATAAATATTTCTCAGCATATGTATATATTTTTTGAAATTTCGACGGCTAACCTTTGATCTGGTATTAGTTTCAACATTGTCAGTTGAACCCAAAAATTACAAGAAATTATTAAAGTGTCCACCAAATGATCCCCTTAAAACCAGTTATTAATAATAATTAGAAAGCAATAGATAGGAATGCCTATAGTCGAAATAGACAATACTATACAATACATGTAGGCCATACAGAATATTGTTCCCGCCTCATATCGTATTTTACACCATCTTCGATTTCAGCGACATCTGTGCTAACTATTATACGGAGAGAGACAGGGACAAAATAAAATATTTTTTTAAAAATGCTTTATAAATATTTCTCAGCTTATGTATATATTTTTTGAAATTTCGACAGCTAACCTTTGATCTGGTATTAGTATCAACATTGTCAGTTGAACCCAAAAAATATAAAAAATTATTAAAGTGTCCACCAAATGATCCCCTTAAAACCAGCAATCAATAATAATTAGAGAGGAATACCTATAGATGAAGTAAACAATAGTATACATTATATATTAAGTGTAGGCCATACAGAATATTGTTACCGCCTCATATCGTATTTTACACCATCTTCGATTTCAGTGACACCTGTGCTAACTATTATATGGAGAAAGTCAAGGACAAAATAAAATACTTTTTAAAAATGCTTTATAGATATATCTCCTGGTGGTCAAAATATAATTTATTTTCATATATATCATGTGGTAATAGCAAAAAGTTTCATCTTTATTGGTTGAAATGAACTGAAGTTGCCTCTCTTTTATATTTTATTATTTTATTTTATAACCGTCGTTGAACAGCCGACCCAATTTCATGGGTTTACGACTACTTACGCTCAACTCCGTAGCCTTGTAATTTTGAACCAATCCAGAAGACAGGGAAACTCCTGGATCAGTACCCCCAGAGGTTATGATTTGTTGCGGGAACCTGGATGACTTTGAGGACTCGACAGATTTAACGTGCATCAGTATCCATTTACTACACGGGGAGTCGTCGGCCGGCGAGGATCGAACCCACGACCTTTTGGATATGGGCTCAGCGAAGATCTGAAAAAATTGAGTATTTAAAAGTAAATAACTTTGTTTGATATACAGTTCCTGGCCATATTATTCGACGCACTGTAAGATTCTATGTAAAATCTTAATTATAATGAAATATTATAGAGTTTTATTATTTTTATGTGACTGAAACCGGTTTGCACTTGCTTACGTTAGTGTATCAATGGGTTAACATTGTCATGCAATACGTTAAAAATAAATACAAATGTAAAAAATCTCCTCTATAAAAATCCTTTACATGTATGTTCAAATATAAAAGTATAAACTCGTGCAAAACATTTAATTATTAATATACTACAGAGAGTCGAATAATTTGGTCTAATTGTTATAATATAATATCTGTTATAATAAATATTCTATATTTATATAATATATCCTCTAATTTATATGATATCTCTTCTAATGTAACCAATTGATACACGACCGTAGCCAAGTGCAAAAAGTCACGTAAAAACAATACAACTGTATAGAGTATCGCCTGATAGTTAAGATTTTACATAGAATCTTAGCGTCTAATGATTTGGCCAGAGACTCTATAAAGAGAGAAGAAATGAGATGCTTTAACTAGATAAAGCAGTTATAGTTGCCATTTTTTATTCAACTATCGTCTTGACTACGCTAAACTACCGCGTGTTTCTATGTTTACCCTTTTATTAAGATATTTTCACTCATAACCAGGCTTAAAGATGAATATTTTTAGAATCTTCTAAAATACACGCAATAGGGCTAACTAATCAAATTAATTTTAAAGCAATTTAAAACAAAAAATTATTACGAAATTCTTTGAATTACTAAAGAAGAAAGCGGGACTGAAGATTTCAAAACACGTTTGATGGCTGGAAGAAAAAGAGGGGTTGTAAGACGATAAGGAGAAAAATTTTCAAGCTTTCCTCGATATCCTTAGTTGTTTTGATCTCGCTTTCCTCACTAGTTATTTGATTGATATCAGTAACCTTGTACCAGTAGGCGTGGCCGAAAGGACTTTCTCTACATTATAAAATTTTTTTTGAGGAGTTGGATGTCTCAACTTGCTTTATTGAAGAGGAAAGAACTACCACTATAAATATTAAATACCCTTGTATATAAGACATTGATTCTACCTTTTGATAGATGAAGGTTGACCCTTCAGTGGTGACTTGGGCGTGATTTCCAACATTGATGGATGCTCCACGGTCCACATTAAACAGTTGATTTGATTAAAAATTTACTGCTCAAAAAAAAAATCCGGTGAAGTAAAAAAAATTCTCGGTTAATAAACAATTTTGAAGAAGAAAAAAAATAATGATTTTATTATTAATTTTTATTAATTAACAACAGATTAGAAAATTTAGTGGGCTGTGCTTCAAATGATGGATGGATTTATATTTAGCGCAAATTATGAACATTAATTTTATGATTTTTTAAAAATTATTGCTACGAAATCTTTTTTTACAATTTACTTTAAATATTTTTAAAAACTGAAAACAATCTAAATTTTTAAATGAGAAATCTTTATGACAGACATTCATTTTAATGCAAACTGATGTATAATCTTTCTCAATAAACTTAAGTGTATCAAACCATTTAAAATCTGTATTTAGTATGTGTTTTGTAATTATTCTTAGGTGTGTCTTTAAACACTTATTTGTGTTTCGTAACCAAAAAGGAATTTTTTTTTTTAAATAAGATAACATTTTACATTCTAGTCAGGGCTCGAAAAAACTCAAAAATTTTACCCGTCCCCGAGGACGGCTTGCCCAACAATGTACCCGTCCTCCCTTAAAACTAACCCGCAGCTTCTAAATAAATAAAAATATAATTTTCTCTTATTTATTACAAACATTTAATATAACTAGGAGGCTTCGCCCCCTGCTCGCTGGCGCTCACCAACCCCCGGAACTGCTTTCACAGTTCATTTCGGATCGCTTCGCAATCCAATGCTCGCTTTGCTCGCTCATTGGATACGTTCTTAACGTCTAGTTTTTGTATACTTTTTTGAATACTGAAGTTCCAAAAACTTTTCACTGTAGAAAATTCTAAACCTGTACATTTCAATATTAATTTGAAATTGCAAACAGTTCACATATTTTTCTTAATCACACTATTCTAAATTTCAGTTATTAAAAAAAGTAACTGTTGTAAGTTTTGTTTTAAAGTCTTTCCCACCAGAGGGCTAAAACCATGTGTTGTAAAACAATATGAAATAGTAGTCTGCCACTGAACGCCGGATGTAAAGCATCGGCTTTGATGAAGATAATTTTGTATTTTTAATTCTCTGAAGGGCGCCACCTTAATAATATGGAACTTGTAAAATAAATGTATATATTTCTGATTGTTGATAAAGCCCATCATTTTGTGTTTTCATCAGTGTTCAGAAGCAGAACAACTATAGGTTTTTTATTTTATCACAAAAAAATAAAATGTATAAAAAAACAAAGAAAAGAGTAAGAAAATGAGTATAGTCATGGAAAAAGTTAAAATTATAATATAGTATTTGTCAGTTAAAATAAAACTTTTTGTTTAAGTCATTGCTAACAATTCAAATTTCTCCGAGGCAATTCTAAAGTATAAATTAAGGTAGTATTGTTAAGTTGAAGCAAAATATTTTTAGTTTTAATGTCAACAATACAATTCAATTTTTCACAAAAACGATTGTTTCCATTGTTAAGTTCAATGTCAACAATTCAAATTTTTCTGAGGCAACTCTTAACCTCTAAATATTATTTTTTTTATGTACATATTTCTAAATGTCAGTATTCAGCCACAAAGCAACTTAATGTCCTCAAATTTAGCATGAAGTTGTAAAATGCGATGAAAGAGGGTCATAGCAATAATGAAATTAGAAGTAAAGTTAGTACTGTAAAATTAAAACAATATTTTTAATCAATGAGCCAAGTTCTTCAAGAAGCAGTTGTAGAAGTAGGTTGTTTATTTAAAACTTTTTATAGAATTTCTTTAAGAACAAAATTGTTAATTTGGGCATTTGGCGATACAACATTTTTAGAATTGAAGGATTTGTTACGTCAAGCGCTCAGGTATCATAATTTTGATCTATTTGCTCTTCTATGTCATTTTGATTATGTTGCTAAGTTAACTTTCAAAAAAATCTATGGCTGGCAATAGCATTTTTATTTTTTAAGTTGTTTATATTTATTTCCTTTAGAATTCGTTATTTTTTTAGCGAAATGTTTTTAACCTAACAGAATTCTTTGCCGACTGTTTTCTCTATGAATGAAGAAAATAAAGTAAATATTTAACTGTTGTGAAAAGAATCTTATTTAGTTGTACAGAGTACTTCAGTCAAAATTTGGGAGCCACGTAAGAAAATTATATATATTAGATCAGAAACACATCATTAAAAGGCAGAATGCTTTGGTGTTTTCAAAACAAAGCAAACGTTGCCACCGGCGGAAAAGAAATACAGCCAAAATTTGGGAGCCACGTAAGAGAATTATATATAATAGATTTTCTCTTATTTATTACAAACATTTATGTAAATTTACACAATGAATTAGTAGTTACTTGGATTACATTATGCAGTAATAAACGAAATACTAGGTTAATAATAGTAACCTAGTATTTCTTCTATGAAATAATTTAAATGACTAAGGTCAAGTTATCTGGAATGTCAATTTATCCGAGGGTACTGCGTTTTTTAAATGAATCAAATATGACGTTTGCCAGTTCTACAATGCCAATGATTTACAGAGGTTTCTGCACAGAAATCGGAAGGGGGTTTTCCATTTAGGTAGATGTTCATAATTACGTTTAACGCTTCTTGTTTAAGACCAGTAAGTAATGTGGGTTTTCTTCTGTAAGTTCATTGCTGAAAATCCCCTTTCAAACACTCTCCCCCTTCCCTTCCTCCTCCTTTTCAACCGAGATGAAAGAGCAGACAGCCTTATCAGGCTAGGTACTCTGAAAAAATTTAATAGTTACAGTTACAGTTTCCAGGATTCATAAAATACTATCACTACTCCGGACCCCCCAGAGTGATGCGCACTCCTCTCTTGTCGGAATTCTCGCCTGCAAGGTACTTTTTGTCCCCTTCCCTCACAAACCTTATCTCATTCATCCTCTTAATGTTCCTTAATAACCTCCTCGGTCACCAGTATCTTGTTTATACATTTGACCACCACTGGGATTTTTCCACTCTCATTTCCTCTCTCTCTCTCTGCTCACTCCTTTGAAGAGACTCGTGCCGCTCCGATTTCAGTCAGTGACGTCAAGGCGGCGATGTAACTACCATTCTTTTTTTAAAACTCATTTCGATGCATTCATTGTTTTCTATATTCATTTTGAGGTTTCTTATCTGATTGCAAACATTTAACAGTGGAAGTTAAATATCAGCTTGCGCGATAGTGACTGGCAATAAGAATTATTTTAAAACACAAAATGAGGAAACTCAATTTTCCATGTTTTATTTCAGAAAACATAAAGGTGATATCAAATAAACTGTAAAATGTACTAGATTGCAATGAATTATGTTTCATGTTTTCTTTCTTTTTTTTTTCTTTTTTATTTTAAGAAGCTTAAAAATTTCGCCATTGAAATCGATACAGTCTCCACACTTTAAAATAGAAGGGGGAAAAATGTACAAATAGAAAGAAAATAAAATCCTGAACTTCAAAAATAGTTGATTTTATTCAGTAAATTTTGTCCTGTTGAACCTAGTCTCAAAATGTTACTAAACATATATATATATATATTTTTTTTGATTTTGAAAGTTTTAAAAATGTTCTGAAAAACTTTAGTAGTCTAATTTTTAAATGCAAAAACTGCTTAAATTTGATAACCAGGTACATAAAGAGCTTTCAATGAATAAAAATAATTACATGAAATAACGGAATTTAGCTTGATAACATGCTAGTACACAATGAGAAAAATTCTTTAACCGACGCAGATCGGACACCGGTATTCCTTATTTTCAAGCTCTCTAATTAAAAGTAAAATATATATTTTGAATTCGAAAAACAATGCAATAGTTACTGAAAAATCGGTACTTCATACTAAAATATAAAATCCAAGTATAAAATATTCAGTCATATTTCAAAAATTTGATTTTATAAATTACCTGAAATATTGGAAAATTAGGATTGATATTTAATAATGGTTGTAAAAAGATCTCCGCCCCCCACCTCAGCATTTAGAAAATTCTAAAGTAACTAAGGAAACCCTTTGAGCAGTTAATTCTTTAAATTTTGTTCTATTGAACCTAGTCACAAAATTTTACTCAAAATTTTTTTGAAAGTTTTTAATTTAAACTTTAAGTAGCTTTATTAGTCTAATCTTTAAATACAAAAACTTTTTAAATTTGGAAACTAGGCGTAAAAGAGCTTTCAATGAATAAAAAGAATTACATAAAATAACGGAACTTAGTTTATTAACCTACCAATACGCAATTCCTTAACCTTTGACGCAGATGAGATAGTTTCCCTTTATATTTTTGACACTTTAATTGCAAGTAAAAATATATTTCGGTATAATAAATCATAAAATCAGTCTAATGTTTACTAAAAATCTTAAATAATCTGAAATCTATTCTAAAATATATATTCAAATAGTAGTTTTAATTTTTTCATTTATAGTCAAAAATTTAATAAGTGATTTTGTTAATTAAGGAAACTTCAATGATGAATTACTATTTCTTAGATGTAATTAATTTCTAATAAGTGTAAATTTGCAAATTTTGAAGTGAGCCGCGTTACAAGAATTTTACCTTTACAGCAGCAAAAAAAAATGACATTCTCTATTTCATAACCAGAAATGATCAAAATGTCAAATATATTATTTTCATTTGTTTTGACTTTTATACTTTTTAATGAAAAATAAAAGAGTTAACACTTCATTAACTTTATTGAAAATGTGTGCACTTTAGTCAGTAGATTGCTTATCATAGTGGAGAATTTATAGAACTAAAATATTACGTTCTAATAATAATGGAAAATTAAAATTGAAATTTAGTAAAGGTTTTGACAAGGTCTCTTCCCAGCCCTTCAGCATTTGGAAAATTAGAATTCTGTAGAAACTGAGTGAACAGTTGATTTCATTTAGTAAATATTGTTCCATTTAACCTATTCATAAAATTTTAATTTTTTTTAAAGTTTTTGAAAGTTTTAAACAAGCTTAAAAATTTAAGAAACTTTATTAATCTAATCTTTAAGTACAAAAACTTTTTTAATTTAATAACTTTGTTCAAAAGAGATGTCAGTGAACAAAAAGAATTAGATGATTAACAAATTAAATTCCGTTACTCTTACTAATACACAATGAAAATAATTCTTTAACTTTTGACGCAGATGGGACATCGGTATTCCTTTCATGTATTTTTCAATCTCTATAATTACAAGTAAAAATATATTTTGTTATTTTTAATTCTAAAAACAGTTTAGTAGTTACTAAAAAGTCGGTTAGATTATCGGTACTTGATACTAAAATAAAAAAATCGAAATAAAAAATTTGTAATATTTCAAAAATTTGATTTTGTACATTACATAAGTTTAAATGATGAATAACTGCTTCTTAGATCTAAATAACTGCAAATGAAAGCAAATTTGTAAATGAAAGTGAGCCGCGGTTTAAAAATTTTACCTTTACAGGAGCAAAAAGTACTGTCTCATTTTGTATTTTATGATAAAAATTAAAATGCTTAATATATTTTCGTCCGTTTTGAACTTAAAAAGGTATGAAATATATCTATATAACAAATTTTTGACACAGTTTTCCACTGTTGTCGGAGCACTTATTGGCTGGAAAAATCACGTGGTAGGATACAGTTTTTCCATATTGTTATCAGCATAAAAAGTCAAAGGTATTGTTTTTCTATAAATTTAAAACATTTTTCTCTACTGCTACTATTACGCTTTTAATTCAAATTCAAGAGTTTAAGACTATGAGAATTATTTTCTTTTATTATTCTAACGGAATTTTGGACTACATTTTAAAATAAAGTTTATCAAATAGTGTATTCTTATTAAGAGTTTTATAATTACTTTTCTGCAATCATTAATATATTGATTGTTATAAATACAGTTCGAGATTCTTTAAATGATTTAGAACTTAAAGATCAGCTTCATGCACAATGTGATGCAAGCAAAAATGATATTTAACTTATCCGCCCGTTTGGTAATATTAAATAATTGTCGCGGACTCAAATTTGTTCGAGCAACAAAATGTTTGAACAATATAAATGTTAGTTTAAAAACTGATTACTTGGAGAAATTACATCTGTTCACCAATAGATCTAAATATTTATAATACTAATAGATAATATTTGGACATGGTAATAGAGGCACAAGAGTAAGCAAACGGAATTACTTTTAGTACGTATATGTAAATGAATCATTTTAACTTTAGAATAAATACTGTTTCATCTCAATAAATAACAATTATTGCGAAGCAATCATAGAAGTTGGTGAGAGGCAGCGAAAGGGGGATCAGCCCCTTTCTGTTTTATGAAAATTGTGCGTCGAAGAACATAATCTGGATCTCAATTCTCAAGAGTATGAAGGAAAACAAATATATATCAGATAAAAGCACATATTCTTGTTAGTAGGGAGAATTTTACTGTCGATGTTACTTGTTTGAATTCGATTTTTCACTAAGAAAAGTTCATGAATACTTTTTAAAGCTGTCAGGCATGGAAATTCTTCTAAATACTTGTCTAGTGTCTCAACAATTAACTAAATTCGGTTCTGATGAAATCTTTGATAGCTATCTGTAAAGTATTTAAAGACTAGTTCAAGTAACATCATAATATTTCCCTAATGCAAATTTCAAATAAAATCTCAATAATAATATTCACAAATTTGTCTTATCTGTAAAGTGGTAATTTAAAACTGAACTTATTAGTACGGAAAAAGAAAATCTTATTAATACGAAAAATAAAACTAACCAATTTGTTCAAATAATTTATTAAAACATTTTATAAATTACATATATTTCAAACTGCATCTAGGCATTACATCTTACTGTCATTTACAAATTAGTTTTAAAACAATATCTTCCGTATTTTACATGGAGCTCTAACAACATTTACAATGGAGTTTTGGTTAGCAACATTTCACATTAAACTTGCGCTTTATTTACACATAATACGAAATATTAACATGGATTTCTTAAAATATACAAAATGCTATCATATATCTTTGATATTTAATTACACAATGCAAGAGTCAAATATTTATAATCTATTGCAAATTCTCCTTGTAAAAACATGTATCAGAACAAAAAGAATGAACCTGAATGCATTAAAATTTAATTCTCAATTTTGTAATTTTAAATAGTATCTAAAAAAAAAATCTTCAAAAAAAAAAAAAAAGGTTTTTGAAAAAATATTTTAATTTTAAAATTAAGAAGTCTCTATTGCACCTGAAATTTAACTTCTGAAAAATTTTAAAAATTTAATTTTTCAAAATATAATTTAAAACTAATTTATATAAAATGCAGATTTGCGCATTTAGGCTTTCACTAGATTAGATTTTAGACAGCAATTTTACATAAAATTGGAACTACATTTTACTTTCAGTTCAAGTTATCAGACTGTATAAAATTTAAACTGTTATAAATTAACTTTCCGAAGAGGGCAGTTAAAAGAATAAATTTTTATAGAAATTTAGCTACATTTTCTAAGCACGGATTTTTCACCTTTAGTCTGGTGTATAGTAAAATCCTGAAGATTTACTGCTACTTAGTGTTTCGAGCAAAAAATAGATAAAGTTTGATTTTTGAAAAGACGATCAGTATAGTGTCTGAAGAAATCGGGGAACTCTTGCGTTCGATAAGTCACTGTGGTATCCTTTTTATTATGTAAGAGTCAAAGCTCAACGAGCACACATCAAAAAAGAACAACTAGTTTCAAGTTCTTAAAACAAGACACTACCGTTACGAAGATTCAAGGTTTCTACACAGCTCAAGGATACTGATCCACCACAGAAGCGCACATGTGTGAATCGAGAAACTCCGAAACGGCTGGACGAGTGTGAAACATGACGAGAAAGCAGAACGGCCGTCTACCACCTCCACGTCATATTCCACACTCGTCTAAAACATTCCGAAACTTCCGATTCACACTTGCACACTTATGCTGCAGATCGATATTCCCAAATTGCGCAGATCTACTATATCACCGACTATAACCGAGCTAATACTGGCTGCACTTCATTCAGCTGTGTTTCAATCGAAGTCTTAATATTTGCGTATTATTAGGCTTAAATTTGGTTCTAGACATTTATAAAATGATAGATACAGTTGCAATTTCGATTTAGTATCTCAAAATTTAGCCTAAAGGATCAGATGTTTACGATGGAATCTCTAATGGCATTACCATGTGAATGTGGTTACTATGCTGCTCTTTGTTTGCTTTGAGTTAAGTGGTGCTATATTAACCGTTTGAGTGAGGGGAAGAGCTATCGCTTGTTATGCGCCAAAAATTCGGAGAAGCGCTATTGTACCGAAAATGCTGAGACGTTGCTGTTGGTTAGTAGTTGGTTGGTAATAGTTAGTAGTAGTTGGTTAGTAGTGTTGTACGCATTTCATTCCGCACTATTAGCATATATATAAGAAAACTCTTCAGCACTCAAACGGTCAAAAGTTGAACCTACATCTAAAAGTAGATAATGAGAATTTCATAGAAATTATACTTCAGACAATTTAACTTAATATAGGTAAACACTATTAGAGATTCCAAAAGCTGGTTTAACGTTTTGTATTATATGACCCTGATTTCGTATCATTTATGACTTCTAATATATATAATTATCTTACGTGGCTCCCAAATTTTGGCTTTATTTCTCTTCCACCGGTGGAACGTTTGCTTTGTTTTGTTTACGTTACTATTTCTCTTACACGGCGAATCGACCAATGATTGCCGCTAACAATGTCACATGCCAAACCTAGCTGAGGTGGCTCAACATATAGCGCTTTTAAAAACGGAAACTGAAATAACCAGAGAGCATCAGCTGCGGCAATCTCATACTATTAAGCTAGGCAGAAGTGAGTAGTCTTTGTCGATAGATCTCTATTTTAGTATTTTGTCGAAAGCGCTTTTTTCCACGAATTTCTATATTACGAATTTATTTGACAATTTTTGATTCATATCACGAATTATACTATAGCACATTTCTAATAGGTTTAACGAATTACATGTCATTTATTTGAATCCTAATTTATTTTAATGACTTAGTATTTACTAAAAAGATGTAACTATTTTTTTTTAAAAAGTTGTTATATGGATTTGAATGATTGTTTTGAATTCTTAGAATTCTGTGCATTTGCAATGTACCTAAGTTAGTAGCGAGTGAAGCAAACCATACAAGATTGTGCAGAAATTTTCGGGGTTGGAGAGCGTTAGCGAGCAGGGGGCGCAGCTCACTAGTTCTATTGAATTTATATTTGCAGAGAACATTTCTCATCAGTTTTAACAATGATCCGCTTAGGATAGAACACAAATCAATGCAAATTTGAAGATTAATGAATCATTTTTTGGAATTTGCAAATCTGCATTTCAGACAACATTTAGGGATTGAACAAGCTTTTTGTTATCTATGTATTAAACGCAATTGCAACTTATTATGAGAATCTGAAAATTATTCAAAATTTTGCTGTTATATATAAAAATGAACACATTAAGAAAATTTGCTTATACTTTACCTTATAGATTATTCTGGTATCTGTTCAAATAGTAGATTCAAACTTCTATCCGAAATTTTTGCCCTCTCTGACCAAGAACCTATATTTCTAGCACTTTTGCACAAGATCGGTATAATTAAAAGAGATAGTTCAGTTTAAAAATAAGAGTTAGAGAACTTTTGAAACACTCATTTGAGTCGAAATCTATTTATTTACTTAGCACCATACTTACGATTTTTCAAATCTTAAATTGGCAACATTTAATTTATACGTGAATACGTTGAACCTATTATTTTTTTAAAACACATAAATACACATTTTGTTTTATTAGAAACATGAATGTTGAAAGATTTAAACCCCTTCCTTAAAAATATATTTTAAAATTTTAATAAATTATCTTGAATTTGGATAGGTCGAATAAATCTGGTATTTGAAGTATTGGTATTGTTATTAAGTTAACATTCTTCGCATTAAACTAAGATTTGTTTTATTAATTTATACAGTAAACGTATAACGATTTCATATACCCGCTAATCAATTCTGCACTGCTACGCTCTGCCAACGTGTTAAATTCAGAGATGAATTCAGATTTTCTTGCGTAACTTTGTAGAGCTAAAATATTATTTAACTAGGGCCTGGTTAGTCAGGCTCGGGAATTTAACATTTGGAACCGTGCATCCACTATGAGAATGTTATGGTTTGTGATAAGAGTAACTCTGCAAGAGTTTATCCGGGAAAAATTTCAACCATACGTCATTTTAACATGTTTTTATTTTTGATCAAATTTTACGGCCAAGTAACATTTTTTCCTGAATTGCGCATAGGTGACCAATATTTAACACTTCACTTTTAATAAAATATTAACTAATTCAACATTTAATGAAAATAATTATTATAAGATTTTAAACATTAAATTTATATTTTATTCTTCAAAACTCTTACACATTTCTGAATTATTTTCTTACAGTAAGAGCATGGACAATCACAAGACTATGCATTTAAAAAAGTTTGTTATCTTCAAATTTAAAAAGTTTAATTTGTGTTTTGTATTTTATTAATTTTAGCTTTTTGGTATAAGTAATAAGTCGTCCAGTCTTAGTACAAATCACTAGTTCTAAAATGTCTTCCGAGTTAAGAATTTGTTTTAGTTTAAAAATAAAATTTTCAATTTCTGACTTCGTAAATGGTTATTAAAATAGATGCAAGTTTTTAAAGCTTAATTGGTATCTTTAATGCACCTGTGACAATTTTATCCGAATTAGAAATTTCAAAATTCGAACAAAGCTGAATTTCAGTATTTCTAAAAAAGTTTTTTTCCACGCGATTTTCACTAAACTTAATAAAATAACTGAAAATGATCGAAACTGCATAACCCTAATTAAAAAAAAAAACTTTCTATATCATAATTGATAAAAATTTAATTTCAAAATATAAATTTTATGTATACTCTTAATATAAAAACTTTTACCGCGTAATTATGCCCCATTGTTTAAACTTATTTTGCCGCCGAGTCAATGAATTAATGTTAGCTTATGGATAAAATATGTTATAGTTAGTATTATGTTAGTCTTAATGTTAGTATTTAACCAGAAATAACGTACATGAAATATGAATGCATAACTAAATTCCTTAAACATGAATTGCTTCAAATTTGCTCATCCAGGCATATTTACATTAAAAGGCAAAATTTTCTAAATTTATTTACTTTTTGAAACTATGGCTAGATAGTGTCACAGATTCTTTTAAATTTTTAAAATATCCTTTTATCACGTGCTATGCTCATAGCCAGTTTCGGATAACTAAACTAACGGAATCATCCGTAATAAATATTGTTCAGTGTTGAAATTTTTATTTGAACAGATACTTCTGATACTGAATATGTATCAAAACAGCTAAAAATATTTAAGAGGCAATGAAGCAAATTGAGGCAAATCCATTTAAAGATTATAGTTATGCAAAAAGACTCGGCGGAGAAATAAGATTAAAAACAAGACTAGTTTTGTAGAGACCCATTTATCATTGTATTAAAAATATCTTATTAGAAATATAATTTCAGTTTATCTTAAGAAATCAACTGGCAAGTTGAAATATTTTATTTACCAAAATTCTAACTTATCTAACATTTTCAGTGCATGCGATAATGTGTATAATTAGTTCGATCTACAGATAAAAATTACTGTTACGCCAAAGCGTGTTAGCGACCAGTTTTCTTTTGAGTGTAAAAATTATAACATTTCTTGAGCAAACCAAACGAGTTCCGCTACGCTAAATTACTAGACAGTTTTGATTTTTCATAATTTTTTTATTAATAGTTTCGTTCTCAAACTTTATATGAAGCACATTCTTTTAAATTTGGAATAAATACCTAAAATGGTTATTGCCTATAGATACTATAGAAATGATCGACAAATTATAAATTTAAATTGGTTTTGTGAAATTTATCTTAATACAGTTACGTAAATGAAAATAAGACCTAATGTGTGAAGTGCCAACTTAGCTTTGATAGTTAACTATACAACATTAATTGTTTGCTAAGATAAGAGAAAAATAAAATTTCAAAAATGCGATACTATGACGAGACAGCTAGTCTTTATAGCATGAAGGGTTTTAAATAATTTAAGTGATAGGTACACAAACAGACAGATCCGGAATAGTAAGATAAAATTGGTATTTCGAACAGTACGGGTTACCTTAAATACGAAAACTTGTATTTAATAGTATTTTACTGGTGAGGTGGGATTAATAACTATCGATTTCATAACGAGTGTTTTATTAACACTAAATTTGATATTTTATGTACTAGTTTTCCGGTTTCTATGCATCCTCTTACCTCAAAGAGTTTTAAAATGTTGATTTAATAAATACCGGTTTTTACCCGGGCCCTGAAATTTTTTTTAAAGATTAAAACAAGTTTAAGAGTTAGTTTATTTTAATAATATCCTGCAAATTTTAGGTACGAATTTTGTCTATCATATTAATTCCTCAAATCTTTTTTACTTAAGTTTTGCTTAAACTTCAGATTAAGTGTATTTTAACAGTTGACTTTGAAATTAACTCCCCCCTCCCCCACACACACATTTAAGATTCTAAAATATGAAAGTAACGCATGATGTATTTGGTGGAAATACACTGAAAAAGAATTTAAAAGCTTGTAATACCAAAATTAAATCAGATATAAAATTTTATTCATCTAAATAAGTTTCGTCTGAGAACCGAACGAAATTTTTAACAATTCTTTGAATTTAATGATTTGAATTTAAACTGGCACACCAAAACAATTCTTTTGAATAGTACAATTTTTAGATTTTAGTTAGTGTACTGGACAATAGTTCTGAGGAAAACCACAGATAAATCGAAATTAGTTCTTTTGCGCTAATATTTAATTTTTCTTAAATATTATGTCATAGCTGATAACGAGCGATAGATAACAATAAGCTTGTCTTAATAATTTTAAGACTATTAACAGTACGTATATAGACATTACAAAAGGTGCATCTAAATTTTAGAGACTAAATTTAATTTAAAATATTTAATGGGTAAATATGACTCAAAATAATTTAAGCCTAAAAACTTCTAGATATGATAAAAAGGAATATTTAGGTAAATAAGATTTAATTATTCTTTACGCTTAAGAAAAATCTCTGAAATAAACTCTGAATATGTGTTTAGATTTAATTAAAAATAATTATAGAACTTAATTTTTATAAGAAAAAAATTTAAATAATCAAAATATTAAAAATGGAATTTTCATATAATTCAAGGAGAATAAAAATAAACCTCGTGTTAATTTGAAGAAATATGATCAGCGTTTCTATTATGTCATGACGACTAGGCAACTGAAGTAGATCACCTTGGCAAACTACGATCCTCATGGCAACTAGATCAGCAATAGACATCTTGGCAAACTACGATCCTCATGGCAACTAGATCAGCAATGGACATCTTGGCAAACTACGATCCTCACTGCAGCCAAGTCAGCAATGGACATCTTGGCAAACTACGATCCTCACTGCAGCCAAGTCAGCAATGGACATCTTGGCAAACTACGATCCTCACTGCAGCCAAGTCAGCAATGGACATCTTGGCAAACTACGATTCTCATGGCAGCCAAGTCAGCAATGGACATCTTGGCAGACTACGGTCCTCATGGCAGATAGGTCAGCAATGGACATCTTGGCAAACTACGGTCCTCATGGCAGATAGGTCAGCAATGGACATCTTGGCAAACTACGGTCCTCATGGCAGATAGGTCAGCAATGGACATCTTGGCAAACTACGGTCCTCATGGCAGATAGGTCAGCAATGGACATCTTGGCAAACTACGGTGCTCATGGCAGATAGGTCAGCAATGGACATCTTGGCAAACTACGGTCCTCATGGCAGATAGGTCAGCAATGGACATCTTGGCAGACTACGGTTCTCATGGCAGATAGGTCAGCAATGGACATCTTGGCAGACTACGGTCCTCATGGCAGATAGGTCAGCAATGGACATCTTGGCAGACTACGGTCCTCATGGCAGATAGGTCAGCAATGGACATCTTGGCAGACTACGGTCCTCATGGCAGATAGGTCAGCAACGGACATCTTGGCAAACTACGGTCCTCATGGCAGCTAGGTCTGCAACGGACATCTTTGAAAATATGGTTCCCAAGGAGACTATATGACGATGAAGTACTCAATGCAAAGCCTAGTTTTAAACATAAAACAAAATGTCTTTACTCTTATGGTCAAATTAACGTAGGGATTTTACTTTAGTTAGAGGCAGTGTTTGATATTATTGGGTGAAGTTTTATAACTATTAGCTACGCAAATCTCAGTAAACCTCCTGAGTCATTTACAAAATCTTCATTTTACAAAATTCTTAAAAACTTGTAACTATGTCCATATCAGTCCGAACATTTAATTTCTACTCGCAGGACCTCTGAACTATATGCTTGCTTTTCAAATATTTATCACAGAAATCTATTAACAAAGACAGACGAAATTTGAATGAGAACGAAATTTCAATTACCAAAAACTCTAAATAACCACGAAATTAAGAGATTTACAGTCAGATATTCGTAAAAGTTATTTTGGAGCTTTGGAGAAATTACCAAATTTTATTAGCCTCCTGATCATCAATAATTGGCTTTTATTGGTTGATAATTGGCTTTCATCAACAGAAGTATACAACCAAGTAACTAAATGACTCACAAATGCTTTACATTGCTAAATAGTACTTAAAAATACTGTTACATTGCTGTAACTTGAAAGAGATTGTTTATAATTATAGAGAATATTAAAAAACAATTTGGTACGTATTTCATGCTACAACAAGAAAATTCAATTTTTTTAAAAAAAATTTCCATTTTTAAGTTTAAATAAGCTCTTTGCACTAAATTTCTCTTTAAATATAAAGATTTGTTAATTTCAACTCTATTTACATTTCTTTTTAGATTGTAGGGAAAAATCTACGCATTTTTCAACTAATTTCCATACTGTGCAGAAAGAAAGTTGTGAAAAAAAAACATGAAAATAGTACCTTTATGAACGTTTTGGAACATTGAAATTACTATAAAATATGTTGCAGCTAGAAAATTTCAAAATAAGTTGGCACAAGTTTTTTTTTTTATTGATCTAGAGTGTCAAAAAAGTCTCATGGGATAGTCAAAATTGTAGAGCATGGAACTTATTTAATTTTCAGTTCAATGCAAAATTTTTATCGAGAAAAATGTTTTTCTAATAAAAAGCAAAATAACACTAATATTGTCAAATGTTTTATAAATTCTTGAGATTTTATTATGCTTTTTATATCATTTAATTATAAAATGTTCAAAGTTAGAAAATCGATTTAAGAGAGTTTCACGATTCTAGGAGTAATCCACTGTAGCCTTAAAAACCAATTAAGAGCCGTGGTGTCACCCCCCCCTGAGAGTAAGCCTTCCAATGATGCTACCTAAGCATAGGCTGAGAGATACCAATTCTGCTCTTCGCTGTAACAGACCACAGTTCTGACGTAAAATATCCTCAGTCTGTTCATGGTTTAGAAGCTCGATACCATCAGACTGATCGTGGAAGGATTTACGCAATTTTTAAGACTTAAAATTAAATTTAATGTAAAGTTTAAAAATGTATAAAATATTAGTCAAAATAAGTTCAAAACTACACATGTTTCATGCCACGCTAAAGGCTCTACAGTAAATTCTAATTCATAAATTTCAAAATACCTAAATTAACGTTATTACCCGAGTTTTTAACTATTTTGTAATTTCAAAAAGAATTAACTATACATTAATATTGAATCTTTAATGAAAAATTTAATATTCTTAAGGCTTGATAGAAATAACAAATTCAAACTTGCACCGTAGCTCTTAGTTCATCTCCAACATTATACAAAATCTACATGCAAAGTTTCAAGGAAGTCTAAAGTAAACTATTATGTGTCCTGGAGTAAAAAATCTACGTTCTGGAAATGCATTTAAATTGTAACAAAATTCTGAGGGCAAAAACTCGAAATTTTCAGAAAAGGATATGTCTTTATATAAAGTTTATATAATATATAATAACTTGAAAATTTAATTTTTTAATTTATTCAAACTAAAAAGGTTAAATTATCAAAGCTTAAAAATATTCAAGTGTCTTTACGAGTCTACTTTCATTTTGATTTTTGAGTGCGAAAAAATTAATATCATTTCAAAAGATGGATCAAAAATTTAAAAGGTTTTCAAAAGCGAACGTTCTAATGATGAAATGTTAAACAGTAGACTCATATAATAAAATTTCTATTAAACAATTCTTTGATCAGATCAAAATAAATCTTAACTTCCTTACCCAATCTAAATCGGATAATGATGACCAACATTCTTCTGTATGGAATAGATTTTTAATCTAGCGTAAAAAACTTTGTGAAGTAAAGTATCAAACATCTATTTTCAGGTAGTTTCTTGCATCCTGCAAGAAAATGGGAAACCTGTCATTAAAAATATAAAATTTTTTGCATATACAGTGAAGTATGTTTTTATGCTTTTAAGAAATATACTTCAAGTTCGTTGATGAACGTTGTATACTTATTACTAATAGATAAATGAAATTAAACTAATACTACTACAATACTAGAGTTCGATGCTATATATTCAGGCGGTTAACTTAAAATTTCCAATTCCGAGAAGAATTGAAAAAATAAAAGACTTAATATTTTAGTTCATTTTACAGTTCTCCGACAAATTTCTTGTCTGAATGAGATTTTAACTGTTTCGAATTTTTTAATCTGTTTTCATCAGAAGTCCTGAAAAAATTATTAGTTTGACAATTACAGAAGAACCTAACGAAATTTTAGATTGATATTCGTAGCTAGCTGTGGTTGACCTACGAATGAAATTTAAAGTACGCAACCACCTGGTAGAAAGTTACCGCGCATTTCTTTACATCGAATAAAACCATGAAATCGATTCTACATAAAATGATAATAAGCTAAAAACATAACATAAGCCTAAATCTTTAGTTTACAGTCACTGGCCAAACTATTCGACGCACTGTAAGATTCTATGCAAAATCTTAATTATCAAGTGATACTATACAGCTATTGTTTTTACGCAGCTAAAATCTGTTTGTACTTTTTTTTTTACCTTCGTTTATAAATTGATTACCATCGTTACGCAATACGGTAAAAAAATTATTAATGCAAATAGGAAGATATAAAAATCTCTTAAATAAAAGTCTATTATATGTGTGTTTAAATATAAAAATATTGCATATAAAGTCTTGCTAAACATGTTAAAAAACTACAGTGCGTCTCATAATTTGGTCTAATTATTATAACATACTAAGACTTTATAGAATAAATATTCTATATTTATATAATATGTAGCCTAATTTATCCTATCGTCGAATTTATATTATTTATAGTCTAATTCAACCAATTGATATACGAACGTAAACGAGCACAAACAGGTTGCAGTCGCGTAAAAATAATAATGCTGCATCGCATCACGTGATAATCAAGATTTTACATAGTATCTTGGAGTGCTTCTAATATGGCCAGGTACTGTAGGTAAAATTCATTATAATTAATCGCACCGGCTGAAGGTTATCACATTTGAGTAACTACATATGAACTAATTAACTGTATAACGATATTAAACTTTCCTGATTTAAGGAAACAGAAGAGGAGAGATCCTAGACACATATGGGGTAGCGAAACCGAATAAAAACGAATTGGACTTATAAACCTATAGTTTGTCTACGGTAAAAACTACCCCCGCCACAAAGTCTGAGGCCGACTGCTGCTATGGAAACAATAGCGCATTTCAAGGAGGGTAGCTTCTCTTCACTCTAGGGCAGGGATGAGCAAACTGCTGCCCGCAGGAAGGTTTTATACGGTCAGCGGATAGAATTTTAACTCGCCGATCCATAGCGAATCCTTTTATAACAAAGTACTGATGACGTTTTTACTTAATCTATTTTTGTTCCACAAAACATAAATTGATGGTAATAGCCAAAACATAGTTTCAATTGGTAAAAATATTGAAAGCAGAAGTTCATAGAATAGCCGTAGATTGGAGCCAACGAGGGTTTGTCATTCTAGAAGAGCAGACATACGGAATGTAATATTTCAGAAAAATTGACGAAAAATGGAAAATTTGACTCTTCAATTTTGTTCTTTATATTATTATAAAAGCTAAAATGGTTTTGTTACAAAAATAACATTTTAAATGCAACAACTACTGTATTTATAATTTTTGCAAATACATAAAAATGGATTACACACACATCTTATTCAATTAAACAAAATTTTGAAGCTAAATATAATATAACTAGCATAATATAAAAATATGATTTTCAATACATAAATTTTACATATACTTTACAGTATGGTATATCCCAAAACCCCCAGCCACATTTCCCTCACTCGACTCAAGTCATTATCGGTGAAAAACTAGAACTCATCAGGAAAATAATGAATTCAGTGTTTTAAGCATATATGGCAACGTTACTTTTAAAAAGTAATGAGTAAAAGTACAAGTATTTTTAAAGAAAGTAACGATTTAAAAGTACATTTCCAGGAAATCGAAAATTCAAAGTAACCTAAAATTTTATTGAATAATATTCTTATGTTCTTTAATGTTTTTGCAAAATTGTTGTTATTTATTTAATTATTTTTAATTTTGAAAGTTATGGACATTAATTTACTTTTAAATTCGGAAGAATATTATAATATAATTTCATAATATAATCGTATAATATAATTTTAAAATCAAATTTTAATATCAAACTTTATGGATTTGCCCGAAAAAGAAATTTTATCTATCGATTTTAATTTTTAGTTTATTATTTTTATTTATTTAAATTACCATTGATGTAAAATTGTTTTACTCTATAGAAACTAATTTTAAAAGCACAAACATAAACAAAGCAAACACGGGGTTTCAGATAGCTTTGTGATCTTTGAGCTAGTAAAAAATAATTGATTGTTCAGTATAAGTTTAAATAGAACAGTCTACAGTTTTATTTGTAACAGTCATGCGAGAAAATCATTTTCCGCAAAAACGCAAGCATTTTTTTAAAAATTTTTCTTTCTTTCTAGAAAGCTTACAGAGTTTTAGAAAAAAGCAACGATTTAATTTGGTATTTCCGTTACAAATACTTGTACTTTTCCCCTGAAAAAGTAACGAAAGTACTAAATTTTAAGAGTAACGAATTACAAGTAAAAGTACGCACTTTTTACTTGTACCGGCGGTACAAGTAACGAAAGTACTGCCATATATGATTCTAAGGTAGAAACGAACTAAGCTCGGACTTCACAAAGACTTTGTTTAACAAAATTAAAAGTTTATGCAACCTAAATTTTAAAAAAAATTTATAACACTAAACTCCATTATTAAGCTTGAATATACAATATTTTGGAATTTAGTGGGAAGTCTATTAAGTCTGAAACAGTTACAAAACTTTATAAGTCAATTCAATATCGGAGAGGGAAAAAATTACTAAGTTTTGAAAGCAGACTGTTAGATACAGTATTTAAAGTATGTGCAATGTCTAGTATTCAAAAACTAATAATCACGTTAAATCCCGTGAAAATATATATATATATATATATAAATAAAAGAGTAAAACTATTGTTTCGTAAAACTCAAGTCGTTTTTACTCAATAATCTAAAGAGAATTTTAACTAAGCGAAACTGATAATTTTAAAAGTAATACTCTAAATAAGCCAATATTTATCAAAATATTCGAAAAAGAACTATTTTTAGATTTTACAATTGAACCAAGTTAATAAAAGAGATATATTAATTATTCCGAAATTTAGGCAATTACAAGCATACCATCAATTATCTCGAAAAACTTTAAGTGTATGTAAAAATAGCGACAATTAGAAAAAAACTTACTGTAAAGTTCAGTAAAATTACACCACACCTAGAAAGACACATGATTTCCTTCGTTGTATCTAAAATTAGACTAAATACACAACCAACTCACACAAAAAAAACTCACAGCAACAAAGCAGAAATACGAAGAGCTCGTTTGGTACCAGTCTTGCCCCGTATTTTATATCCCTTAATATCGATAACGATTGGCAATTATTGTCTATCAAAGTCGAATTGAGTTGATGATGAAGAGGATCCGTGCCACCCGCGTTTTTTGAGGCCGAGCGTTATCCCCTGCCAAAAGTTCTGTAGTGTGGAGGTAGCGGGTTCGAATCCTATCCTACCATGGATGTGTCTTCGTTCTGTCTTTATTTAAATTGTACTATCTGTCTTTCTACTTGATAAAGGTTCCGCAGAGGCATAGTTCCTAGCAGATTACCTAGCAGGTCAGTGAGCGGGTGGGTGACCATTTGGATTAGTCTGAGTAGGGACCGAGGGTGTGCTGCATGGGTCCTCGTTAAGCTGTTCCACCGTAAAGTGCTCGTTAAGCTGTTCCACCGTAAAGTGCTGTTCCACCGTACTTCGCATCCCTTCTAAAGAGGATCAAAATTGTGATGGCAATTGTGATGGCAACTGCATTTATACCAGCACAGGGTTTGATAAACTTCCACGGCCAAATGTAAAAAAAATGTTACACAAGATTAATTTCTTCGAAAAATATTATTTGCATTTAAAAGTGCAATGCAAAATTGCAGAGCTTTTAAATAAATAATTCTAAACATGATTATGTTGAAAAATTAAAAAAAACGTTATTGCGCTTATTATTATGAGAAATAAAAATAAAAAAGAACTCACACCATTCTTTAATTAAAATTGACTAATGCTGATGCACATACAGGAATATTTCAAACTATTCCATTAAATAATTAAGGGTATGCTAACGCGAAATGATCAACAAAGTCAGTTGTTTGTTTACGGACACATTTCCTAATTATGTAAAGGATCCGGTTGCCCATTTCTGCAAATGTTACTAACCAGTTCAAATGGAAATACTAAATTTGTAAAAAGCCATTGTCACTGCACGCAAAAGTGAATCTCAAAGGCGAATTTTTCACTAGTGAATATTCGCTCATAATTTTCACGTCCCGCAGTGGACTGATCGTTAAGTCACGGTTCTCAGCAGATCACCGAAGTCAAGCATCACTGGCTACGGTCAGTGGGCGGGTGGGTGCCCACGTGGATCAGTCTGCAGAGGGACCGATGGTGTGCGGTATTGGTCCTCGTTAAACTGTGCTACCGTAAAGTGGTCCACTTCGTGCGCAGGTCATCGGGCTAATGAAGCAGGAGTACCATCCCCTCCGCAGAGGATCAAAATTGCGATGGCATGTCTTCGGATCATCCTCTGGGATGTTTCCCAGACCGTCACCAATAGCCCATTGTGCAGCTCTAGTGCGACGTAAATTGACAACAACTCATAATTTTCACCAATATCATGCGAAAAAAAATCTGATTCGCACACAGTGTTGCGGCGGCGAACAACTGGATCACCTACACGAATTTCGAGCTTCGCGATTGCTCATTGTTCCGCACATTTATCTGCAGGAACTTACCGCTTCTTGGCTTACCGCTGGGTACTTTTACCTTCAAATCACTCGACCAAACGGACGTCACGGTGAACGTTGACATCACTGGTTTAGTAACTAGTTTGTACTCTATATCCACGCCCTCTAGTGAACTGCGGTGCTTATTTATTGCAGCTGTACATAATTTGCTCTTTTTTTAAATTTGATTTTTATTATAAGTTGTAATGATTAATAATAATTCATAACATTCAGTCTCTTTGCCAGAAAAATCTGAAATTCGCAAATTTTATGACACATTTTTTTCCAGATTTTTTTAAAGATTTATAATTCGTAAATTTTAAACTTAAAAAAAAAAAAGAAAAAAAACTAATATGTTATTAAAATTTAATTCTTTATATCATTCTGAAATTCAAATATTTCAAATAAAATAAAATACAATTCATGTATTTACAAAAAATTAATAATTAAATAAAATTAACAACATTTTAGTAAACATTCCAAGCTAGTCAAAACATTAAATTTCATATAAAACACAAGAAATAGGAAAATGATGATAATTGCTGAGATATAGTCTCATTATTGCCTGTTAGCGTACAACTAGTTTGCTAGTAAAACGTTTTCTTGGTTTTCTATTTGTGTGTAATGGAAATTCTAATTATTTTCATTCAAAAAGTCTTTCAAAATATGATTTTACTCCTCTATTTCAATTACAAGTTACTTTGATATTATGGGTCGTGTTAAAAGTTAAAAATATAAGAAAGTGTTTCACAACATCCACTAAGATGACAAATTGTCTGTCAAGGATGATAAAAAAAATTGATGGTTAAAAAAACAATTCATTGCGATAATGAACATTTAGCTGTAATGCGATTATTGTTCAGCAATCTAAAAGACATTTTCGTGGTTTTCCTTTGCATTTAACGCAACATTTGATTTGTCTAAATTTTAATTTTATTTTAAATAATATATAGGTTGCTACAAAAGCTTTTATAAACATGATTTTACTCTGATATTTAAATTGCAAGTTACTTTGATTTCTGAGCCGTGTTAAAAGTTAAAAATATCGGAAAAGTATTTCACAACATCCACTAAGATGATAAATTGTCTGTCAAGGATGATATAAATTAATGGTTAAAAAATAATTCATTGCGATAATGAACATTTAGCTGTAATCTTATTATTGTTCAGTTATCTGAAAGAATTTTTCGTGGTTTTCCTTTGCATTTAACGCAATATTTGATTACTTTAATTTCAACTTAATCTTGGTTAAAATAAATTATTTTAATAACTTTTATAAACATTGTTTTACGCCGATATTTAAATTGCACGCTACTTTGATTTGTGGAATGAGTTTAAAGTTACAAAAAATATGAAGAGCATCTCGCTAATCACCGAAATAATTGACTGTCTGTCAAAGACGCAAAAAAAAAATGATTTATTATATAAAAAAAATTCATTACGATTACTGAGCATTTCGCTGGAACTCTTCAAGCGTCAACAATCTGAATGATATTTTCGTGGTTTCCCTTTACGTGTAACGCAAAATATGATTGTTTTCTTTAAAAAAAACATTCATAAAGGCAGCAATGTTTAAATATTTACATAAATTATGATTTATTTTATCTTTACTCCTTGTTAAATCAAAACAAAATGATTGAGGGCAATTAATTAGCAAGGTAGATAGTCTTACGCGGACATTAAGAAATGAATTGGGAGATTTTGATAGGTATATATACACTGGTTATCATAAATTAAGGAAAATTCACAAAAATCGCGATAACTCAAGAAATTACACATGGAATTTTATGAAACTTACTCACAATATACAACACATAGTAAGGTATTAAACAACATAAAAAGAAATTATCAGACATTAATAGTAGTATAGAAATTAGCACATGTATAAAATAAACAAATTGGAAGTATCGGTTTGCAATAGAAAAAGTACCTTTAATATGGAATATGATTGCCTCTAGAAGCAATACAGCACAAACAGCGATGTGTGATGGTTTCAATTATGCGGTCTATCAGTTCAATAGGAAGTGAGAGCCATTGCTCTTGTAAAGCAGTTGCAAGCGTGGCAAGGGTCTGAGGGGGCGGATTGATGGCAGATACACGCCTCCCTAGAGCATCCCAAACGTGCTCGATAGGATTCAAGTCCGGGGATCGAGCTGGCCACTCCATGCGAGTAATTGTTTCCTGTTGAAGATAATCATCAACAATGCGAGCTCTGTGTGGTCTTGCATTATCGTCCTGTAACAGGAAGCAATCACCAATTGCCCCGGCATATGGGCGCACATAAGCATCAAGGATGTTGTCTCGATAAACCTGAGCATTCACGGTTCCCCTTGGAAAGACATGGAGGTATGTGCGCCCTCCTAAGGATATGCCTCCCCAAACACAGACACTGCCTCTTCCGTATGCATCTCTTTCACGGATGTTTGATGGATGATAACGGGTCCCAGGTTCTCTCCATATCAAATAACGTCTACTGTCACTTTCTAGACTAAACCTGGACTCATCCGTAAAGAGAACAGGCCTCCATTGATCTGACGTCCAGTGGACATGTTGTCGGGCCCACTGCAAACGGTCTCTCCTATGGCGTGATGTGAGCGGCACGCAAATGGCTGGTCGTCTCGCATACAGACCACCTTCGTGGAGCCTTCTGCGCACAGTTGACGTTGACACCAACCTTCCGGTGGCTGCAGCAAGAGAGGATCTAAGATGTGTCGGAGTAGCGGTTCTATTCCTGCGTGCACTTAATGTCAAATATCGGTCATCGGCACTGGTCGTAACAGTTGGCCGTCCTTGACTGAACCTCCTAGATGCCGAATCTGTGGTTTGAAATTGCCTCCAAAGTCTATGAACCACAGATGGACTCACATTTAGCCATCTGGCCACTTCTGATTGACTCTGCCCTGCCTCTAGTCTCCCGATGGCTCTCCATCGTAGTTCTTCAGGCAAATGATGCCTAGAGGTCATTATTACGAATTGGCTATCTCAGATTTTCAATGTCGCAATCACAGTAAAATTTGTGTGCTTTCTCTCAAACTTGGACTTTTATGCTCCAGGCAGATGACGTAAGCCGAGTGCAGCGCCACTAATTTGCATATTGCAATTTTACTCAGCTACTCTTAGTGGACAACATATGCAAATTTTGCACGGTTTGGCTTACTTTTGAAAGAGTTATCGCTATTTTTGTGATTTTTCCTTAATTTATGATAACCAGTGTATATACAGGGTGTCTCAGTTAAGCGTTTCAGAACTTCTAAGAGGGGTAGGGGGCATCCTGACGACTCGAAATCATATAGCAATGTGGGGTCGGAAATGCTTTCCTGAAGCGGTGACGTACACAGACGCACCATAAAGAAAAGAGACCGTAAGTGAAAAATCGCTATAATAATGCATTGAAAAAATTATATGGCCTCCTCGGTCACCCGACCTATCATGTTTTGACTTCTGGAGTCATATGAAAACACGGGTTTACGACACCCCTGTTGATAATGCTGGTTGCAAGAATCGCAGTAGCTGCCTGCGAGATATGCCTGGAGTATTGCAGAATGTTCGAATGTCCATGCGCCGGAGATGTGAGGTGTGCATTGTAACCGGGGGCAGAAACTTCGAACACTTACTTTGGCCCATGTACCATATAATTTTTTCAATGTATTATTATAGCGATTTTTCACTTACGGTCTCTTTTCTTTATGGTGCGTCTGTGTACGTCACCGCTTCAGGAAAGAATTTCCGACCCCACATTGCTATATGATTTCGAGTCATCAGGATGCCCCCTACCCCTCTTAGAAGTTCTGAAACGCTTAACTGAGACACCCTGTATATATATATATATATATATTATAATAATTTGAATAATTATTCGTGCAAAGACATTAATAAAGATCGGAAATTGAAACATACAATCGAATTCATAATAAATGCTACGAATAATTATTTTCATGAAAAAGATTTTTATTTTTGATTCTCATAGGAAAATTTAAAAAATTTAAGGTTGCATGGCTTATATTTTGCTTAAAAAAATTTGTCATTAATGTGCATTTTTAATTATAACGATTTTAAAACTATAATAGTAAACTTATAAAATTCAAAGAGTTTTAGTTTTGAACTCTTTCTGCTATATCAAATTTTTAAATATAAAAAAATGCTAATATAAGCATCTATACTTCAGTTATAATAGAACCAGACGTTTCAAACTAATAACTATGGTTGAATAAGCAAATATCCTTCCTTCGGTTTTAATTAACCCAAGTTCTGAAAACCGAAATTAAACAAAACCGAAACTATAGTATATAATTGCTCGTAATCTGAATGATCTCTGGTTTTAAAATTTCAATAAACAAACAAATAAATTATGAGCAATGAATAGACATCTTTAAGCAATATACAAAATAATATACTGGTTTACGGAAATGAAAAAATTTTAGAATTTAAATTAAATTGCTTTTTAATGATCAACACTGATTACGCGCAATGCTAAGGTACGGCGGGAATGTCAGAAAATAATCACTAGGACGACGTGAACGCCACTTTTTGTGCGTAAAACCGGTCTGTCAAAAGCATGTTGCTTTTCTGAAACCCCCCGGGAGAAGTTAAATGTCCTTATCCCCTATATTAGTCCCTGCTTCAATCTAATAAATAGACACTACTAGCTGAATTGATATAGATCGCCTCGAAATCTTTGCATTAGCTTATAGCTCTATTTTCCCATCAATGTAGTTTAGGGTTGAGGCTTAATAGATAGCAGGAGGTTGCTGTGCAGCACAGCCACCGAGAAATAAGGCCGCTTGTTTGTTCATTTACGTCGTACTAGAGCTGCACAATGGGCTATTGGCGACGGTCTGGGAAACATCCCTGAGGAAGAAATAAGGCAGTTGAAATTAGCGAGTGGCGTAAAATAGAACTCTCTACCTATGGCAACACTTCGCATGCTTTCAATATTAGCGTGAGGAGAGTCATACAAGAAGGAAGGAAGTTAGTTTCTGTCTTGATTTTCATGTAGATTAAAATCTTTTAATTTTTAAAGCTACATGAAACTGAAAACTACATGAAACATAGTTCTAACGGAAAGTACCTTGTTAAACTGTTCTACTGTAAAGAGCTCAACTTCGCGCTCAAGTCGTCGGGCTACCAAAGCAGGGACAAAAGTGCGATGGCATTTCTTCGGATCATCCTCAGGAACGTTTGCCAGACCGTCGTCAAATGCGCATTGTGCAGCTCTAGTGCGACGCAAATAAAGTACCTACCTACTTACCAATATAAAAAAGTTATATACATACTTTATGTTACGTACTTACTTTATGTTACTTAAATGTGTAATTATAAAAAAAAATCAAATTAATTCAGTAATTGAGTATTAACTAATTAGGATTTCTGTTTTTTGTAATTTTTGTTTGCAAAATAAAACGAAATGTTCATCAAAAAAATTGCAATAAAATAAATGAGAGTTGTTTGATTACTTTTAACGAAACTCGCAGATTATTTGTAACTATTAATACTTCTGCTGCAGAACAATGAATACAACAATTCTCCTTGCTGCAATTTCGGAAAACTAACCTTCTAGAAATCTCGGCCATTTCGGTGTTGCTGAAATTACATACATTTGAAGACTTGAGTGCTCAATTTAGGCTATTGAACCTTTATCAAGTAGAAGGACAGATAGAAAAGTTTAGTGAAAGACATCACGATGTTGTAGTTCATTTACGTCACACTAGAGTTGCACAATAGGCTATTGGTGACGGTCTGGGAAACATCCTTGAGAATGATCCTAAGACATGCAATCACAATTTTGATCCTTTGCAGAGGGGATGGCATTCCCTCTTCGGTAGCCCGATGACATGCACGCAAAGTCGAGTACTTTACGGTAGAACAGTTTAACGAGGACCGCACACCCTCTGTCCCTACACAGACTGATCCAAGTGGTCACGCACCCGCACACTGATCGCAACCTGTGATGCTTGAAGCACATCACGAAGAAGACATTCAGGGTTACGAACTTGAAATCTTCACGATTCGCACAGCCTATTGCGGGTGATACCACTCGGCTAGGAAGGCCCCTTTTCAAATTAAAATTTTTGTCTAAAATAATCGTTATCGGCATTTTTATGGAGTATATATATGTCCGAAGTCGAGAGTTTGTTCCTCTGTCCTAAGATTTTGCGACCAGGTTGTGACTGTCTGGTGTTTTTCCATCGAAATTGTTATTTTTTCTAGCAAATGGTTGTAGTTATATACGATAATTTTGACGCTTTTTTCTTACATATATATTCAATGTATATGGTGTGCGTATATTTTAGATGAGTGGTTTTGATCGAACTTTATGTACTTTCAAAAATGAAAAGATATCTGACAGTTTATCTTAAATCGAAAAAAAAATTTATCTTGAATCGAATATTCCGTAGAATCTTCCAGATCGCAGATGAATTATTAAATTTGCCAGTGCGAAAGTGTATTTCAACAGCATCCTCTTCCGGTAAGTGATATATTCAATTAATTATTTTCAAAAAAACTTTTCGCATTTTTGTTTAAATGATAATTTAAATAATTTACTGACTTGTTGTCCTCATTTATTTTTCTCACTGAGGCCGTTTTACTAACAGGCAACTTTGAAATAGCTGAATAGACGATAAAGCTCTACGTTGCACTGTGGGCCAGAAGATTATGATCTTTGGCCAAAAGAAAAAAATTATTTTTCAACCAGAATATGCGTAGGCAGTTTTAATATATCCCAAATTAAGTATTCATAATCATTCCAAAGATTATGATTTACTTTTTGGACCGACGAGAGTACAATTTATTGAAAAATATGTTAACAAAAATTTTTTAAATGTAACTTTTTAATTTTTATTTCATAAATATATATATAGGAATTTTACCTTACTGTTACACTTTTATCAGAGTAATTAGTTAGTGTTAAATTATAATACAATTTTTCAATTTGTTGGATAGGTTAATACTCTTGACAAACTTATAGTTTATATCTTATCATTTGACATTTTACAATGTTTGAATGATTTTCGAAACTTAGTTCCAAAAAGATCCACGAGATAATTAGCTAAATTTTTTTTGGTTGTCGTCTTTGATGTTTCTTTCGAAAAAATATGCCCCATTTTGCCCGTATTGCAAAGGTGGACTAAATATACCGAAAAACAAAAGTTGTGTTTTTTTTTTCTTCAGGTTTTTGCGTTATTTTCTAATGTGATTTATTTTGTAATTACTTCGGAAATAAAACTTTGCTTTTCATTTATAATATAAAATTACGAAAACTATTATATTTTCATTGTTATATTATTTAAACGTGCTGTATTATTTTTTTACTTTTGCTCGCCATATTTCAGCCGCCATTTTGTTTCACAATTGTATTTTTGAGTTCAACTTATATTGCTTTAATGTTGTCGTCTTGCATTGAATCCTGAATTTATAAACACATCAGAAACTCTGCCAAAAAAGCGAATTGTGATATTTTTTATTCAAAATATCGTTAAAAATTGAGTAGAAAGAAAATAAAATAGACAGATTTAAATAAAAGTATAGCCTTCATGCACAACGCTTGTACGCTTAAAGGAGTGGGTTAATAAGACTGCAAGAATGTGGCTATTCGAGTTTTTTAAACTAAGTTGTTTCTTCGATCTAGCACTGACTTTTTCGGTTTTTATAGAACGAACAGGTTTTCTTTAGAAATAAGATTTTCACTCGAAAAATTAAACTTAGAGCAAACAAGTATTAATTATAAAATGGTGTCTTTTTTTTTTTAACTATTTCAATAAAAACTATGCTTATTAAATTATAATGTGCTTATAAAAGCTATATACTTATAATTGCACACGTGCTTATTATACTTTGTACAGTGATATTCGTAAGAATCAATTATGATAATTAAACAATTAGGTAGCGACATTAAACACAAACTTATGCTCTTAGAATATACCTTTTTATAGTTTTGTAATCGGAATTTGGGTGGTACTCAATCTCAAATCCTTTTAATGATTTGTTTTCTTTTCTGTGCATTACCTTAGGTAAAGTTAATTGAAAACTTTTGGTGCATAATAGTTTTGAAAACTAGTGTATCAAAAGATAATCTTATATAACGAATAGCTTTGAATATGTTAGTGGTTGAAAAATTCGGTAAAAAACAAATTTTTTATTTTATTTTAAACTGAAACTTTAAAATACAAAATTTAAGCTAAATCGATGGAATAGTGATAAATTTTAAGTTTTTCAAATTAAGGTTTTTAAACTATACATGAATTAAGTTTTTCTTCGTTACTAATGAATGTCCTTTTCTTACAGCTTCACTACCATTTTCGTCCAGAGTGCAGTCTTCAGTTCTTCTATCAGAATCACCAGAAGTCTGTCTATCTATAAATTCCCGTCGATAGACAGAGCAACGACAACAGAGCAATAGTTCATGGAAGTCTACTTGCAATAAAGTTTTGCCACACCCTGCAATAAGTTAGTTTACATTTTTCTTCGAACTTAAAAATTTCGCAGCTGTATTGATGCATTTTTACAAAACATTGTTTTAGAGAATTGACAACTGTTTCAAAATATTTATTCAAAATATACTATTTCAGTTGATGTTTTTTGTACAGTATAAAGTACGGAGGCAAATATGTTACTCGAACTAATTGTTTCCTGTTTTGATCTACATATCAGTATGCTTCTGCCCTTTTATCAGTTCAGAACTAGTTAAGAAATGAAAAGGAAGTCAAATAACTGACAGTTAAAAAATTTGTTAAACCTATGCATTCCTGTAAATTAAGTCGTATCTATTCTAATGTTAAAATCTCTTAAAATAATTGTAACTTTTTGAAATTTTAAATCTACCTTTTCAAAAAAATTTTAAATAATTTTCAGAAATGAAATCTTTAATTTGCAAATAGTTTGACTGAAAATCATAAGTTGGATTTCTATTTGTTTCTTATATTAGTGGTTCAAGTCTTTATTTAGTTAATTCTACGATAAATGCTGGAAGGTATAGTAAGATGAATTGGCGCATTGAAACTGTAATCTATGTTAATTTCAACGTTAAAACATTTCAGTCTTCATAGACAGTTGAATAAGCAAAGAAATTTATAAATTTAAATAAAAGTTTAAAAAAATTCCAAATCTTACATTTTAATTTCTTTAAAAATACAAATCTAAATTTTTTTAAAAGCTTGAAACGGGAAAGATAAAAATCTTAATGTTTTTGCATTTAAACATGCAGGTTGGGTAAAAATAATTTCTAAAAATTAAATTTTTAAGAAAAGTGAATTTAGATTTACTGGTTCTCTAACTTAAATCCAAAATTCCAACTCAATATGGCATTGTTTCTCTTTATTTTAAATGTGGATACAGATAAATAAATTGCTGCATTAAACGGAAATTTACTATATTAGAAAAGTAAGTTTAAAAATTGTGATTCAATAGTAAAATATAATGGTTATAAGTAATGGAAAAAAACTAAAGGGATAAAACTTAAATTGTAAAAATAGAATAATATTAAATTTAAAAACTAGATAAACTTACTATTAAACAGTAAAATGATAGAGAAATACAATATATAAATACGTTCACCGTAAGGGATAACAAAATTCAAATTTTCCAAGGACTAGAAACCACTTTTTGTAATCTATATTGTGTAATCGGCAATCTAATATAAAGTATTAACATTTATAAAATTACATAATGGCTATTTAATATTTCCAAAATTAAAAATGATCTAAAACATTTAGATGTTTATAATTTAAACAGAGCAGAAACATTCTATCATTTAGATTAGAAATCTACTGTAATCTGGAAATCTCAAACATTATCTTCATATGTTTTCCTTGTTTCTGCGACTTCCCAAATAGTTGGAAGTGGTAAATTTCTTAGATTCGCCGAAGTAATTTTAGTTTAACAGACCCCTCCTTTTTCAACTCTTCGACACAGAATTTTCATTAAACCAATTTGCACTTTTATATTTTGCATTTAGGCCAAAACAAGTGAAAAACGTATTTAACTCTTTAATAATTTATAGTTATAAAATACAGCGTAAAACACCGGTGACTTTTTGGCGACTCACTGCTCAATACGACTCACTTCTAAATCTAAAAAGGTTATTCATCCTTAAAAGATCTTAAATACACTTGATAAATTTTTCAATGAAACTTTTTTGTATTTTATAAAGTGTTTATGTAATTTCAATAATCTAACATATTTATTTAGTAACTAGTTTACTTTTTTTATTAAGATATAGCAAAATGTTTTGCTTGTAATCAGCTTCAAAAAATAGATATAGGGCGCAAGTAAATATCGGAAGAAGCTTAATAAAAACGATTACTAATTCGACATACTTAACAAAACACTAGAAATGTAAAACTAAACGCACGGATTTTTTGCAACCACTGATTAAATAACTAAGAGCTACAGTATCTTTACTTTCAATGTAATGTCTAAGGACGAACTTTCTAGTGTTCTGCACCACTAAAGTTTTCAATCTAAATTCGTAGCTTCGGAAAGGGCTAATAAAGTGTGTTTAAGAATATTCTAGATCATTTTTAAATCAAAATTCTATTTTTTCTGTCTAAAAAAGTTTAAAGAATTATCAGGATTTACCTTTATTCTAAGCACCACAGTGACTTGGAGTTTTTGCTTTTTTTCCATCTCCACGCATATTAAAAATTTATTTGCTCTCATTTTAGAGTTTTCAAAGATTTAATAGAACCTGAAAAGCTTTGCAAGTGGATAATTGTTTTAAGTTAGTAAATAAATTTTTAATATTTTCGTTTAACTTTAAATCTTTTGGTGGCGAAAGAAAATATTGGCAAATAAGGGAAAGTATGAAGTGAAGACTGAAAAAGATGAAATAAAATTGCGTTTTATTAAAATATCTTAACAAGATTCAGTAATGTTTAGTTGGATTTTTTTAAGTTTCTAAATATATTCAGTTTATCTACGTAAAGTTTAATTTTTACGTCCCTTACGTTTCAGATAAAAGTATTTAATAGGGGGAAATCTTTATAAAAATTGAAATTCTTATAAAGTGGCTTCTGAATTCTTCAGAAGAGATTCAAATCTTGTTTCGCTCTGAGTAAATTACTAACAAGTAACTCTATAACTTATCCTAACAGAAAGCTAACACTAACTTATTTCAGAAGCAAAATAAGATTTGATTTGCGTGGAATATTTAACATAGGATTGGAATCCGGATTTCTTATTATAAAGAAAATTAATCATAAAAATTGCTGAAATTTGTAAATTCTGAAGATTATGAATTACAGATTATCTGTTTATTTCCAAACTATATAGTTACAATATCTGGTTTAAAGTAAATATTTTTAGAAATGACTAAAATATTGATTATTTAAAGATGCTTAGGTAAAAATTAGGTCACTAGCCTTTCTAAATGGTGCTGGATAATCTCAAATTTTGAACCAGTTTTAATTTGTAAGAATGTTAAATTATTCTGTAATTTTAGATTTTTATTTAAAGGTACTGAATTATCTAATTTATTTTACTGGTAGATTAACTTCAAGTAAATGCTGTTTCAAGGTATGAATTTATTTGCCTCAATATGTTCAGATTGCTTTTTTGTTCAGAAAAATAAAAAGTGGAATTCTAGTCACTGTGGTCGTAGTAGATATGTTATTCATAAATTGTTCCTTTAAAGTGCAAATTTCTTGATCTTTTATTTTTTCTCAACAAAGACTTGTTGTAGATATGATTTCCAATATCAAACATTTCTACGTCGTTGGTCATACGAAATTCAGAAAAATTTAGGAATAATGAAACACGTACAACCATAATATAAAGTTAAATAATATCAAAGGGTCTAGAATTTTTGAATTAACTCTGTAGTACTAAAATATTAATCTAGGAATTTTATGTTTTAAACTTGTAAGCACGATCTTAAGCACAAAATTTAAAGCAAGAAAATGCAAAATTAGCTGAAAAAAAGTAACTAAAGTAGTTAAGACCCTGTCTTTGATCAGAAATTTACTTCCATCAAGGAACTTAATTTTAGACGCCTGCTTTTCATGATTTCAATCTTAAGAATCCATAACTTCAGTTTAATTCTAAAATTAATTATGACTTTTTTCTCCTAAAAACCAGCAATCATTGTCTTCACAAAGATTAGTAAAAATACGAAAATTTTATCTCCAGAAATGTATCGGTAGAATTTTCAGGATTTCTAAAAATCCGGAATAAGCCTTTGTTAAAGAACGAACGCCAGTTTCGCAGAACAATATTTATGTAGGATTCTCTTTTACATATTTCTGAGAGCGAAGTTTAAATAAGTTTTTTAATTTCTTTTTAATTCACATTTGAAGTTTCTGCTAAAGTGACGGGATCTTAAGAAAAGGTTGCTAAGTATAAGTATTTGGGTACTGCTATAAAAATTTTAAGTAGAATGAATAAAATTTTATTTTAAATCAAACACGAGCATGCACTGATTTTGCATGAAAAGCAGTGTTTTTTCAGAAACTAGTGTGGGAAGTGTGCTGACTATTTTCCGCAGAACAGAAGCTTCACTGTCAAAGTATAAACTGTTATTTTAAATACGAGCTTTCAATTCACTTTTACTTAAACAGAGCCTTGAAAAAGCAGGAATTACGATAAAGTTTTCGTTCAGTTTGCGGCATTAAATAAGAGTAGAAGTTATCTAAATTTCCCATTTAAAATCTAATCTCCAATTTTAATTTCAATGGGTTTTTGACGTATTAATGTAATTTAGTTTGCATTAAATAAGAAAGGAATTTTTTTTTTTTAAACGAGCAAAATTATGAAGTTCAATTATCAGATTTTCAGTCATTGGTTTTGCATATCGTTTCAAATCTCCTTCTGAGGCACTTTACATATTGAATGTGTAACAGATTATAGTGTATTAGTAGTTTCTACTGATTTGCTTTAAAATACTTTTTTAAAAGAAAAGGTATGAATTTTATCAGAAGGATTCAGCGTAATTGTAATTTTTCAAAATTTAACTTTTTAAACATTCTGTAATTTATAAATTTATATTAATGTTCTTTCATTGCTATAAAGAAAGATAATAGAACGAAAATTGGGTATTGTCAAGAGATAAGGAATTATATTGTATAATACAAAGTAATCTGTTTCCAACTCAAATTAGAACTTTCAGTCAATGTTCAATTTCTATTTTCAACATCTTTGTTTTTTTCCCATTTAGTTAAGAATTTATGCTTGTTAATGTGCGACCTATAAATGTTGTGTAGTCAAAAATTCTGTTTAAAATGTGTAGATTACTGTCTGGAGGAAGACCATAATTTGTATTAAAGTTTATTTTGTACTTTCTTTGAATGTTGTGGTAATTTCTTAATATTTTCAATGGTTTGAAATGCTTGTTTTCCAGTACGAAGAATCTTTTCTTTCAGTAGCGAGAACTTAATTTTGTTTAAATTATCCATTTCATCTATTAGTTTTTCAAATGCTGAATCCTTTCTAAATGTTAAACTAAAGAACTAAAATTTAAAGGGACTTTATAAATCTTTTTTTTTCTCGAAAATAACGAATTTTCTACATTTAAATTAGCTTTTATTTCTAAATAGTCCCGATAAACGTCAATAAAATTTAATCCTATAAATCTGCTTTATATCCCAGAGATTGTCTCTAAAATAGTAATTAAAATTTTTTTGCGTTACTTAACAAGAAGTTTCAGAAAAAGTCATTAACTATTACTGCGATTAGTTAAGGAAAGATGGATTGTTTTAACTGTTAGTGGAAATGAATAGTCGTTTCGTAACTCTTAAATTACCATGCATTTCGGTTTTCCCGTCCTAAAAATGGACACGCGATTCTCCGTAATTTCTATAAAATACGATAATCTCTGGGTCAAGCTATTCCTTTCTTTGGCGAATTTGACTTATTTAATCCCTGTTCGATGAGTAAATCTTCCATGTCAATCTCGTTTCTGTTACAGAAAATCTAATAACGGTCCCTTAATAGTTTTTTTAGTGCGCAGCATTTGCATTAGATGGAAAGGAAACGGCGAAAAACTCCAATGGTTAGCCAAACTGTTATCAGATCCTAAATTTTTAATACTGAAAGCAACTTTTCTTCCCTTGAAAGAAAGCCTAAATCTAGTGAATGTCATACCGAAATGAGAATTGCTGAATTAATGCAACATAGGACAATATTAAACTGGAACTTGCAAGTAACGATCAGAAGTTTTGAAGTGACTGGGAGAATGTGATGCATGAAGTGGAAGTGGTAGACGGCCGCTACCGCTTTTGCTTTGTGTTTCACACTCTTTCAGCCGTTTCGGAACTTCACGGTTCACTTATTCAAATTTCTGTTTTTGGACAATTCGGCTTCGTGCTGTGTTAGGACAATATAAAACAGGATCTTGCAAGTAATGACCAGAAGTTTTGAATTGACTGGGAGAATGTGATGCATGAAGTGGAAGTGATAGACGGCCGCTACCGCTTTTGCTTTGTGTTTCACACTCTTTCAGCCGTTTCCGAACTTCACAATTCACTTATTCAAATGTCTGTTTCTGGACAATTCGGCTTCGTGCCGTGTTTTCATATTTCGTAGAAGTATGAAAACAAATGTTCAAGGGATAGAGCGCTTGCCTCTTATTTAGGTGACTCTAATTCAAATCCTAGAGATGACCTGGTCGATTTGAATTAGGCTTGCGGCTCTCCCAGACTCCAGTTTTAACGTAAAATAAACTCGGTGATAAAAGGAATCATGGGCTTGAATCCCCTTCTCAGGCTACCTATTGGAGATTTTCGCTGCTTTTTTGTCGATTTGCATATTCGGATCACTTTACTGTAACGTTAAAACTTAACAAAAGTTCGGTTAGTTCTTCAAAAGTTCGGTTAGTTATCACTTAAGACTATTTCAGTGCTTGATAAACGTTTGTCTTTCGGGTATGATTTCAAATTACGAAGCTACAAAGTTTAACATTGATAATTAAAACCCCGAAAATTTTATAAAATGAAATTAATAAATTAAGAAGTGAGTTTATTTTAAATTTTAGTTGGAAAGTAAGCGAAATATCACTTCACTGAATTAAATTAGTAAATTTAGTCAAAAATTTTTTTGTTTTAATGCATGGAAAGCTTGCAATTTAATTTTACTAATGTTTAATTCGAAAAAGTAGGAAAACAAATTAAATAGAACTTTTTTTTCTGTTTCCCTAATTCTGGTTTTTGAACGAACTTTAAATTTTAGTTCTTGTAAAGTTTTCTCTTAAATCATCATTTATATGTAGTGCTAAATTTAATCAAAATTGCATGTATAACTAAATTTAACATTTACATGTGAATTTTCGTTTTGAACTCTTTTTGGCAATAGAAATTTTTTTCATTAGAACTTGTACTATAGAACTTGTACTATACGTATATATTAGAACTTGTACTATACGTATGACAGAATTTGTGAACTGTTTATTTCGATGTTATAATTTGTGCCAATTTTTCTCAGTTTTGATGTGGAATTTTTAAAATGAGGAAGCAATAAATTAGTCTTGTGAGTATCGATGTGTATTTAATGGTGTTTCTCAAAACAAAACTGTCAAATTAAACTGTCACTTTAAATGCGAGCTTTCAATTAACTTTTATTAAAACTGAGCCTTAAGAGCTAGAATTGCGGGAAAGTTTTTATCTCAACTGTGGAATAAAATATATTCTAAATCTAACATTTAAAAAAAAAATCTTGAACGATCCTTTTATTTACTTTAAATGAGGATCCTGTAATTTACCCTTTTAAATAAGAAAGGAATTTTTAAAAACAAAATGAAGTAAATTTATCAGATTCAGATCATTGATTTTACATATGTTGTTTCAATTCTTCAATTGAGACGCTTTACATATTGAATGTGTAACAGATTATAGGGTGTTAGTAGTGTTTCTATAGATTTTCTTTAAAATACTGCTTTTATAAGAAAAGGCATGAATTTGATCTCACGGATTCAGCGTAATTGGAATTTTTCAAATTTACCTTTTTTTTTATTTTTTAAACAGTCTGAAATTTATAAATTTCTATTAATGTTCTTTCCTGCTATAGAGAAAAATAAAAGAACAAAAATGTGGATATTCAAGAGAGATAAGGAATTAAATTGTAGTAATACAAAGTAATCTGTTTCCAACTCAAATAACTTTCAGTCAATGTTTAATTTGTATTTTCAACATCTTGTTTGTTTTTGTTGTGAATTTATATGCTTCTTAGTGTACGACCTATAAATGTTGTGTTGAACCAAAAATTCAATAGAAAGTAAACCACTGTTTGGAGGAAGACTTAAATTTGTATAAGTTTATTTTATAATTTCATTAAATGTTTAGGAGATTGCTTATAATAGAAAATGGAATTAATAATTGTTTCCAGTACGAAGTATCTTTTTCTTTCAGTACTTTATTTTGTTTCAATTATCCATTTCATACTCTAGTTTTTTTAAAAATGATGAATCCTTGCTAAATGTGACGTTAAGACTTATCAAAAGTTCGGCTAGTTTTCCAAAGTTATCACCCAAGACTTTTCCAGAGTTTGAGAGACGTTTGTCTTTTGGGTATGATTCAAAATTACGAGGCTAAAAAGTTTAACATTGATAATTAAAACCTCGAAAATTTTATAAAATGAAATTAGTAACTGAAATTAATAAATTAAGTGATAGTTTATTTTAAATTTTAGATGGAAAACAATCGAAATATAATCATAATTTCATTGAATTAATAAATTTAGTCTCTTAATAAAAATTTTGTTATAGTGAGCATAGAAAGCTTGCAATTTATTCTTACTAATCTAATATGTTTAAATGAATTTCTTTTCGCACTTTTTCTAATTAAATAGAATTTTTTTCTGTTCCCCGAATTCTAGTATTTGAACGAACTTTAAATTTTAGTTCTTGTGAACTGTAGTAAAGTTTCTCTTAAATGATCATTTATATGTAGTAGTGATAAGTTTCATCACAGTTGCATGTATAACTAAATTAGTATTGACAAATGTGAAATTTTGTTTGAACTCTGTTTGGCAATAGAAATTTTTTAAGCATTGGTAGTTTTGTATATTAGAACTTGTACTGAATGCATGCAGGAATTTGTGAGCGGTTTATTTCTATGTTAAAATTTGACAAATTTTTCTTAGTTTTGATGTACATTTAAAATGAGGAACTAATAAATTAGTCTTGTTTGTATTAATGTGTATTTAATGGTTTTTCTTAAAACATTCAGAAATCTTACTTCCGTGGGGGCCGTTTCAAATAGTATTTGCTATTTTACTTTTACTCTTTATTTTAAACTTAAGAACAAACCTATTTGAAACACTAGTTGCTATGTACACCACGCAAAAATAAAATTGCTAATCCTAATACCAACTGCACAATGGATCTTCTTAGCCCTTGTTTAGCATCAAATTTTAGGAAGGAAATCTGGAAAGTATATATGGTAGTTCATAAATTTAGTTGATGCTAAATTCACTTTTGCTCATTTACCTTTCATCTAACTTTTAAGACGATCAAAATTTTACCAAAGATTATAAAATTAAAGTTAATAACTAGTGTTACATGTAACTTCATTTAATACACGTGAAATTTTAATTTATCATTCTTTTAATTGATAACTTTACAGAAAAGTTGGTTCTATGTCGAACCAAAATATAGATTCCTTAACCACAATATTGCATACTAATTTGAACTATCAAAGGCTTAAATTTGATACATAAATTTTGAGCGTATTGAACAGTTCATAATGTGACTAAGCATAAAAATCATGCAAAAAAATCTTAAAATGATTATTCACTACGAATCAAGCATCTGCAGTGTTTATTTTGTTGACAGGTTTGAATCTGTTTTAGAGATTAATTTCTGAAATTGTAGATACCTTAAAAATGTTCAAGAAAACATACGTTTTGAGTAGAGTTTTATCCTCAAATTGAAAGAATTTTTCTTTCAAAATGCATATTGCAATAAGTCATTGAGCTATCGTTTTGTAATTACTTTTGATAAAAATTTCTTCAAAATTAAATTCCTGTGATTTTGTGTCCATGCAAAAATTACAATTTAGTAATCAAAATAAAGTCTAATTTCTTGGAGGGAAAATTCACATTTCTAATTTACTTTAAGAAACCTGCGAAATTTGAAGGAATTAGGAACTTTCGATTCACACTTTTTACCTTTCTAATTCTTTAATTTGCATGTTTAAGTGTTTTCCTTTAACATAATATCGATAAATTTTATTTTACAACCTAAACATAACATTTCGAGTTTAAATTCCTTCTTATAGCTAGCTACGTGAAGCTTAGTGTACGGCTTTGAATATCTTTAATATGCATAAAATGCATGGAAGTTAATATCAATTTTCATTGCAATATGCGAGTGTTATTGCTCATTATTTCATCAGATGCAGCTCAAATGGTATAGTTAAAATTCGATAACTTACTGAGAAATAATAACTAAAATAGTATTTTGAAATTGCTGAGTTTGAAATGAGTATAAAGAGTTGGAAAATTAAACTGGATTGAACTCCTAAACAAAGAAAGGGAACTATAAATTTAAGCAACATTCTAAACGTTTACAAACATCTCAATTTCAACATCAATGAATACTTTTAAAGCAGTGGAAAGTATGTTTTAGGAACACTTGCGGCGCTTAAGAGTTCTATAAATGTTTTGTTACTACCTTTATAGAATGAGTTTGAAAGCGGTTTAAACTATGTATTTACGTAACATCAAACATGTTTATGGAAAACAGAAAGCGGTTCAACAACTAAGCAACAAACTATGTTAATTCTTCTGATCTATATGAATAAATGTCCTTTTTGTTAAACATACAACTGGTTTAGACAACTAATAAAACTAATTGCACTTTTATGCTCTCAAACGATAAAATCCATGTACACTAGTATTATACTGTATCTGGCAATGACAGTTTTTAGTAATTCCGAAAGAATTAATCGCATTTGACATTCGCCATGTCTTACTGTTTTGATGAGCAATAAAACGGTAGTCCATGATTGAAGTCATAATTTTCAATAACTTCGATTACCTCTTTTTTGCTATACCATTGTCAAAAGTAAAACTACATTGGATAAACATATATCCGAAATACAGAAACTTATTTATAGATCACATTACATTTTACTTTTAAATAACAAAGTGTTATAATATAATTAAAGCATAAAATAATTATTTGTGCAATATTGCTTAAATTGAGATTAATATTTACAAGAAAAAGCGCAATTAAAAACTAGTAAATAAAATATTTGGGGGAGAGTCTGGTAGCCCCGCCCAGGGCCTGATTATAGCCTAGGCCCAATAGGCATGGGCCTAGGACCCACAATTTCTGAGGGGCCTCAAATTAGTAAAAACGCTAATTAAAGGTGGGCTAGCTATGTCTTGATTTAAGTACTAAATTAAAAATAATTCAGCTAATCAGTGACTTTTAGCAAAAATCACTGATTTCAATTGTTTGTGATCACCAAACTGTTTTTTATTCTGACAAAACATTGTATTGTTTTTATATTTTGCTTTAATTTATAGATACGTAAACTTTCTTAGAAAAATAATCTTCAATTGTCTGCTTTTAAAATTTCTTAGAATGTTTCTCTTGAATCATGCAGTTTAATGGATTCTTTTTCATTATTATGACTACTCTTCAGTAATTTAATTTCAAAATATTCTGTAAGGGGCCCAGAAAATTTGGACCTTGGGCCTGAATTTGTCTTGATCGGTCCCTGGCCCCGCCCACTTAAGGAGTATTGCTTATATTTTTGTATAATATCGAGTAATAATCAATATTTTTGTATGTTTCTATTTTATCATCTAATTAAATAATGCAAAGAGAATAAACCAAAAAAGAATAGTTTAACTTAAAAAAGTAGAAATTTAAAGAAACATGTTTTTCAGTTATTTTCAAAATGTGTCGGGTAGCCCCGCCCAGTTACAAAAATTATGTTTCTTGACTGTTTTTTCTGGTGTAAATGAAAATAACTAATGTATTGACAATAAATAAACCCCGTTTATCATTTTTATCACAAAATTATTTTATTTATTACATATTTATGTACTTTTAGTGAATTCTATCATTTAATAACAATCATTTAATAACAACTCTATTTGTTGTTAAAAATGCATATTACATTCAAATTTGAAGTAATAAAATAATCTTTGCAACCGTACATTTATCGACGAAATAAAATTGGGCGGTGATACCCGGCATTCATGTGAGCGGGGTTACCCGAAATCCGTTTTTTTTTTTTTTGTAAATTTGTAATTACTTGAACAATTTTTCACATATAAACTTCTCTCTTTGTGCAAATTAAACTTAAGACTACATACTTTAATGCCGCATGCATAGAAAATTTTTTTTTTTAGTATTAAAATGAAGTTGAATCGAACATTCAACCAATTTTTCTTAATTTCATGACTACTGTATTCAACATATTTTCAAAACTATTTTTTACCATGTTAACAGCTGCATAAATACCTGAAACTTTGAAAATAATCTTTTTTTTAATATAACAATTAATGTCCGATGGCCCATTGACTTGAAAAAATATTCTATACATATGAAATTGACAGTGGGCGGGGGTACCCGACTCTCCCTTACATAAGAGGGAAGTAGAACTTTATATTTTTTAAGGATGCAAGTTAAAATAAAACATTTTAAATTACTAGAATATATTTGAACTAAAATACGTGATGTGGTACTTGTTACCTCTCCCTCGAAATTAATCTTCTCAAGTCTTTGCATCTTTGTTGACGGCCTCTTATTAATATTACTTTTAGTACAGCCTTGCATAATTTTAACCTAATTTAAGAAGGAAAATCACTTAACAAATTGTTTTAAACAAAACAAATTTATAAAGTACCTATTTTTTTGTTGGTAAGCATATCTTGAAATTTTTTTGTTTTACTTGATATAAATCACAAACATTTGAAATACAAAATTAGTTGAATTGTTGAGTTCATGAATATTTTTATAAGTTTTACTTTTTTTTTTCTTGGCGAAATTAAAAATGTATAGCAATTTTTTTATGTAGTAGCTTTGCTAAATAATTAAGTTTACTTTTTTTTAACATTTGGATGTTTTTATGGAACATTCATTATTCCAGTATTAAAATTCCAAAGTAAATATTTTTTGTTTCCAATAAATCAGTAGTTATTATGTATATCTTGTGGTTTTTTAGGGGGAGTAAAAAAAGATGAAGTACTAAGCTTTTTAAGTAGAAAAAAGTAAAAGCTCATAAATTGGTCCTATATTCTATGCTATTTTATTATGATTGCATTATACTATCTTTAAAGAATCGTTTCTTTTTACACGCATGCAAATAACATTTTGCTCAATATTTAATAAAAGGTTTTCAGTGAGAAGCAAGTTAAAACATTTTAAAATATTAAGACCCAAAAACCTTTATGAATTTACCTTTGAATTCGATAATTTAACTGATAATAAAAAAAACAACACAAAATTCGAAGCAGATTTCAAGTAAACGATTGTTTAAAAAATAATAATAAAGGACTTTATATAAAAAATGTAGAAACTTCAAAATTTTCAGTATTTATCTGAAATTACTGTTCAAAATATATTCTTTCGAAGTAATTTTTTTTTAAATTAAGCACAATTACTATATGTTTACGGTTACTAGAAAATAATATTGTAGAGAGAAAAATATCAATTTCGTTTAGTTACCGTAATCAAAACTAAACTTAATGAAACAGAACGAAATAAAGAAGCCGGTAGAGATTATTAAATCATCATACCTGTAAATGACTACTAAATATATCAATTAAGACCAGCATTTTTAAACGGATTGAGAGCCTTTTAATACATTTTTCTTGAATCACGAGAAGTTGATTAAACAATATAATTTAAGTAAAAGTTTTTATTCAAATCAGTTCTTTGATCTCTTAGTTTCTTTAGATCCTGTTCTATCGCTTGTGTAATCAAAATGCAAAACCTGCTAACAGATCAGGTTGCGTAGAAAAATCATTCAACAAAAAAATAAGCACCTTTTAAGTACAATATACATTAACAAAATGCAAAATAATTTTCAAAGACTTTACATAATCATGATAAAATAACTAGTTTCAGACGATGAACTCTTTTTCTTGATTATTACATCAAGAAAAGAAAGATCAGATAAAATATTAAGTTAATCTTGTTATAATTTTTATTTTACAAGGTTGTTATAATTATTTGCATTGTTAAAATTATATGTTAGAACTTTTCAGTTAAGTAATTACTAAAAGTATTTTACAAAATATGTATTTTATTAATATTTTAAGAAATAGTTACATCTTGTGTTCGTTACTCCCATCTGTTAAGTTATTATTTAAATCTCTCAGAAAAAAAAATTTATACAGATTTTTGGACATTTTTCTTAACTTCAAAATGTTTCAATGTGTTAATGCTTTAAAATTAATATTATTGACAGTTAAAGGTTATTTTCTGAAAAAATAATAGTACCTTAAATTTTGCCATTCCTGTAAGATACTTTTTAACCTATTTTATGTATGAATAGTCTAAGGAGTAAAGCATATATTTATTGTATGAGCATCAGTTTTAATGGAACTGCAAAACAATGTACAGCAGGAAACTGTTTTCTATATTTATATAAAATCACCTGAGCATGGAATTATTGATCCGGAAATCCAAGGCCCAGAAGTGTTAAGAAATAATCAATCACATTCATGTATTAAATTTCTTCTTAGTAGTTTAACATTTGAGTGACATAAAATATGCTGTTTGTAAGATTTGAATCAATCAAACTGATTGTTATAACATCTTTGTCAACCCTGTTTGCTCTTTCTGATCTTTCAGCAAATAAATTTCTTGTGACCTAAAAGATAAACCTCCTAAATTTATGAGTAAAAATTCAATGCATATTTGCGCAAAATGCAAATGGTTAAAATTCACCAAACAAAACTAATTCAATTTTCGATTCTCCACTTTTAATAATCTTTCTGTTCAATCGAATCTGTATCTTTTCCCTTTTTTTCCCATCAAAAAATTACAAATAATATTTATGCGAACTATTCTATTGTGGCAGAATATTGTACTATACGCAATGCTTAATGGTTATAACCATTAAGCATTGCGTATAGTTTAGAATTACAATACAGCTATTCAGACGATTTATTTTTTATTTTGCTCAAAGTAATTTTCAAATTTAACTGCTTACAAAGAATTTTTCAAAGAAAAGGACGTTTGAAATATTATAATTCAGTGTAAGAAGTTCTATATAATAGTGTGTTGAATGGCATTAAAATGAAGAATTTCGAAGTCAATATTCTGTATTAAAGCATATAGCCCGATATCTTACCTTAATATTGACCCATAATATTTATATCGGACCACGCATTATATTACCGGGTACTAGTGTACTCTACCAGAGGAAATAGTTATTGGCTTACTAGGGGGTACACAATGTGTAAAAGTATAATAATATTGAATGGTGCATTTTTTGAAATCTTAGGCTTAAAAATCAATCGAAATTAGTAAACCGGCAGATTTACGACGAATTTTTTTCACTTGCGTTATCTGTGATTAGCTTTGCACGATCAACTATTCATATTGAGTTTGATGATTAATGAGTTTTTATTACTGATTTTAAATTCATAAATCTTGTTGTTTTTATTTTTAGAAATTAAGTTAAAACAAAATTTATTTTTGTCATTTGGATTTGAACATAAGTCAATCAGCTTTGTTTATTTAAAAAAATTTGAAAGATTTGCGTATTTTATTCATTTTTTTAAATCATTTAGCACTTCGTTTTATTAGAGAGTATAATAATTTTTTTAAAAAATATTCTTTTCATATTATTTGTTAATTAGCTAAACATGTTATCGAATATCAAAATTTTTTTATTTTTAAGAAATTGAGTCTTATTTTGTTTTTCGTTCACAATTCGGTCATTATTTAATTTAATTTAAATTTTTTTATCTGAAATGATAAGGTCCCGCAGTGGACTGATCGTTAAGACACGGTTCCCTGCAGATCACCGAAGTCAAGCATCACTGTCTGCGGTCAGTGTACGGGTGGGTGACCACTTGGGTCAGTCTGCATAGGGACCGAGGGTGCGCGGTATTGGTCCTCGTTAAACTGTTCTACCGTAGATTGCTCGACTTCGCGTGCTGGTTGCCTGGCTACCGAAGCGGGGGTGCCATCCCCTCTGCAGAGGATCAAAATTGTGATGGCTTGTCTTCGGATCATCCTCAGGGATGTTTCCCAGTTCGTTGTCAATAGCACATCGTGCAGCTCTAGTACAACGTAAGTAAAGTACCAACCTACCTGCGCCACCTGTAGCTACTACGTCTACACAAAGATTTGAAAGTTCAAAGCTTGTTTTAAATCGCACAGACATATGCAGCTGCAAGCATACTCAGCAAAACAAAAATCTGATCTCTTTCTGATACATGATTCTAGTTATTATTTAGTCTTTCTGAAATAAATTTACGACATTAACTTTTCTAATAAATGTAGTTCCGAATTAGGATGAGTGCTCCTACTTTTAATGATTGATGAAGAGTTTGCTTGTATATGGTACATGGGTTATTCCCTACAAATTGGCTATTTTCAGGTAGGGACAACAACATCAAAAAAATTGTCGGAAATTAATAATTTTCTGTAATAAGCTACAGGATAAGGTACTAAACAAGAAAAATAGCTGTCTTGGTTAATATTAAAAAATTGCTTTTATAATTTGAAGTTTTTATTAAAGTGAGTCTATGATAACGTAGTAAGAAAACGATAATTTTAGTCACAAACATGTTTAAAATAATATTTTTAATGAACATGCTTAAGTACATCCTTAGTCCTTAATTGTTTTTTTTTATTCATATATTATTCATTACTGCCAAGTATTAACTATAAAATATATATATTATTTACTTGTATCAGCTATAAATAGTAAACATGTAAATAAATTATGGGCTGCTAATTTTTGACAGGTTTTCGCTGTTTTTCCTCTTTTTTTTTACCACTGAAAACCTACTTTTTATCATGTTATAGTAAAACTGGTTATTAAAATCTTACCTTAACCACGTAATTCCAAATGTTATTTGAGTGTTCCAGCTATTGAAAAAGCCCTTGATTCCGTAAAGATCAGTTTTAGAAAACAACTCTAAAGGTAGAAACATATTACTGAATTAAACGATTAATTCTCTTTTTCTGGCTGTTGCGAATTTTGACTTCATGAAGCTGGTAAAGTTACTGTTTTATTTTTCTGGGAACAAATGATTATATGATTGGGAGGTTTCTTTAAGGAATAATTGCTGCATGTGGCCAGCTCCAAATATATCTTAATGAGTAAATATCTACCTGATTTTTTCATTGCAGGTCCACATATAAGAAAAACAAGTACCAGAGGTTCACAAAAAGATTTAATAAGGAAGATGCAGGTACATAGACAATCAAAATGACAAACGAAATTCCAAGATCTCTGCACTCTTTAAAATCATAAAGCCATCTACCAGTTCAAGGTTAATACCTACACATATGTGCATAACTCAGAGTAAAAAATAAAAGAACTGTCCACACATGGTATTATTTTTCTGAAATTACAAATGATCATATGATAGTGTTTTCTTTAAAGGATTATTAAAATAGACTCAAATTAAATTCTAACTTAAAATGTATTCTTAAAAGTATTTTTTCTCATTGAAGGGAAAAGATTCCGTTTTAAGCATTACGATTGCATCTCATTATTTTTACTTCCTATAAATTATTATTTTCTTCTTTTTATAATGTTTTATGGTACATTGATATTAATTTTGGTCCCATCTGTTTTTTAAAAAAAAGTTTTTATGGATAATATAATTCTTTTTAAAGCAATGCAAAGCTTAAAAAAAAAAAACAGGAACGTGGTATAAGTATTAAAACATACTGTAGTGAAAAAATAAATGATTGGTGTAAATTTCTTTGCCTAACTAATTCTATTTAATTATTTCTACGATTAACCACTACATGTTTTGAGAAATGAAGTAAAATAGAAGTTAGTAAATAAAAGGAAAACTTATTAATCTAAATCAAAACACTTGAAAATTATCGAACCGAAACGATAGTTAAAAAAGGCACTAGCATAAATATTAAAACCCGGAACAAGGCAAGATCAACGGAATTTAAAAAAAAAAAAACTAATGATAAAATTTATGAATAAAAAGAATTTATTGAGTGCGAAATTTATCGTGAAAAGAAAAAAAAATCAAACACAGTGGAATCAGAAAAACAAAACTGTTTTTCTGATTCCACTATGTTTGATTTTTTTAAAAAAAATTTTTCTCCCAAGTTTTTCGTATCCCCCTGAATTTCGTAGGCCCTCGGCGCGTGCCTAGTGTGCCTATAGGTAAATCCGGCCCTGGGTGGTCCTCTTAAACATAATTTTGCATTTAGTAGTATAAAAATAATTTTTCTATCAGTACTTACTATTGTTTGGACCAAAGCTTAATGTTGCCTTCTACTTTTAATCATGAAGTATACACGCATAACATTTAAATAGTATTTACATATGCAATTGTTGGTAATAAGATATTTAAACTAAAAATTTCTTTACAATAGCAATTTAATGGTAAATTAAGAAAATATTTTCAATGAAGTTATCCAGATAAAAACAATGGGTCCAAACTAGTTATTTTCTGCTAACCTTGTATTTCTACTTATCAAATTCTTTCCTGATCTGATAACCTTTAAAGTTTGAGCCTTTGTCAGTAATCAATTTGATTGCCATTCATTTTATTGATGCTGAATCTTTTTTTCAGATGCAGAAGGTACTTTAAACCCTCCTTATAATGGTTCTGCAAAGTGAGTTTCAGAATGCTTCTTGCATTTTTTAGTAGTTTAATTTTCATCTGTTTTATTACTGAAGTTAAAGCATTGTACCTGATAGTGTTCTGTTAATTTTGAAATGTTTTCATTTTTATTTGAGTACAAATGAATAGAAATTCGATTAATGTCTTAAAAACTATTTTGCTATGTCCACCTGCTATTGTTTTCGAATAAGTTTTTATAGTTTTATGTATGAGACTCTCTACTCTTGAAATCCCCATATAGATTTGTACAGTTGCATGCTGAAATAGTCTTTTATTTATCTCGATGTATTTATGTTCCTTTATTTTTGTTATTTTTGAAATATTAGTCCTTATCAATTTTCAATAAAGTCTTTTAATTTAGATGGATATTAAAGCAATGAAATTCTTTAGGCAAATATTTGAATAGTCTATATATCTTACTACTTGTGAATTATAATAAATTCCTCTTATGATCAGCCTAATGGGGATGGGTCTCCATTTGTCTACCATAAGGGTGCCCAACCTTTTTGAGTGAAGGGCCACATGTATAGCAGATTGACCAATGAAGGACCACATGCCAAATGGAACACCCAAAGTATTTAGGCAGACATATTCACAGCAATTTTAGGTAGCAATTGATATAAAAACATTGTTCTAACCACTAAATTCTATTTCTAAGTTAACCTTGTAATATCTTAGTATAAAATTAAATACTTTTAAATGTTTAAAGTTAAAACTTCTAGACTGATTACTTAAGAAAAAAACAGAATCCGAAAATCAGAATCAGTTAATCAGAAAAAAATTTAGATAAATTGAAATAATTTAAAAACTTTGGGAAAATTAATGTTTTTTTTTAAATCATATTACACAATACAAAAGTCCATTTAAACATAAATTTTAACTTTAAAAAATTTGTTCATAGAATTAAATTTAAAAAAAAATATTCTAGTTATTAAAATAAATGCAAGTTAAATACTTTGATTGAAAGAAAGTTTATAGGGTTAAAAATGATAAAAATTGACACAAAATCCCTTCTGCGGAAAATAAGATTTAGCATTTAGTAGTGGAATATACTTAAACTTTAAAACATTTATTTTAAATTAATGATATGAAGCAGGGGCAAATTGAGGGGAAAAAAAGAAAGAAAGAAAACATTAATTTTGAATAAACTATTTTCCTTAATAATAAAAAACTATTAAGATACTTGTTTACAATTTTTTATGGCGAATATTTTTTTAACATGACACTTGCTATTTACAATTAATACACATATGCATAAACAATTAGTAACATTTACACTATTTTACGAAACTTATTTTGATTATATTTTTTACAGTTAAAATTTAATAATATACAAATCATTTCCCAGCGTATAATCATGAATGATATGAAATGGTGTAAGTATATAGAAAATGGTTTAAAAAATTATTTAATGGTTATCCTGTATTTTGAAATTTTTTTAAATATTGTGATAATTTTATTCACTTTATCATGTGATAGCTTTTTAGAGCCATTAAATAAAAATTTAATAATTTTGTTTACGGACTGCTCTGTAATTTTGAGCTGGCCAAATTTATTCTGGAAAACAATCTTTCGACAGAAGTAGTATTAAATTAGGGCAAATAACTTAATCACTTTTGGAATTTGTCCTATATGGTGTTCTTCATTTCCATATTTTTAAATCACGTTAATACAAATAACAATGTGTTATTTCATAATTGCCTAAATACTAATTACTATGTGTGCTTTTTAAATTGCGTAGATATAAAACGCAATGTGTGATTTTAAAATTGCGTGAATATGAATTGAGATGTACAATTTTAAATTGCGAAAAGATTATTCACAGCGCATGATTTTTAAAATGTGTGAATCGCGATATATGGTTTTTATATCGCATGAAAATGAATCGCGATGGATAATTTTCAAATCTCGTTATTGTTAATACGAAATGCGATGCGCAATTTAAAGATCGCATAAATACGAATTACGATGTGTGAATTTTAAATTATGAGAAGAATTAAAACGTGTAAATACGAAACTCGACATGTGATTTTTAAATCATGTAACAAAAAAAAAAATAGGTTGGGTGTGTGATGTTAAACTTGCATTTGTTCATGGGTCTAAAGAAATATACACGTGTTTTGAATTATTTTTTAGCAAAAGGGAACGCCTTTAATATAAATGTACACAACATGTTTTTTTTAAATTCTTTTCAGGAAGGGATCGATTTTGTTAAAATACGTAATTACTTCTTAAATTTCAAAAAAAAAAAATTTAACCAGTATCGGATTTTAAGAGTTGTAATATTGTGCTAAAATATCAGGATATTCTAAATCAGAAGTAAAAATGTAGCAATAATTGGAAAGAAAAAAAAACGCTCGGAAAACCTCTTATATTTATGTAAAAATCGACACAAATACAACACGTAAAAAGTAATTATTTTAATGCGCTATCCAAAACTCGCGTGCTGTCAAATTATATGAAAAATATCAGAATTTTTTTAAATCGCGGGTAAAAACGTAGTAGTAACTACCAAGGAAATTGTCAAAATCCCTTTATATATACGGTGAAAATGGTTTAAATAAAACGCGTCATAATTTTATGTATTTAAATGCGAAAGGAAAGTATCGAAATAGCGTATAAAAAAATATTGGACTTTCAAAACCTTGTAGAAATGTGTAACAATAATTGCCAAAATAACGATTGAAAAATAATTTTATTTGCAATAAAATCGGCACAAATAAACCACGTCAAGAAATGGTTTTCTAAATGAGTGATTATTTAATTGCGATTCATAATAATATCGTGCTAAAATATAAAAATTAAAAAACCATGCGGAAATGCGTAGCTACCGAAAAAGGATCAAAAGTGGATCAGATTTTTCAGTTTGCAGAAATAAAGCGTTTCATAACTTTTAAAAATCGCGATTCCAGAAAGTACGTGAAAATTGGCAGCAATAACTACCGGAAAGTCATTGGATTTACAATGAAATCGGAGCACACGAAGAGCGTCAAAAGTAATAACTAAAATTAGAAATTCGTATATCGTAATAATGATGTGTTAAAAATAATGAGATTTTCAAAACTATGCCTAAATCTGTAGAGGTAACCATCGAAAAAAAAACGATCAAAAACTACATTGAGTGTAATTGGGTGCATCAAAAACTTAATGCGTAAATTTGAAATTTCCAAATTTTTTTTTATTTAAAAAACAAAGTAATTTTTTTTTTGTTTTGTTCAGATTACGGCCACGGCCGCACATTGAGGGTTGGCGAGCCGCAGGTTGTGCACCCCCTAGTATACCAGATTGTCTATTGTACTTATAAGTCTTCATTATCATTAAAAAAAACATTAAAATGTATAAGAAATGTAGCTATGACGGCGAGAATTGAACTGGGGATTATCTGTAAGGATATAAACTCATTCATGTATTACTGTAATTGAAAATGGAGTAGTTAATACTTTCCTTTTGTAAATGTTCATTTGGAAAAATTTTCTATCAATCTAAATTTTTTTTAAACAATTTGTTGGTATTTGATACGTGTTAAATTGAATCCATTCTTAGACCTTTGAATTTTTTTTACCAATTTTACTAGTTTTTTGAACCATGATAAATCAAACACGTTGTTACTTCCGAAAATTTCTCATTCCTATGTTGTAATTTTTTTGCTGTTAAAATGGCATTTTATTTTAATCAGAACGTGAAGATATTTTTTAATTAGGTAATTTATTTTTATTTAAATGATCAACTGTTCTTTAATATTTTCCTTTCTTTTTGAGATTGATTTATATTCTTTTATTTGTTAAAAATCAGGAAGTCGTCATGGAGAAATTTTCAGAGGAAGGCATTGGCTCACATTGGGCTGTCTGGCCAACTATGATGATAATTTATTAAAAATCTATGCTTAAATTATTAACATTTTTAGAAAAGAATGTTAATTATTTGTCTTGTAAGGTTTGAAATTTTAAGGACTCACTTTGTTAAACACAGATGTTAATGTTGTGTATTTGCTTGATGTCTTCAGGATATCATGTCCCTCTTGGAGGATCAACTCCATCCTCTAGTTCAATCAGAGTTATTAGTGTTAGTTGATGTTCTGCATCAACCTGAACTTTTATTCCCTCATGGAACTGAAGCTGGGAAAAAATGTGAAAATGGTGGATTCATGTGGTGGATTTAGAACTTTTAAAAAACATCTATGTATGAAATGTGAGGGTATTTTCAGTATTTTTCTTCACACTTAACCTGTGCAATTAATATTTTAATTAATTGCACAATTAATTACAATCTCCTGGCGAAAAAGGGAGCCTCTGTCCTACACAGAACTAATTGCAGACTCCCTTTCTATAATATCAAAAGTCTCATAAAGAACATCTTCAGGGCCTCTTTTCACGAGGAACTCAAAAATCGTAATTCCAATAAATCATGGCTTAAACAGATTCTCAATGTCCCTCGGTGGCCTAGGATGGAATCTGTTGCCGTGTTTCGTCTGAGAACTGGCCACGATTACCTGAAAAAACATCTATGTCGCATCAACGTGGTTCATGATCCCTTTTGTACATTGTGTGACCTCCACGAGGTAATAGACTTGTTTCACCTGTCTAGGTGCCCTGCTCTCGCTCAGAAATCTCTCTGGGAACGCTACTGAATTGCTTGCTCTTATTTATAGATTTATTGTCATCTTTTTGATGTTCAATTGTCATTGGAAATAAAATAAAAAATAAATAAATATTTTATAAATTATTATCTGAAATATCTTTATACTGAATATTAATGTTTATAAACAGTTATACTCATATTTATAAAAGGAAACCTATATAAAAGATTATAAACTCTGGTTTTCACCGAGGTGGAATTCAATCACTTATCAATTATGCTTATCAATTCATTAATGAAATTTAATAGTTTTTTTTTAATTAAAAGTTTCTTAGTAAAAGTATTTCTTAATCACTGTATCTGTTATCAAAATATATTTGCAATTGTTAAAATATGTAATAATTCACTTAAATATGTTTTTAACTTAAAATTAAATATAACTGATATGTATTACACTTTTTAATGTCTTGCTTTCTATTTATATTGCTTGGATATAATAAATATTCGAGAATACTTGTTATTTTTTCCTTATTTTTTAATTGAAAACAATTAGTACAAAAATGTTCTGAAAATTTTTACTGTAAGAAAGAAACAAGAAGTAATGCCAATTAAAAGAATATATATTTTCTTATTAAAAGAATATATATTACAATATATTTGCATCCTTTTAAAATTCATGGTTTAAAATTATACAACTAGGCTTGGTCATTAGTACAGTGAATTCGCGATAACTCGAATCTGATAGGACTGACGAAAAACTTCGACAAATCGGAAGTTCGACTTACCGTTAGTTTCGGTTTTGGTCAAAATATTGTCGGATTATTTAATTAATGCTTATTAATTACAAATCTTCTAAATGCTTACAATATTAATGCTTATATTTTTCTGACAAGCCATTTACGATAAGACTGTTTGAAGCACTTTATGATACCCTGGTCCATCGGCTGCAACTTTGCTGTTGTGTTTGGTGGGAGAAACTGCAAGTTTACTGCTTTCAAATTAGGTAGATCACTATGTGCTGTGCATTTATCCATAAAGAGTATCACTTTTCTTTTTTTAGCGAAGAATTTCCGATCTAATTTTCTTACGTAGTCTTCAAATAAAACTGATGTCATCTAAAACTTTTTGTTAGACTTGTAATCCAAAGGACACGTTTTTATATTCTTGAAACATCGGGGATTTCGGTTTTTTCCGATAACAAGAAGGGGCAATTTCTCTGTCCCAGACGCATTTCCTCCAACTAGGACAGTCAAACGTTCCTTGCTCATTTTACCCCCTGAGCAGTTTTCCTCCTTAAACATCAGAGTCTTATTTGGAAGACATTTAAAAAATAAACCCATTTCATCAATATTGAAAACATCATTTTAACTGCATCCTTGAAGTAAATTTGGTAACGTTTCATTTAACCACTGTTCACATACTTCAAGAGGGACAGCTTTAGCTTCTCCATGAAGAGTGCGAAAGACATTGTTCGTGTGTTGCAAAGGAAGGGGCAAAATGTCCGCTCCTAGGTTTTTTTTCTTGCTTTAAAAGATCCACAAAAAAAATCGAGTTAAAGAGAGTAAAATTCGAGAATAATTAACATGAAATTGAAGATAAAAGAGTCGGGACCTCATAAAAAATTGAGTTATGGTAATATTCGAGTTATTGTACTTCGAGTTATAGCGAATTGACTGTATATTGTAATAATTTGTATAATTATGGCTACTCGAAAGGATAAATTATGACTTTGTTAAGCATTTTATAATAAAATGGTTCAATTTTGGAATTATTCACTAAGTTTAAAAACAAAAAATGTACATTAAATTGAAATGTACAGTAAATTTTTAGAAAGTTAGTTTTTTTTATTTTTAAAAAATATCGTTCTTTGTGCTTTCTTTTTCGTTAGACTTTAAAGCTTTAGTTATTAATGCAAATTAATACGAAAAAGCAATTAAAAGTCTAAAACCTACTTGCAAGGTAGTAGATTTAGACCTTTATATGTGGTGCCATAAATTTTGAGTTCTTTAAAAAAAGTATAATTTTCTTCATACCTTGTTTAATTGCATCAATACATTTTCGTTTTCAGTAATATTAATTTTCTTTATAGCATTATTGTTTATGTATAATTCATTGTAATATACTTTTTTCATTTCAAAATAATATAAATTACATTTCAGTACTTGGTAATGTATATATATTTAAATACAAAAAAAAAGTATTTTTTTAAAAATATCTTATGATAAAATGGCTCATGCACGCACATCACTTAATGAGTCTTATGCCACTTTTGCGTCTTAGTTTTCTTTCTTACATTAATTAGTCTTATTAAAGTTTTTTATATGTTTAACAAGATGATTTAGTCATTTGTAGTTGGATAGAGAATTTCTTAATATATAACTAATTGCCCTTTCTTATTTTGCTTCCTTCGCGTAAACAATGCGGAATTTTTTTTCCGGTCTGAAGAACTATTTAAACAGTTCTCTTTTAAATATTATTATTTGTATGAACTGTTACGTTAGAGGATAGCTTATTTTTATGATAGATTCACTACAGAATTTTTACTCCTGTGAAAAATTTATTAAATTTATTTATTCACAAACATGAGAATAACATAAAATAAATCATTAGCAACGCGAAAATCGGAAAGAGTTTTAAAAAATAACAGTTTTTGTGCTATTAACAAATCTCAATATCAATATAATAAATTTAGATGCTTGGATATAGTACTAAAATAAGCAAACACTAGACTAAATATTTTTAAAAGACTGACGCTTGCCTTTAAAAATTCTTTTTGTACATAATATTCATTATTTCTATTTACTACCAGCAGAAAGATTACCCTACTTTTCTTGAATACAAGGGTAACATATTAGGAAAAATATTTTTGCAATAATCATAGAATTTAAGTTATAGAGTAATAAAACTTATAACATATTTATAGCAAGTCTAAGTTAAAAAATAAATTGCTTTAAGTTAAGGGCAGGAAACTTATTGCATCTCTTAAATAAATCTTTCTTCAATTTAATATGCCTCCATATTTCAATTACTCTGTATAATGTACTAAATTTCCCAAATTTTTTTAAAGAAATATGTTTTTCAAAAACATTTGGTACATGCAAATGGTAAAGATACCACTTTTAATTGATTTATTGAATTTTTATACCAAATGCTATTGTTTTATCATTTTCCTTCAATAAATGCTTACTCCTAATTTGAAATTTTTTATGAATACATTATCAGTTATTCGACATTTTATTAGTTCTCACATAGTTTATTTATTTGCTGTTTAGACTTATATGTCAAACTGAAAGATTGTTGGAGAAAAAAGAGGAAAAACTTTGCATTACAGTGCTGCAAACTTTTAAAGAAATGATGTCATTAGACCCAGACTATGGAGAAAAGGTATGTTTAGTCTTAACTATTTACTTACAAGGGCAGTAAATAAGCAGTAACTATTGATTCTTATTTGTTCCTATTATAAATAGTTATGAAAGCTTAAGTTCTGATAACGACCAAGTGTGTGTTTTTTTTATTCATTGTTCTGCTTTTATTATACTAATAGATTACAAAGTTTGTCATCATTGCAAATTATTGGTTTCTTTTTGTTTCATGTCAAGTTTCAGAAAAATATTAAACAAACCTTCCCTTCGATTTTCATTATTATTACATGGTGCGTAGCGTTTTTAAAAAGGGCTTAAAGGTGCTTATTTTCGTTTTTTAAAATCCCTTGAGGGTGCTTTTTTCATTGGGTGTTTTTAAAAAGTGCTTAATATCCCCTTTCCGAAAATGAACTTTTTCTTCTTCTTTACCATGTAGACTTTTGCGCGTTATGCAAAAGGATGCTTTTCGCATTCTATTCAACGTCTTCACAATTCATTCAATCACTATCTGATTCGGCTTCCCGTCGATCTATAGCGTCTGAAAGCACCAATCATTTTACATGTTTGATACCCTTAATACCCAAGTATATAAGGTTTTGAATCACTGCCATTTTAGCATTTGAAATCTTCAAAATTTTCTACGTCAAGAATTTAGAAACCTCAGATTTCTTTTGCTTGTTCGAGAATACTGTTATCATATTTTTCTTGAACATCTGAAGAAGATTGCTCATCTAGCGATATTATCTTTCTCGAAGATCGTGATAAAGTAGACGATTTTACCTTTGACCATGCTGCTGATATTTTCGATATACTTCAATCCACTAACGAATATTGCTTCCAAAAATTTGGTAGTGTTGTAACTTCATGAATAAAATTTTTTTTAATCTTTAAAATGATTCTCTTTATATTTTTCGTGTGATTCCAGAATGAGCACGGATAATCCGCAAACCGGATAATCCACAAACCAGATAATCCGCAAACCGGATAATCGAGAGTGTACTGTACTTTTTTTATTTAAAAGATGTCAATCAAGTGATTTTTTTATTACTATAAAAATTATGTTATTGCAGATTACTGAAACTTTTGTTGTAAAACAAGCTGTTATACATGCTTAACCTACTTTACTTGAATTACTCTTATATTCTTTTTCCCAACAGATTGTCACAACTTTTTTTTTTTATATTTTATTATTTACCTTTAAATTATTCTTTTTATATATATTTTTTAATTATTTTATTTAAGTGTGTTGATTGTGAACCAAATTTTTCTTTTATCTGGTGCATGAAATTCTGGTGAGTATGATGCTTTTGTAGCATATAGGCTTTGTTCTTGTCTTCTGTGGCCTTTCTGCAATCATTGTCAAACCACTCATTTCGGGTTCGTCGTTCCAGATCTGGGATAGCTTCACGTGCAGATGTCGAAATGTTATCTTTTATTGTGTACCAGTCAAAAGTGAAGCCTGGTTTCCCTTTTTGTTCACCAATTCAATTGGAGAATTTAATTTTATATTCTTTAAGAATGTTTTGATCATTTAATTTAGAAATGTCAGGTTTGAAATCTCTGATTTCTCTCCTGTGATAGAAATTCTTGAATAATAGGAGTCTGACTTTGGATATCACAAGGACATTGTCTCGTCGACATTCGCTCCTTTAAAACTTCTCACGTCCATCACATTGCTATGGTGTCTCGTGTCCACAAGTATATGATCCATCTGGTTATCAGTTAACCCATCAGGGGCCAGCCAAGTAAGCTTGTGTATATCTTTATGTGGGAATGCCGTGCTTGGGAACAGATTTTCCGACACAGCAAATTCAAAACCTCTCTGTCCGTTTCCGTTAGTATCAAAGTGAAGGCTTTCATCACCAGCATGGGATCTAACAAATCCTTCTCTGCCGATCTTAGCATTGAAGTCTCCAATTACCATCTTCATGTCCTGTGTGTGCAGGGCAGGAATTATAGCTCTTCATCAACAGGTCGTAAAATAAGTCCTTTTCCGCATAGTCTTTCTCTTCAGTCGGTGCATGAGCACAAATCTGGGTTATGTTGTAGTGTCTTCCTTTCAGTCTTATTTTACAGAGTCTCATGCTTATAACCTGAAAGTCAATGACTGCCCTACTGACTCTTTTGTTCACAATGAAGCCAACACCAAAATGGTGTGATTTGTCATGCCAGCTGTAATATACCCTGCATTCCCTTTTTTATCAAAAACGCCTTTTCCCAACCATCTGATTTCCTGAACTGCAAGGATATTTAGCTTATAGTCATGGTCTAGCTTATTGCAAGGTTATCCCTTCCCATGCAGAGTCGTCTGGGTAAAACAGAGCCCGGTATATGCACATTGTTGAGGTTTCTGAACTGGAGGTCCTTTACAGGGTGGGGTAGTTGGCCCCACGCCCAACCCCTAACACAGTTCCCTGATATAATCCCCAGGGGCAGTGTGCCCAGCTATACCCCCGGACTCTGATGCCCTAGCTGACCCAACTCACAAAAACTCGACGGTAATTGCAATTAAAAAGCTATGGCATAAAGGTATTACTCTTAATTGGACTAGAGCTCATGTGGGGAGGCGGATCGGGCAGCCAAGGAAGCCATCAGTCTCGACCGAGTGGATTTCACTGTCCAACTAACCCAAGTACAGGTCAAGTCGATAATAAATGAATGTGTCATGACACGGTGAAAAAGCGAATGGACAAACAATACTAAGGGACATCAAACTTTTAAATTTTTTAAAGATCCAAGGGTCACCAGACTGCTGGCAGATTTTTACCTAAATCAATTTCTTACAGGCCATGGCGTGTTTGGTAATCATCAATACTGCCTTTTCGGGAAATCCCCAAACTGTAACTTCTGTGGTGAATTCCAGGATATTAAACATCTATTACTTGATTGCCTGGAATTCCAGACGCGTCGTGGCACTGACTTTCGAAATAATAATACTGAACATCAACTCTTTTCTAATCAGGCCTGCAGAAATACTATCAAATACATCATCAAAGTGACCCTAAAGAACATTTTAGACTTTACGTAAACTATAATACTTGAACTATTACTTCTGAACTTAGACTGTCCCTCCATCGTGCCAACATTTTAACTTTTTACTTATTGATTTCAACTATCAACTTTTAAAACTTTACACCTGCTTTTATCATCTTATCTATCTACACTACGATGTTAGCTTTTTATTTGTTGAGTTTTATATGATTCGTAAATTTAAAGTTTTACTATTTCACCCAAATTTTAATTTCTTATAGATTTTGAAATTGCTCATTTTAGCATTTGATGTTAAATTACTTTTAGAATTTTACTTGTTTTGGGGCTTTTCCCTGGTTTTAAATTTCTCTCTTGTTCTATAGCTTAATATTTATCTTACTCGCCCACCATGTTCATGGGCTGTTGCCATTTTTTTATGTATCTTGTGTATTTTATGATTTGTATATCTCTTTGGATTTACATAAACATTTACCCGTATGCCCTAAATTGGGGCAGGGTAAATTTTCCTATCCCCGGACGCTGGGTACCCACTTTAGTCGCCTTTTACGACATGTATGAGCTACATTGAAGCTATTCTTTTTCACCAGGTCACCACACAGGTGTTTCTTATTATATTCTTTATTTTAGAATAATTAATAATAATTCTATGAAACATATCAATTATATAATTATTGCTATTTATTTATCTGTTAGAAAATTTCTGAGATAAAACTTTTGTTTTGGTATATTTATTTGTTATATTATTGTAATATTCTTAAATGTATATTTATTTTTTGCTTTTATATATCCATTCTGCATTTCTGCTGATGCTATTTTTTATTAGTTTCTATAAAAGCATAATAACACCTGTAATATTATTATCTGATATAAATAAGGAATCTACCAGGTTTTTTTTAAATACAGGGTATCCGTGCACCTGGAAAGTCATGAATTTTGGTATTGAGCAAAATTTGTCATGATTTTAACTAATTTTTTTTTAAAAAAATCATGAAAAGTCATGGATTTAGGTCGCCGATTAAATTTTTAAAATGGAATTTACCCCTCTCATACCCAATTTTATAGTGTTCCGAATATCTGAATTTGTAACAAAATTCCCACTCACCACTCCCATATTTGATTAAAATATAAAATATTTTTATCGTGTTCTATAAAAATTATGGTGTTCTTTCAAAAAATTAAAGGAAAAACATCATTTCTAGAGCAAATTATCTTTGAAACTTCTGTGATTTCAGAATTTTTGTTATTATTTTTATTTTATCAATTTAAAATTCTACCTGAGGGCAAGCCAGTAATTGGTAAATTTTTTTATTCCGAAATGTGAACAGAAAATTCAGGAGTATTCTTTTATTTTCCTATGAACAAGAAAAGTATCTTTCGAATGTAATTCTGCCGAAGAAAAAAATTATTCACTTTTGTATTTTTTCAGCTATTTTATGGCTTCAACTCTTTCTTTACACTGTTTTTAAAATTTAAAATCTATAAATATGAAGAGGCAGAGCATAATAACTTTGGTTTGACATTGAAATAGTGACATTGAAATGAATGACAGTGAAAAACAGCATTATAAAACATTTCAATAAATGTTTTTATAATGCTGTTTTAAATTTATTGTTGTGTTTTTGTCAGAGAAAATAGTAACTTCGTTAAGTCATGAATTTGAAATTTATTAAATGTAACAGATACCCTGGTAAATATTTTTCTAATTAGTTATTTTTACTTCATCATATTGTGTTGCATTTTGTCTTTTCAACAATAGTCATCATCACGACAATCCCTTAATTTCTGTTAAGCTTCGCGCTCCCATGCCACAGGTTCTGGGTTCGATCCTCGGGCCGGGCAAGGTTGACTCATCCTTTCAGTGGGTAGATAAATGAGTACCAAGCATGCTTGGGGGCTAAACACTGGGGGGTTCGCATTCGACTGACCACCTAGCCGCAACATCTTGCTTCTGCACCCCTGAGCCCAATGTTAAGAAAACTGAGATGGGCACAGTAGGCCTTGGCCCTTTATGGGCTGTTGTGTCACTGAGTTTAGTTTAGTTTTGAATGGCAGTATTAAGAGTTAAAAAAAAACAATACTGGAGATTAAAGCACAGTAATCAATGAATGCAGTCAATAATATTTATTGTTTCAAATCGATACTAATTAAGTTAAAATGTCTGCGTATAGAATATAAGATTAAAATAGTTTCATTTAATATTTCTGTTATATTTATAACAATATGTTATAAGACATTTATTTCACAAAATTTTGATATTTTTTCTAATAGTTTTGTATCAAACTCTTTTTAGGGGCTCATACCCACATTGCTCTTGAAGAAATTTTAGCCGAAAAGGCTGAAAAACCAAACGATGCCGAAGAAAACAAACTTTCCCTAGAAGTAGTTCTGATGCAGCCTATTTTAAGATTCTTACAACTCTTGTGTGAAAACCATAATTATGATTTGCAAGTAAGTGCACATTTTCATAGCACAGATTATTAATGAAAAAAAAGGATAAATTAAGTAAAAATTCAAATTAAAAATATTCCTTAGCTCCTTATTTAGTATTAATATGTTTTACGGGAGACATAAGTTTAGCTCATTAAATTTGGATGTAGCTTTGTAGCTATAGATTGAGTGGTGTTTAGTTTTGTTTATTTAGTAATTATAGTTAAATTTCAAAGTGAAGTTGAGAAAGTTTGTTTTATCCAAAAAGGCTGTTGAAGTAGTAAATCAATTATCTTAAATATTTCACTTATTTTAAATTTACAGGTTGCAGTGTGTTTATTTATCTTCAAATATATATTGTAAAGAACTACATTTTTATTCACTCTTTATCTGAAACAACTCACTATATTGTGAGAGACTTCAAATAATTATATGCATTGTGACTTTTTAAAAAGATTTCCTTGCATCTTTCATAGTCATCATTTAGTTATGTTGAACCCTTGTGTTGGTTATTTGTATACAATACCCACAATTGGTATAACTGTGGCCATTGACATAACTGAAAATATAGTACAATTTATTTTGTGGAGATTATAACCAAAGTCTTGTATCGAAAATTGTCTTTATTATGGCATGCTAGTGTTCTAATTATGAAACCTCTTGTATTTTGTAAGTTTTAAAGCATCTTTCATTTTTCTGAATGTAAAGCAAACTTTTTTTCATCACATTTAACCATATATTTTTTTTAATTCTGTTAAGTTGTGTGGATTCACAATGATAACTAGGTTTAATAATTTAATTTTGATATTATTTACTATTATTTATTTTGATATTTTCGTTAAGACTGTTAACAATTAGAAACCTATACTAAATTAAATTAAGTCTAAGAAAGGAAATGTATGTGTTGTGCAAACCGATTAGTTTTCTCTCTTTTTTTCCAAATTATAATCGACATCCTTAATTATTATCATAATTTTAAAGAGTGGATAAGCATTGCATAGTTATGAATATTTTTTTAAATATTTTTGTTTGCATCTTGCAAATAAAAACTACCCCCAAAAAATTTATTATTTAAAACATTATTTTAGACAACTATGCACTATTTTAATTGTTTTTTTTAAAATGTTATTTAAATTTTTTTAATTAAATGTTTAATTACATAACTTATGACTATTTAGTTTTTATCTGTTCCTTTTTTTAAAATCAAAACTTGAAAAATTGAATACAATATTTAATATCCATCTGCTTTTGTTAAAGATCTTTAATTTCTTTTATTTTTAGAATTTCTTGAGAAACCAAACCGATAAAAATAGTTACAATGTTGTATCTGAAACTCTTATGTTCCTTGATTGTATATGTGGAAGTACTACAGGAGACCTTGTATTATTAGGTTTATATATAAAAAAAAAATTCAAAATAAAAAGTAATATTTTTAAAAACCACGTTTTAGTAGTGGAGAATAATAATTAAGAAAAAAATTGAAAAACGAAAAACGTGGGGCGCATGAATACATAACAGTAATGTTATATTAGTGTGTGTATGTGTTTTTAAGAATATGTGTATGTATATCAGTAATTGTAATTGTATCTGAATATGGAATATGCTTTTGTATATGCATATGTATGTGGATGTATATGTGGCTGTGCATGTGTATGAGTAAGAAAATGTGTATATGTACTGTTATGTATTTCATGAGCCCCACGTTTTTCGTTTTTCAATTTTTTTCTTAATTATTATTCTCCACTACTAAAACGTGGTTTTTAAAAATATTACTTTTTATTTTGAATTTTTTTAATTTGAATTTTTTTATTTTAAACTATGATTTTTTTAATTTTTATTTTATATTTTTAAAAAATTATTATTTTTTAATTATTATTCTTCACTACAAAAAAAGTGGTTTTTAAAAATATATATTTTTATTTAGATTATTTTTCTTAGTCAAGAGTAGTCAAGACTACTACAAGACCACTACTAAAGTAATAGAACTTTTATTTTAAATTAGGGATACAAAAATCTTTATAGAAAAACAATACCTTTGCGACTTTCATTAGTTTTATGCTGATGACAACCAAAACAATCTGGAAATGAATGAGGAAAAACTGGATCCTACCACGTGAATTTTCAGCCAATAAAAATACTCCGACAACAAAAATCTTTTCACCTGACACGTAATAATTTGAAATAATGGAATCGACAACAAAAGACAATCTCGAAAATAAATTTTTTTTAAAATTTTAATTTTATTTTACTTTGCATGTCTTTTTTCTCTTCATTTTCATGCATTGTCATCCAATTCTGAACTGTGTGCTAAATTTGAAGTTTGTAGCTAGTCGGGAAGTTAGTTTAAAATCGATTACAAAATTCCACCCGGACAGACATACACGAAGGCAAGTTTATATAAACGTGGTAATGAACACAATGTTGCTTTAGTTAACCAAACTTTAGAAACACTCACTGAATATTGCCAGGACCATGCCATGAAAATCAAGTAAATAGTTTTGATTTATTTTCTTTACATTTATTGTTTATTTTTACACATTGTATTTGCTTTTGTTTTAGTGTACTCATGTGGTAAAAATTGGTCCTCTCCAAAAATCAGTATTAGAAAATTTTATTTTTCTAATACTGAACCAACTCTTTTCTTTTAAAGTTTTCAATCCAATATAATTAGTTTTAAAATGAATAAATTAAATTAATTTTGTAAAGAAAATATCCTTGATAACAATTTTCTATTTGTATTAAGGAGTGACTGTGCTTTTAAGTATTCCATCATTTCATATACCATTTATTGATATTAAATACTTTAAGTTTAAGAAAAATTATTTTGAACCAATTTAAGTGAGAATAATATTACTTTTGAAATTATTGGTTAATGTACTTCTCAGAGCCATCCCACAGTCAACTGATCATAAGACTTGTACATCACCAAAGTCAAGCTTCACTGAGCAAGTGGGTAACCACTTTGATCAGCCTGAGAAGTGACCTTATTAAACTGTTCTACCATAATGTGCTAAACTTTGTGGGCAGATGGATCAAACTTGTGATGGCGTGTTTCTGAACCATCTTCAGTGATGTTTCCCAGACTGTCCCCCATTATGCAGCTCTGGTGCAATGTAAATATTGTACAACTTCTCAGGGCCAAGATTTAAATTTCAGTTGGTTGTATTAGAACAATCTGACCAGTTTCTGTTGAACAACTATGTCAGCTTTTAAAATATTGGTTAAAGTGGTTTAAAAGCAAATGTTTCTCAAATCAATAATTGAAATGCTTCTCACTGTTATTTAGATCCTATGTTGTAAGGACTCGTATAATTGTTGTTCAGGATCCCAAAAGAAAGGAGAGAAATGATTTTATCATTCTCTGATTGTAACAGGGTTGCCACTCCACAGGAAAAGCCTGGAAAATACAGGGAATTTAAAAATCACTTAAAATAACTAGGAAAATGCAGGGAATTTTGATTTTTTCTTTACAAACTGGGAAAATACAGGGAATTTTGTTTCTTATTTTTGTCTTTTAAAAAATGGTGACTCCTCAAAGAGTAATCTATGGGATATTCCACCCTTATATTTCAGCTATACTAAATTATTTCATTTGCTAAAGCATTATTTAAGTATGTTCACTGTTTTTCCAGCAATTAAATATAATAAAAATAGTTAGCCCAATATAGCTCACACAAGAGCACAGTAATTGTTGTTTCCACTTAAAATATATTGTGTATAATATGTACAGGGAATTTTTTTCCCAGATTTGAGTGGTAACCCTGTGTAAGATAGTTCTTATTGAAACCCAACCTAATGTAATATCCTTAATAGTTTCTAAATTAAGTTCCTTGGTTGATTAGGAAACAGTGTGGTAGCCAGGTAGTTACTACTACAGTATGGGAAAACGAATGGATTTAGTCCTTGAACTGAAGGTTTCTGTATATTTCATCTAATCTAACAAAAAATGTTTTATCTTTATAAACTTATGTAATATTAGAATAATAAAACCTGTAATTGGTTCTAAACTGTAGCTGTTTTTGTAATTTGTTGTTAACCTTTCCATTTTTTAATAAAATTTTTTTTTTTAAGTAAACCAATATGCAATGTTTTAGATTTAAGTTAATGGATTTAAATTTGGTTTAAAAAAATTGTTAGCTACTTTTGTAACCTATTGTGTATTATTTTACACAGAACAATGCATCGAAGTTATTGCTGGCAAGAATGGAAGGCAGAGGTGACAGTGAAAATGCTGAACGAAATCTCCATAATATGAGTCCAAAACATCTGGTAAAGTAATATTTTAAATAAATTTCCTATTTACTGGGGACATTATTTTTAAATATTATATTTAATATTTTTTTTAAATATTTATTTACATTATTCAAGTTAATAAATGAAGGATTAAATAATAAGGCAATATTATTTAGCATTTTTTGACTTAATTTTTTATTTCAAATTACCAATTACTTTGTTTTCTAGTTATTCATTTATTTGTTTATTTAATTTTTTACTTATTTTTTACAGATTTAAGTTTTACAGATTTTTTTCTTTGACAACAAAATAAATGAAATATTTTGGAAACTGCTGAAAATTTCAATTTCTTCATTTTATTAATGGCTTCTTATCTTCTGCTACATTAAAAAAAAAAAAGAAAAAAAAAACATTGAAGAAGAGATATTTATGTGAATAAGAGTATTACTACTATTACCAGCATACCTGCTGAAATTTTTTGTTTTAACTGTTTAATTTTTTTTATTTATTATTTTTAGTATTTAGTTATTTTGAAGAGTTTGATTTTATGTGTACTTTTTTTTAATTAGAACTTCTTTGAAATTGTTCAAAATACTTCTATTGTAATTTAATGGAATGTGATATTTTAATAAATAATCAAGTGCAGAAATTTAAATTTGTATCTAGCTCTAGAAAATTGTGGGAAGCTTGTGAAAATTACATAAATTTCTTTTTCTGTCAGTATAATTCTTGTAGCAATTGAAAAATATTTTAAGATTAAATTATTTAAAATTATATTAGGAGAAGCTTTCTAAATTTATTCTAACGATAATTAATAAGTCACAGAGATTTCAAAGATTACAAATGTTATATTTTTGTCAGTTATTTCTTTTATCTAATTTATTAAGTTCGGAACTCATCATAATGTACATTATCTTTGTTAAATAGAAAATAAATAATTACATTTGTAATAATTATTAATAATTTTTTGATCTGCTTACATTCTAGTATTTCATAATAAGAAGCTAATGCATCCTTATTGGAGATGAGTCCCAGCTGGGCTTGACAACTAGCTGAGACTCATTGTCTGGAAACATTTTCCATACTCAGGCTAATGACGTAGTTTTTATTTACTTGCTAATTTTTAAATAAGTGATCTCAATATACTAATCTCAAACATATTTTACTTAGTCTTATATCTTTACAAATTTTAGCTTAATCTTACATATAAAATCTTTAACACATATAAAATAGGCTTAAATTTAGAGTCAGCCTCTAAGAGCGAGTCTATGCTTAACACTAATTAGTACTTCCTCAAAACAATAAAAGTTTCATTTAATGGTTAATTATCATAAGGCATTTGATCTTTTAATACTAATTTTTTTTTTAGTAGTTTGAAGTCTTGTGACATTTTGTTTCCTCCATTTCATTCTCATTGTGGTTTTAGTCTCTTCTCGATAATTAGATGTGTCCATTTTGATATAAACATTCTAAATTGTTTATTTAATATTTCTATTAGCAAAAGCCAGGAATTTCTTTAATGATTATTAAGTATTTACAAACTATTAAGTGTGAAATCATGTCTCCAAATTATTTCAAGTACTATTTTCCAGGGATTGCCCACAATATTCTAATGAATTAGAAAAGAACTTATTTAAGTTTCAAGGAAAACTGTCCTTTTTTGTATTCTGTTATTTATGTATCTGTGTTAATTATTATTAAATAATGTATAAAAATTGTAAAAGATTTTTAAGATAACTACCTCCAGGCATTCTTTTCAAATGATTCCTCCCTTGAAAAAAAGTACTTTGAAAAAAGGATAAATATTAGGAGCTAAAAAATTAATAAAACAGAGATACAGACAGGGTGGCCACCCACCTGGAAAACCTTGAAAACCTGGAATTATCAGGGAATTTTTTTTATACTGGAAAAAACCTGGAAATACCAGGGAAATTTGGATAAAAACCTGGAAAAATCAGGGAATTTTAAAGAAAAGCTGGAAATTTTTTCTTTGATCATTTTTTTAATTTCACCAATTTAAATTATTTACAAATTTTTTTAATTTAAATCATTTCATCCATTATACCCACTTTTTTTTAAACGGAAATGTATCGCCAAACAGTTGAAATATTATCAACTTAGCGATACTTTGCTTGCATCAAAATTTGCTCCATTACAGCTCTGTTAAACTAGAATGCCACATAAAATTCTGCCACGGTTGCTGAACGAATGTAGAAACCTTTGACCGCTATGGGACTGTTCAATTTAGGAAAGATTCTGGTGGAGGTGGAAAAAGGGATTAGGAAATTTCTGTTTTTAAATTCTGTTCTTGGGCTGAATCCATTTATGGCTCAAGTTTGTTCCGATGCTTTGGTGGTATTTTTTTTTCTATTTTGACAATGTTTTTGTATTTTTAACTTTACTGATTTTGTATTTTTAATTCTCCAAAAATTAGTTGGTTATAATTTAATAATAATAGACTTTATATTGCACCCTTTTTCTCAAAGCTTTTCTACTCCCATACAAAGAAATCTATGAATTATTTTTTTCTCAGCAAACCAACCAATCACATATTTTTACAATCGCTAACCGCAATGTTTGTCAACAAATCTTTACAATTGTTGCATTAATGATTTTTGATTCAAAATTTTGTACCAAAACATTAAAAATTAAATAAAAAATCTTGAAAATTGTCAAAATAAATAATTTTTTTCAAGATAATATGTTAAAAAAATAATATTTTGAATAAAATATTTTATAATACCGAAACTTTTCTTGTACACATCCTACACTTTACAAGAAAAAAGAAACAAAAACCTGGAAATTTTAAGATTTTTATCTGGAAAACCTGGGAAAATCAGAGAAATTTGAAATCTGATTTGAGTGGCCACCCTGAAAATAACGATGCAGATCATTACAATTACGTAGAAATGTTTGCACATTTAAAAAAAAATAAATTTAAATTTCATTTCTCTTTTCAAATGAAAGAGAAAAACAGAAAGGACCCAAGGGACAACAGGACTTAGAATTTGGGTTTAAAATGTCCTGTTTTGCCTTTAGTATGCATTTATTGCTCAATAAAATAATTAATTATGTATTGGGAGTACAAATTAAAACAGTCCTTTTTTTTGTGGTTAAAAATCCATTTATTTCAGAACAAAATTAATGAAAAGATTAATCAAAGTATTGTCCATCGTTGGTTACTACTTTTTCCCACCTCTCAGGCAATTTTCGAATTCTATCTCTTCTCTTCTTTTGAGGCGATCCAAGTTAAGAGGCAATTTTCGATTTCTACAAAGGAAGTGAACCGGTGACCTGCCAAATCGTGCTGCGTCCGTCGGAAGAACCAGTAATCAGAAGGAGCAATGTTTGGCGAATACGCCGGGTGTGGTAAAATATCCCACTTGAGCGTTTATAAAAAATTTTTGCGACATGAAGCCAACCGTTGTCATGAAGAATAACTTTGTCATGCCTTTGCTCATATTCGGGCTGTTTTTCTCTTAATGCACGGCACAAACGAATCAATTGTAGCCTATACCGATCGCCCATAATGGAATCGCCAGGTAGTAGCAGCTCATACTATACCACACCATTCTTGAAAGGGCGAAACCATTCCCTACATGATTTATTAGTTTATTTATTTTCATTTTAATAGTTCTCTCCCCTATTCAATGAAAAAAAGTGTTTTATTTATAAATTTTATTAATGTATATGAAATACTTTTTTTAAATTTTATTATGTACAATAAGATTTTGATTGTGCAAACACAATCATATTTAAAAACCTACCTTGTTAACATAGCTAAAAAATATATAGGTTAAAGAGAGAAAAATAAATGCTGATTTGAAGCATCTTGAAACTAACCTGTACAATATTGAATGCCTTCTAAGACATTATTTGGTAGAACAATTTTTTGCAATACGAAAATTTTTTTAGTCCAAGCAAGTAAAATGCCTCGTAAAAGTTTTTTAATTTATGGTTACTAAAAATAATGTTAATAACACCTACATTTCACTTATTTATCTATTCTTAAATAGTAGAAAATCTTTTTATTTGGCAAAAATACACCTTTTCGAAAAAAAAGTTTTCTTGAAACAGAAGTTTAAAATGTCAACGCAATAGGAATCACTAAACCAACATTTAAGTGCGAAGGAAGCAAAAAAGTTATAGAAATTTCACGATTTTCTTATGAGTTAAAAAAGATGAAAAACATCAGAACCAATTTAATTGCACATTGAAATGTTGAAGTTTTCAAAGATTATTTTTTAACTTTCCTGTCCTCTGGCAATCAAACAGGTTTAAATATTTTCAGTCCGGTTTTCCTCCGAATTATTCATTAGATTAGATTGTTTCTTTTCGTTTGTGACCATTGATGTGTGCGTCTTATAGCAAAGTTTTTTTTTTACTAGAATTTGAAAAGTATATATTGAAAGTGGTTAATGTGTAACACCTGCTATACTAATCTACAGAAAATGGCAACTGATTTTTCTGTATCAAATGAAAATGCATGTAGTATGTAGTGTACTTCCTCGATAAGGGCCACCTCTCCTCACTGCCCTTTGATGACACTGTCTGTTAATATTCCTGTTAAAAAATTATTCGTGTTAATAGGTTTGATTTTGATACCATTACAAATATTTACTTTGTTAGAATTTTTCTCACCTGGTTAAATTTTTCAAAGTTTCTCTTTTTGGTATCAATAAGTTTATTAAGGGATATTAAAACTTTTTTGAAATAAATATATATTTTTTTTAAATGTACCTTTAAATATTTATTTTTCTCATAATTTTTAGTTTAAATTATAAAAAAAAATCTCAAGTTTTACAGTAAATTTTTTTTTAAAGTGTGCACAATGGTTTTCTTTTAGCATATCTTTTTTTTCGTAAACTACAAATTTTTCTCATTTTGATAATGGATGAGAACTACTTTTTGAAATACACATGTAAATTAGTATAAGATGGTAGTTTTACAGTCGTTGAGAATTAAATTCATCTACTACATAATAGTACACTTTTTGTTAAATATTTATGGTGTTAATTATGAGTTTTTCACAAATTTTTATCATTTTGATAATGGGTGAGAACTACTTTTTGAAATACACATGTAAAATAGTATAAGATGGTAATTTTACAGTCGTTGAGAATCAAATTCAGCCACTACATAATAGTACACATTTTGTTAAATATTTATTGTGTTAATTAAGAGCCCTTTAAAAATTCGATGTACCCTTTTCTGTGAGGAAGCATTTTCCGCTTTTTTATTTCAAGGGAGAACTCCGTAGTAGGCGTAGTAATGGAGTATTTAAGAAAAATTTTTAGTTAAAAAAGCAACTAAATAAATAAAAAAAAAAGTGAAGTAAGGAAATTTCTTCAGAGATGTAAACAATGTTATTAATATTTATGTAAACATTTCATTTTTTGTCTTACATCTGTACCAGTTATATAGAGACATTACGGAAATCGTGACTTGCTCAAATCTGCGATTATTCTTATCTAACTCTTGTGTTTTTTATGTAAGGAAAACTTATGAATTTCTCAAAGCATCACCATTAAAGTAATTTAAAAACTTTTTGAAATATAAATTAGTTACAGTATTGGAAAATTATTTGCCTTTTTAACTAGCAAATTTTGAGCAATCTTTTTTCGTTTATTACTGAATTGGTTTCAATTTCATTACGTATTATTGTTTTAATATGAAAAATGTTGTAAATTTTGACTTTTTTTTTTTGTCGAAGGAATCCAATAACAAATTTAATCATAAAAATAAACCGAAAAAGAAATGCAATTGATAAATTCATGTATGTAAGTAATATATATTTAGAAGTACTTTTTCTTCTATACCTTTCCTTGAAACAATAATTTACATTAGAATATCATAATTATTTTAAATATTAAAAGCAATAAAATTGAGCACCATTAAATAAATAATGGGAAAAAAAACAGTATGTTTTTGAAAGTTAAATATTTTCTGAGAAAAGTTGTGCACAAAATAAAAAAGTGAACACCCTGAATAACTTTTCATTTAACAGTCAGCTTTTCCTGTACTAGGTGTCAATTTTAATGGGTTCGTGAGTCAATAATCAATAATTTCATTCAAAAAGGAATTTTGTGTTCAAAATCTTTCTAAATTATAAGGCAGGTGTATACTTGCATGGTGTTACAATATGTATTTTGATCAGTCAAAATTTATCAATGAAATGATGAAAACAAAAACTTTTCAAGATAAAAATTTTAGTTTTACAAGCACATTTCTACAAAAATACTCAAGTTGCTTAAAATATATGATTTGCATAATTTTTATTTTAATATCTTCTCTTTCAGGATTTTGAAAAAGTCAAGCATTGTTTGTTGCAGTTGTTATATTGAAGTTTTTCAGTACTCTTCTATGCTATTCCAAGTGATTCTATGTTGACAAGAATATTTATTTCTCTGTTGTCTTTATTATTTTTAAAATTAAATGTAAATAGAAATTTGTGTAATATTTGTATTGTTTATGAATATTTTTTTGTATTTATATATCTTTGTATAATAAAATGTATGCTAGAGACAATGTTGATTATGTATTTAACTACTTTCAGTGTACATTCAATTCATTACATGAGATAACCAGGTGATTATATTAGTACATATTTGTACAATACACTTATTTTTTGCTAAATTTGCTGCAAGACAAAATATAATCAGTAAGACATGAATTATTGATCAATACCGCACTGAATCATCATCTGTAGACAGCTTCTCAATATTATCGGCTGTAGGTTGTATCTATTTCTGTATAGGGTACAATAGTATCACTAGATTCCTTAAAAACGCACAGCTTTTATTTTGAAACTCTATTTTTAACTTTATTATATATTTATTTTATGTTTAGTAATTTATATACATATATTGACTACAAGCTAAAACTTGAACAATTACTTGTGAGATACAGAATTTCTATAAATCTGGACAGCAGTTTTATTACTCTGCTTTTAAGTAGAATAGCACAGTAAGGGAAAAACTATTATGTATGTTTACCTAGCTTAAAAATGTATTAATAAGTTAAACCCCTTCCTTCTCGCTCCCGTGAGAATGACGGGGTGAGATTTTGCCCGCTATTTCTCGCCTGTGATATTAACGGGCTGGAGTGTTCAGTAGTAACGCGCCAATAAGAATAAAACTAATTCATTTCTTTTGCAAGGAAAACATTTTATTTCTCATTTTACACACCTGATGGCAGTAGCAGGATAATTTTAAGGTAATTGTAGATAATTAGTTTATTTTAAACTAGTTGCAGCACTAATCTAATACAAATACAAAAGCCAAGAAAATAGTCACTTTTATGATCGTTTTCATGAAAATTAACCGATCGTTAAGGGGTTAAACATAGATTATGCAGGGCACATCTTCTGGATTAAGGGGTTGAGCTGTGTAAAAAATATTTTTCTTTACAAAAAGCAATTTAAATGAAAAAGTTACCTAAAAATATTTTCTTAGTTCATTTATTAATAATTTATTCAAATATGTTATTTAGATGGCTAGATTATTTAGCTAATTGAATTGTATTAAATAAAAATAATTGGATTTGAGGGTTTTAATTACCCCTGTAACTAGGTCAGTGACTTCTAGTAAATCTCAATAGACTGAAAGGATGCTGCTGGGTGATTATAAATTGCTGGCCCTCAATTATTGATTCATTGATTACCCTCTTCAGGAAAATGTCGGGAAATCCCTCATCCTGCGCTTCTTAGACGACGAATGCTGTGTTGAATACTACTGGCCAGCATTAATACAGTTGAAAGTGACTTAGACCCGTCGCTTTAGCTGCTGGCAACCAACAGTTTTGTGGTGCTGGACCTATGTATTTGTTTTTCCTGGGATGGAACTTTTCTTTATTATCATATAATACTAACAGCATGATGGTTATAAAATTATCTTCTTTTCTTAAATTCCAATTGCTCTTAGTAAGATTGCTTAAAAATTATCTCTTTTTTAAAAAATACATTTTATATAGAGGAATATTTGCTGAAATGAGGCACATTTCATGATGACATTTAATTTACCATCACTGTACTATCCCGAGTTATCTCGGAAAATGAAACAAGTTAAATATTAGTCTTCGTATGATAGTTTTTAAAACAAGGGACAACACAAAGTGATACTTTCCAAACAACAGTGAAGTGATACGCTATTTTTTTTTTTACTCTTTTTTTTTCCTACGTAAATTTAGTAACCGTCGTATATACAATCGCACAAAACACGTGTGCAGTATCACAATCCAACAGCAAAACTCATAAACAAACCTTGGTAATCTTCCAATGACAGCAGATTTTTTTTTTCATTCCAGTCTAGTAAAAACATTTAAAAAAAAAAAAACTGACAAATTCTGCTATGCCCGGATATTGTCGGGATAATAAATAAATATTTGCAATATATAGACCCACCCGAGTTAACTCGGTACAAAATTATAGTAGCTTGATTGGGAGGTATTGTCGCATCCCCCATGTAGACCCGATCTCCCACTATCATTTAATATTTATTTATTTACATCATTTATCATATCTTGATTACCATTTTTACGAATTTTACAAAATTTTTAAATTTTAATGATTTTGTCAATAAAAATCACATAAAATTGTGATAAAATTACCATTCTGTGCAGTAATGACATTTCTAGTAAAATAAAAATAAAAGTTTTGCTTGTAAGGACCTGAAGTTCTATGAGCTTTGGATCATGGAAATAGTAGAAAAGTCAGTCAAACAGAATGAAAGATATTTGACTAATTTTATTTTTTGTGTAGGTTTTGTGTGTTTTTTATTTTTTTCACTCAACAACACCGAAATTACTTTCCAGCTACCCCAATAGTAAAATAATAGTTTTAAAGGGGTTCCCAGAATTTTCACTGAGTATCTTTTTTTTAAAATTTGGGCCGCTAGAGCCCAGGTATCATACAAAAGATGAGTCAAAATTTAAAAACTTTATATGTTATTAAATATGCTTCATATAAGTAAACGATAAAAAACCTACTTCCAATACATATGCGTACATAGTAAACTACAGGGCCACATTGTGTACCCCGTATGAGGTCTATAATAATTTCCTCTGGTAGGGCACACTATTACCCGATAATATAATACGTGGTCCAGTTTGAATATTATAGGTTGATATTAGAGGCAGATATAGGACCATATTTTTATACAGAATATTGACTTCGAATTTCTTCCTTTAAACACTATTCAACACACTATTATATTTATACAGACAAAGGAAATTAAAGAGCCACATTGTGTATCCCCTATGAGGTGTATAATTACTTCCTCTCGTAGGGTACACTATTACCCGGTAATATAATACGTGGTCCAATTAAAATATTATTTGTCAATATTAAGGTCTGATATCGGGCCTTGCGTTAATATTGAAAAAGGACTTCGAATCGCCTCGTTTTAAAAGTTTTTAGACCCACTAAATGGTCTATAAAAAATTCCTTTGGTACAATTGTTTGCTACATTAGACTCTCATTTCAGGCCGAGTTTGAAATTTATAGGTTAATATTAGAGGGTGTTTGTGCCTCCTGATACCACTTTTGTCCCTTTTTCAGCCATTATTTGCTCTTTAACAAAGAAAAATAATTCTTTTCATATATAGAACACTTCATTCACTTAAAAATATTGAAAAAGAAGTTGAAAAAATAACATATAATAAAATAAATAAATAAATAAATAAAGATAATGAAAAATTTAATTATTTATTAGCTATTATTCGCTATTTCAGAAAGGAAAAATAGTTATCTCTATGTACAAAACACATGATTCAAGTTAAATTGCTGAAAAGTATATTAAAAAACATAATATAAAATAAATAAAAAAAATTAAAAGTCGACTCTTGCAGGGTTTCGAACCCAGGACTTCCGGGAACTACATATCAACCTAGCACACAGCGCTACCAACTGCTCCACGCTTCACATACCACCACCGCGAATAATTAGCTCCTGGTTAGTCAACAAAACTTATTTTGGCCCATTGTGGGCCCACTAAATAGTTTATAAAAAATTTTGGTACAATTGTTTGTTACATTAAACTCTAATTTGGGACCGAGTTTGAAATTTATAGGTCAATATAATATGGAAACACGGGGTGTGAGGTGTGCGTTCCTCCTGATACGACTTTTGTCCCTTTCTCAGCCATTATTCGCTCTTTAAAAAGAAAAATAATTCTTTTCTTATATTAAACAATTTATTCCCTTAAAAATATTGAGAAGGAAGTTAAAAAAATAACAATTATTAAAATAAATAAATAAATAAAAGATAATCAAAATTTTTCTGTTTATTAGCTATTATTCGCCATTTCATATAGGAAAAATGGATATTTCTATATACAGAGCACTTCATTCATGCTAAATTGTCGAAAAGTATATAAAATAAATAAAAAAAAATTTAATTCGACCCTTGCAAGGTATCGAACCCATGACTTCCAGGACTACATATCATCCTTGCCCACAGCGCTACCAACTGCACCACGCTTCACATACCTGCTACGCAGAAGAACACATAATGGAATAAAAAATAAAATAAAATAAAATGGTGGGAAAAAGGCTCAAATTTCAAGACCGCCTAACTCCCTTGAATATTAAGCTATAATTTTCAAACTCGGAATGAAAGTAGTCCTCTATGAACCAAACCACCCTACTTAAGTATATTTTTATAGATAGATTAGGGAGGTCGTAGTCACCCCTCATGTCTTTTGTGTAACTAACGGGGAAAGGGTAATTAAAGCTATGTAGTAGCACGAACGTCGTATAAGCGTGGTCCAACGGCTAAGACCATGTGCTAGTGACTTACGATTGGAGCGTGGGGGACCGGGTTCGAATCTCGGCTGTGGTCAATTTTTAAATTTTTTTTTCTTTTGTTTATTTTGCATTATATTATTTATTTAACGTGTTTATCGATGTTTTAAGGGATTCTATATATAAAAAAATATTTTTTTCTGTTCGGGAAAATTCAAATAATGCTTCAAAACTGGAAAAAATCCGGAAAAGTAGTTTGTTGAAATTATACTGTTTTCTAAACTTGTTTTACGATATTTTCACGACAGTTTAGCATAGCAAAGGTGTTCTATGTATAAAACCAATTGTCTTTCTTTGCAGAAGAACGCACAATTGATTAAAAAATTAAATAAAATAAATTGGCGGGAAAAAAAGCTCAAATTTCAAGACCACCTAACTCCCTTGAATATTAAGCTATAATTTTCAAACTCGGAATGGAAGTAGGCCTCTATGAAGCAAACCACCCTACTTAAGTAAATATTTATAGATAGATTAGGGAGGTCGCAGTCATCCCTCATGTCTTTTGTTTAACTAACGGGGAGAAGGAAATTAAAGCTATGTAGTAGCGCGAACGTCGTATAAGCGTTGTCCAACAGCTAAGACCATGCTCTAGTGACTTACGATTGGAGCGTGGGGGACCGGGTTCGAATCTCGGCTGTGGTCAATTTTTAAATTTTTTTTTCTTTTGTTTATTTTGCATTATATTATTTATTTAACGTGTTTATCGATGTTTTAAGGGATTCTATATATAAAAAATATTTTTTTCTGTTCGGGAAAATTCAAATAATGCTTAAAAACTGGAAAAAACCCGGAAAAGTAGTTTGTTTAAATTATATTATTCTTCAAAACTAGTTTTACGATATTTTCACGAGAGTTTAGCATAGCAAAGGTGTTCTATGTATAAAACCAATTGTCTTTCTTTGCAGAAGAACGCACAATGGATTAAAAAATTAAATAAAATAAATTGGCGAGAAAAAGGCTCAAATTTCAAGACCGCCTAACTCCCTTGAATATTAAGCTATAATTTTCAAACTCGGAATGGAAGTAGGCCTCTATGAACCAAACCACCCTACTTAAGTAAATATTTATAGATAGATTAGGGAGGTCGCAGTCACCCCTCATGTCTTTTGTTTAACTAACGGGGAGAGGGTAATTAAAGCTATGTTGTAGCACGAAAGTCGTATAAGCGTGGTCCATCGGCTAAGACCATGCGCTAGTGATTTACGATTGGAGCGTGGGGGACCGGGTTCGAACCTCGGCTGTGGTCAATTTTTAATTTTTTTTTCTTTTGTTTATTTTGCATTATATTATTTATTTAACGTGTTTATCGATGTTTTAAGGGATTCTATATATAAAAAATATTTTTTTCTGTTCGGGAAAATTCAAATAATGCTTAAAAACTGGAAAAAACCCGGAAAAGTAGTTTGTTTAAATTATATTATTCTTCAAAACTAGTTTTACGATATTTTCACGAGAGTTTAGCATAGCAAAGGTGTTCTATGTATAAAACCAATTGTCTTTCTTTGCAGAAGAACGCACAATGGATTAAAAAATTAAATAAAATAAATTGGTGGGAAAAAGGCTCAAATTTCAAGACCGCCTAACTCCCTTGAATATTAAGCTATAATTTTCACACTTGGAATAAAAGTAGGCCTCTATGAACCAAACCACCCTACTTAAGAAAATATTTATAGATAGATTAGGGAGGTCGCAGTCACCCCTCATGTCTTTTGTTTAACTAACGGGGAGAGGGTAATTAAAGCTATGTTGTAGCACGAAAGTCGTATAAGCGTGGTCCATCGGCTAAGACCATGCGCTAGTGATTTACGATTTGAGCGTGGGGGACCGGGTTCGAACCTCGGCTGTGGTCAATTTTTAATTTTTTTTTTCATTTGTTTATTTTGCATTATGTTATTTATTTAACGTGTTTATCGATGTTTTAAGGGATTCTATATATAAAAAATATTTTTTTCTGTTCGGGAAAATTCAAATAATGCTTCAAAACTGGAAAAAATCCGGAAAAGTAGTTTGTTGAAATTATACTGTTTTTCTAAACTTGTTTACGATATTTTCACGACAGTTTAGCATAGCAAAGGTGTTCTATGTATAAAACCAATTGTCTTTCTTTGCAGAAGAACGCACAATTGATTAAAAAATTAAATAAAATAAATTGGCGGGAAAAATGCTCAAATTTCAAGACCGCCTAACTCCCTTGAATATTAAGCTATAATTTTCAAACTCGGAATGGAAGTAGGCCTCTATGAAGCAAACCACCCTACTTAAGTAAATATTTATAGATAGATTAGGGAGGTCGCATTTACCCCTCATGTCTTTTGTTCAACTAACGGGGAGAGGGTAATTAAAGCTCCTCAGTAGCACGAACGTCGTATAAGCGTGGGCCGACGGCTACGACCATGCGCTAGTGACTTACGATTGGAGCGTGGGGGACCGGGTTCGAACCTCGGCTGTCGTCAATTTTAAAATTTTTTTTCTTCTTTTGTTTATTTTGCATTACATTATTTATTTAACGTGTTTATCGATGTTTTAAGGGATTCTATGTATAAAAAATATTTTCTTCTGTTTGGGAAAATTCAAATAATGCTTAAAAACTGGAAAAAACCCGGAAAAGTAGTTTGTTTAAATTATATTATTTTTCTAAACTTGTTTTGCGATATTTTCACGACAGTTTAGCATAGCAAAGGTTTTCTATGTATAAAACCAATTGTCTTCCTTTGCAGAAGAACGCACAATGGATTAAAAAATTAAATAAAATAAATTGGTGGGAAAAAGGCTCAAATTTCAAGACCGCCTAACTCCCTTGAATATTAAGCTATAATTTTCAAAGTCGGAATAAAAGAAGGCCTCTATGAACCAAACCACCCTACTTAAGTAAATATTTATAGATAAATTAGGGAGATCGCAGTCACCCCTCATGTCTTTTGTTTAACTAACGGGGAGAGGGTAATTAAAGCTATGTTGTAGCACGAAAGTCGTATAAGCGTGGTCCAACGGCTAAGACCATGCGCTAGTGATTTACGATTGGAGCGTGGGGGACCGGGTTCGAACCTCGGCTGTGGTCAATTTTTAAATTTTTTTTTCATTTGTTTATTTTGCATTATGTTATTTATTTAACGTGTTTATCGATGTTTTAAGGGATTCTATATATAAAAAATATTTTTTTCTGTTCGGGAAAATTCAAATAATGCTTAAAAACTGGAAAAAATCCGGAAAAGTAGTTTGTTTAAATTATATTATTTTTCTAAACTTGTTTTACGATATTTTCACGACAGTTTAGCATAGCAAAGGTGTTCTATGTATAAAAACAATTGTCTTTCTTTCCAGAAGAACGCACAACGGATTAAAAAATTAAATAAAATAAATTGGTGGGAAAAAGGCTCAAATTTCAAGACCGCCTAACTCCCTTGAATATTGAGCTATAATTTTCAAACTCGGAATGGAAGTAGGCCTCTATGAACCAAACCACCCTACTTAAGTAAATATTTATAGATAGATTAGGGAGGTCGCAGTCACCCCTCATGTCTTTTGTTTAACTAACGGGGAGAGGGTAATTAATGCTCCTCAGTAGCACGAACGTCGTATGAGCGTGGTCCAACGGCTACGACCATGCGCTAGTGACTTATGATTGGAGCGTGGGGGACCGGGTTCGAACCTCGGCTGTCGTCAATTTTAAAAATTTTTTTCTTCTTTTGTTTATTTTGCATTATATTATTTATTTAATGTGTTTATCGATGTTTTAAGGGATTCTATGTATAAAAAATATATTTTTCTGTTTGGGAAAATTCAAATAATGCTTAAAAACTGGAAAAAACCCGGAAAAGTAGTTTGTATAAGTTATATTATTTTTCTAAACTTGTTTTACGATATTTTCACGACAGTTTAGCATAGCAAAGGTTTTCTATGTATAAAACCAATTGTCTTTCTTTGCAGAAGAACGCACAATGGATTAAAAAATTAAATAAAATAAATTGGCGGGAAAAAGGCTCAAATTTCAAAACCGCCTAACTCCCTTGAATATTAAGCTATAATTTTCAAACTCGGAATGGATGTAGGCCTCTATGAACCAAACCACCCTACTTAAGTAAATATTTATAGATAGATTAGGGAGGTCGCAGTCACCCCTCATGTCTTTTGTTTAACTAACGGGGAGAGGGTAATTAAAGCTATGTAGTAGCAAGAACGTCGTATAAGCGTGGTCCAACGGCTAAGACCATGCGCTAGTGACTTACGATTGGAGCGTGGGGGACCGGGTTCGAACCTCGGCTGTGGTCAATTTTTAATTTTTTTTTCTTTTGTTTATTTTGCATTATATTATTTATTTAACGTGTTTATCGATGTTTTAAGGGATTCTATATATAAAAAATATTTTTTTCTGTTCGGTAAAATTGAAATAATGCTTAAAAACTGGAAAAAACCCGGATAAGTAGTTTGTTTAAATTATATTATTCTTCTAAACTTGTTTTACGATGTTTTCACGACAGTTTAGCATAGCAAAGGTGTTCTATGTATAAAACCAATTGTCTTTCTTTGCAGAAGAACGCACAATGGATTAAAAAATTAAATAAAATAAATTGGCGGGAAAAAGGTTCAAATTTCAAGACCGCCTAACTCCCTTGAATATTAAGCTATAATTTTCAAACTCGGAATGGAAGTAGGCCTCTATGAACCAAACCACCCTACTCAAGTAAATATTTATAGATAGATTAGGGAGGTCGCAGTCACCCCTCATGTCTTTTGTTTAACTAACGGGGAGAGGGAAATTAAAGCTATGTAGTAGCACGAACGTCGTATAAGCGTGGTCCAATGGCTAAGACCATGCGCTAGTGACTTACGATTGGAGCGTGGGGTACCGGGATCGAACCTCGGCTGTGGTCAATTTTTAATTTTTTTTTCTTTTGTTTATTTTGCATTATATTATTTATTTAACGTTTTTATCGATGTTTTAAGGGATTCTATAAAAAAATATTTTGTTCTGTTCTTGAAAATTCAAATAATGCTTAAAATTTGGAAAAATTCCGGAAAAGTGGTTTGTTTAAATTATATTATTTTTCTAAACTTGTTTTACGATATTTTCACGGCAGTTTAGCATAGCAAAGGTGTTCTATGTATAAAACCAATTGTCCTTCTTTGCAGAAGAGCGCACAATGGATTAAAAAATTAAATAAAATAAATTGGCGGGAAAAAGGCTCAAATTTCAAGACCGCCTAATTCCCTTGAATATTAAGCTATAATTTTCAAACTCAGACAAAAAGTAGGCCTCTATGAACCAAACCACCCTACTTAAGTAAATATTTATAGATAGATTAGGGAGATCGCAGTCACCCCTCATGTCTTTTGTTTAACTAACGGGGAGAGGGTAATTAAAGCTATGTTGTAGCACGAAAGTCGTATAAGCGTGGTCCAACGGCTAAGACCATGCGCTAGTGATTTACGATTGGAGCGTGGGGGACCGGGTTCGAACCTCGGCTGTGGTCAATTTTTAAATTTTTTTTTCATTTGTTTATTTTGCATTATGTTATTTATTTAACGTGTTTATCGATGTTTTAAGGGATTCTATATATAAAAAATATTTTTTTCTGTTCGGGAAAATTCAAATAATGCTTAAAAACTGGAAAAAATCCGGAAAAGTAGTTTGTTTAAATTATATTATTTTTCTAAACTTGTTTTACGAGATTTTCACGACAGTTTAGCATAGCAAAGGTGTTCTATGTATAAAAACAATTGTCTTTCTTTCCAGAAGAACGCACAACGGATTAAAAAATTAAATAAAATAAATTGGTGGGAAAAAGGCTCAAATTTCAAGACCGCCTAACTCCCTTGAATATTGAGCTATAATTTTCAAACTCGGAATGGAAGTAGGCCTCTATGAACCAAACCACCCTACTTAAGTAAATATTTATAGATAGATTAGGGAGGTCGCAGTCACCCCTCATGTCTTTTGTTTAACTAACGGGGAGAGGGTAATTAATGCTCCTCAGTAGCACGAACGTCGTATGAGCGTGGTCCAACGGCTACGACCATGCGCTAGTGACTTATGATTGGAGCGTGGGGGACCGGGTTCGAACCTCGGCTGTCGTCAATTTTAAAAATTTTTTTCTTCTTTTGTTTATTTTGCATTATATTATTTATTTAATGTGTTTATCGATGTTTTAAGGGATTCTATGTATAAAAAATATATTTTTCTGTTTGGGAAAATTCAAATAATGCTTAAAAACTGGAAAAAACCCGGAAAAGTAGTTTGTATAAGTTATATTATTTTTCTAAACTTGTTTTACGATATTTTCACGACAGTTTAGCATAGCAAAGGTTTTCTATGTATAAAACCAATTGTCTTTCTTTGCAGAAGAACGCACAATGGATTAAAAAATTAAATAAAATAAATTGGCGGGAAAAAGGCTCAAATTTCAAAACCGCCTAACTCCCTTGAATATTAAGCTATAATTTTCAAACTCGGAATGGATGTAGGCCTCTATGAACCAAACCACCCTACTTAAGTAAATATTTATAGATAGATTAGGGAGGTCGCAGTCACCCCTCATGTCTTTTGTTTAACTAACGGGGAGAGGGTAATTAAAGCTATGTAGTAGCAAGAACGTCGTATAAGCGTGCTCCAACGGCTAAGACCATGCGCTAGTGACTTACGATTGGAGCGTGGGGGACCGGGTTCGAACCTCGGCTGTGGTCAATTTTTAATTTTTTTTTCTTTTGTTTATTTTGCATTATATTATTTATTTAACGTGTTTATCGATGTTTTAAGGGATTCTATATATAAAAAATATATTTTTCTGTTCGGTAAAATTGAAATAATGCTTAAAAACTGGAAAAAACCCGGATAAGTAGTTTGTTTAAATTATATTATTCTTCTAAACTTGTTTTACGATGTTTTCACGACAGTTTAGCATAGCAAAGGTGTTCTATGTATAAAACCAATTGTCTTTCTTTGCAGAAGAACGCACAATGGATTAAAAAATTAAATAAAATAAATTGGCGGGAAAAAGGTTCAAATTTCAAGACCGCCTAACTCCCTTGAATATTAAGCTATAATTTTCAAACTCGGAATGGAAGTAGGCCTCTATGAACCAAACCACCCTACTCAAGTAAATATTTATAGATAGATTAGGGAGGTCGCAGTCACCCCTCATGTCTTTTGTTTAACTAACGGGGAGAGGGAAATTAAAGCTATGTAGTAGCACGAACGTCGTATAAGCGTGGTCCAATGGCTAAGACCATGCGCTAGTGACTTACGATTGGAGCGTGGGGTACCGGGATCGAACCTCGGCTGTGGTCAATTTTTAATTTTTTTTTCTTTTGTTTATTTTGCATTATATTATTTATTTAACGTTTTTATCGATGTTTTAAGGGATTCTATAAAAAAATATTTTGTTCTGTTCTTGAAAATTCAAATAATGCTTAAAATTTGGAAAAATTCCGGAAAAGTGGTTTGTTTAAATTATATTATTTTTCTAAACTTGTTTTACGATATTTTCACGACAGTTTAGCAGAGCAAAGGTGTTGTATGTATAAAACCAATTGTCCTTCTTTGCAGAAGAACGCACAATGGATTAAAAAATTAAATAAAATAAATTGGCGGGAAAAAGGCTCAAATTTCAAGACCGGCTAACTCCCTTGCATATTAAGCTATAATTTTCAAACTCGGAATGGAAGTAGGCCTCTATGAAACAAACCACCCTACTTAAGTAAATATTTATAGATAGATTAGGGAGGTCGCAGTCACCCCTCATGTCTTTTGTTTAACTAACGGGGAGAGGGTAATTAAAGCTATGTTGTAGCACGAACGTGGTATAAGCGGGGTCCAACGTCTAAGAACATGCGCTAGAGACTTACGATTGGAGCGTGGGGGACCGGGTTCGAACCTCGGCTGTGGTCAATTTTTAATTTTTTTTTCTTTTGTTTATTTTGCATTATATTATTTATTTAACGTGTTTATCGATGTTTTAAGGGATTCTACAAGTATATATAAAAAATATTTTTTTCTGATCTGGAAAATTCAAATAATGCTTAAAAACTGGAAAAAACCCGGAAAAGTAGTTTGTTTAAATTATATTATTTTTATAAACTTGTTTTACGATATTTTCACGACAGTTTAGCATAGCTAAGGTGTTCTATGTATAAAACCAATTGTCTTTCTTTGCAGAAGAACGCACAATGGATTAAAAAATTAAATAAAATAAATTGGCGGGAAAAAGGCTCAAATTTCAAGACCGCCTAACTCCCTTGCATATTAAGCTATAATTTTCAAACTCGGAATGGAAGTAGGCCTCTATGAACCAAACCACCCTACTTAAGTAAATATTTATAGATAGATTAGGGAGGTCGCAGTCACCCCTCATGTCTTTTGTTTAACTAACGGGGAGAGGGTAATTAAAGCTATGTAGTAGCACGAACGACGTATAAGCGTGGTCCAACGGCTAAGACCATGCGCTAGCGATTTACGATTGCAGCGTGGGGGTCCGGGTTCGAACCTCGGCTGTGGTCAATTTTTAATTTTTTTTCTTCTTTTGTTTATTTTGCATTATATTATTTATTTAACGTTTTTATCTATGTTTTAAGGGATTCTATATATAAAAAATATTTTGTTCTGTTCGGGAAAATTCAAATAATGCTTAAAAACTGGAAAAAACCCGGAAAAGTGGTTTGTTTAAATTATATTATTTTTATAAACTTGTTTTACGATATTTTCACGACAGTTTAGCAGAGCAAAGGTGTTCTATGTATAAAACCTATTGTCCTTCTTTGCAGAAGAACGCACAATGGATTAAAAAATTAAATAAAATAAATTGGCGGGAAAAAGGCTCAAATTTTAAGACCGCCTAACTCCCTTGCATATTAAGCTATAATTTCAAACTTGGAATGGAAGTAGGCCTCTATGAACCAAACCACCCTTCTTAAGTAAATATTTATAGATAGATTAGGGAGGTCGCAGTCACCCCTCATGTCTTTTGTTTAACTAACGGGGAGAGGATAATTAAAGCTATGTTGTAGCACGAACGTCGTATAAGCGGGGTCCAACGTCTAAGACCATGCGCTAGTGACTTACGATTGGAGCGTGGGGGACCGGGTTCGAACCTCGGCTGTGGTCAATTTTTAATTTTTTTTTCTTTTGTTTATTTTGCATAATATTATTTATTTAACGTGTTTATCGATGTTTTAAGGGATTCTATATATAAAAAATATTTTTTTCTGATCGGGAAAATTCAAATAATGCTTAAAAACTGGAAAAAACCCGGAAAAGTAGTTTGTTTAAATTATATTATTTTTATAAACTTGTTTTACGATATTTTCACGACAGTTTAGCATAGCTAAGGTGTTCTATGTATAAAACCTATTGTCCTTCTTTGCAGAAGAACGCACAATGGATTAAAAAATTAAATAAAATAAATTGGCGGGAAAAAGGCTCAAATTTCAAGACCGCCTAACTCCCTTGCATATTAAGCTATAATTTTCAATCTCGGAATGGAAGTAGGCCTCTATGAACCAAACCACCCTACTTAAGTAAATATTTATAGATAGATTAGGGAGGTCGCAGTCACCCCTCATGTCTTTTGTTTAACTAACGGGGAGAGGGTAATTAAAGCTATGTTGTAGCACGAACGTCGTATAAGCGGGGTCCAACGTCTAAGACCATGCGCTAGTGACTTACGATTGGAGCGTGGGGGACCGGGTTCGAACCTCGGCTGTGGTCAATTTTTAATATTTTTTTTCTTTTGTTTATTTTGCATAATATTATTTATTTAACGTGTTTATCGATGTTTTAAGGGATTCTATATATAAAAAATATTTTTTTCTGATCGGGAAAATTCAAATAATGCTTAAAAACTGGTCAAAACCCGGAAAAGTAGTTTGTTTAAATTATATTATTTTTATAAACTTGTTTTACGATATTTTCACGACAGTTTAGCATAGCTAAGGTGTTCTATGTATAAAACCAATTGTCTTTCTTTGCAGAAGAACGCACAATGGATTAAAAAATTAAATAAAATAAATTGGCGGGAAAAATGCTCAAATTTCAAGACCGCCTAACTCCCTTGAATATTAAGCTATAATTTTCAAACTCGGAATGGAAGTTGGCCTCTATGAACCAAACCACCCTACTTAAGAAAATATTTATAGATAGATCAGGGAGGTCGCAGTTACCCCTCATGTCTTTTGTTTAACTAACGGGGAGAGGGTAATTAAAGCTATGTAGTAGCACGAACGTCGTATAAGCGTGGTCCAACGGCTAAGACCATGCGCTAGTGACTTACGATTGGAGCGTGGGGGACCGGGTTCGAACCTCGGCTGTGGTCAATTTTTAATTTTTTTTTCTTTTGTTTTTTTTGCATTATATTATTTATTTAACGTTTTTATCGATGTTCTTAGGGATTCTATATATAAAAAAATATTTTTTTCTCTTCGGGAAAATTCAAATAATGCTTAAAAACTGGAAAAAACCCGGAAAAGTAGTTTGTTTAAATTATATTATTTTTCTAAACTTGTTTTACGATATTTTCACGACAGTTTAGCATAGCAAAGGTGTTCTATGTATAAAACCAATTGTCTTTCTTTGCAGAAGAACGCACAATGGATTAAAAAATTAAATAAATTAAATTGGCGGGAAAAAGGTTCAAATTTCAAGACCGCCTAACTCCCTTGCATATTAAGCTATAATTTTCAAACTCGGAATGGAAGTAGGCCTCTATGAACCAAACCTCCCTACTTAAGTAAATATTTATAGATAGATTAGGGAGGTCGCAGTCACCCCTCATGTCTTTTGTTTAACTAACGGGGAGAGGGTAATTAAAGCTACGTAGTAGCACGCACGACGTATAAGCGTGGTCCAACGGCTAAGACCATGCGCTAGTGATTTACGATTGGAGCGTGGGGGTCCGGGTTCGAACCTCGGCTGTGTTCAATTTTTAATTTTTTTTTTCTTTTGTTTATTTTGCATTATATTATTTATTTAACGTTTTTATCGATGTTTTAAGGGATTCTATATATAAAAAATATTTTGTTCTGTTCGGGAAAATTCAAATAATGCTTAAAAACTGGAAAAATTCCGGAAAAGTAGTTTGTTTAAATTATATTATTTTTCTAAACTTGTTTTACGATATTTTCACGACAGTTTAGCATAGCAAAGATGTTCTATGTATAAAACCTATTGTCCTTCTTTGCAGAAGAACGCACAATGGATTAAAAAATTAAATAAAATAAATTGGCGTGAAAAAGGCTCAAATTTCAAGATCGCCTAACTCCCTTGAATATTAAGCTATAATTTTCAAACTCGGAATGGAAGTAGGCCTCAAAGAACCAAACCACCCTACTTAAGTAAATATTTATAGATAGATTAGGGAGGTCGCAGTCACCCCTCATGTCTTTTGTTTAACTAACGGGGAGATGGTAATTAAAGCTATGTAGTAGCAAGAATTTCGTATAAGCGTGGTCCAACGGCTAAGTCCATGCGCTAGTGACTTACGATTGGAGCGCGGGGGACCGGGTTCGAACTTCGGCTGTGGCCAATTTTTAAATTTTTTTTCTTTTGTTTATTTTGCATTATATTATTTATTTAACGTGTTTATCGATGTTTTAAGGGATTCTATATATAAAAAATATTTTTTTCTGTTCGGTAAAATTCAAATAATGCTTAAAAACTGGAAAAAAAAACCCGGAAAAGTAGTTTGTTTAAATTATATTATTCTTCTAAACTTGTTTTACGATGTTTTCACGACAGTTTAGCATAGCAAAGGTGTTCTATGTATAAAACCAATTGTCTTTCTTTGCAGAAGAACGCACAATGGATTAAAAAATTAAATAAAATAAATTGGCGGGAAAAAGGTTCAAATTTCAAGACCGCCTAACTCCCTTGAATATTAAGCTATAATTTTCAAACTCGGAATGGAAGTAGGCCTCTATGAACCAAACCACCCTACTCAAGTAAATATTTATAGATAGATCAGGGAGGTCGCAGTCACCCCTCATGTCTTTTGTTTAACTAACGGGGAGAGGGTAATTAAAGCTATGTAGTAGCACAAACGTCGTATAAGCGTGGTCCAACGGCTAAGACCATGCGCTAGTGACTTACGATTGGAGCACGGGGGACCGGGTTCGAACCTCGGCTGTGGTCAATTTTTAATTTTTTTTCTTTTGTTTTATTTGCATTATATTATTTATTTAACGTGTTTATCGATGTTTTAAGGGATTCTATATATAAAAAATATTTTTTTCTGTTCGGTAAAATTCAAATAATGCTTAAAAACTGGAAAAAAACCCGGAAAAGTAGTTTGTTTAAATTATATTATTCTTCTAAACTTGTTTTACGATGTTTTCACGACAGTTTAGCATAGCAAAGGTGTTCTATGTATAAAACCAATTGTCTTTCTTTGCAGAAGAACGCACAATGGATTAAAAAATTAAATAAAATAAATTGGCGGGAAAAAGGTTCAAATTTCAAGACCGCCTAACTCCCTTGAATATTAAGCTATAATTTTCAAACTCGGAATGGAAGAAGGCCTCTATGAACCAAACCACCCTACTCAAGTAAATATTTATAGATAGATCAGGGAGGTCGCAGTCATAAGCGTGGTCCAACGGCTAAGACCATGCGCTAGTGACTTACGATTGGAGCACGGGGGACCGGGTTCGAACCTCGGCTGTTGTCAATTTTTAATTTCTTTTTCTTTTGTTTAATTTGCATTATATTATTTATTTAACGTGTTTATCGATGTTTTAAGGGATTCTATATACAAAAAATATTTTTTTCTGTTCGGTAAAATTCAAATAATGCTTAAAAACTGGAAAAAAACCCGGAAAAGTAGTTTGTTTAAATTATATTATTCTTCTAAACTTGTTTTACGATGTTTTCACGACAGTTTAGCATAGCAAAGGTGTTCTATGTATAAAACCAATTGTGTTTCTTTGCAGAAGAACGCACAATGGATTAAAAAATTAAATAAAATAAATTGGCGGGAAAAAGGTTCAAATTTCATGACCGCCTAACTGCCTTGAATATTAAGCTATAATTTTCAAACTCGGAATGGAAGTAGGCCTCTATGAACCAAACCACCCTACTCAAGTAAATATTTATAGATAGATCAGGGAGGTCGCAGTCACCCCTCATGTCTTTTGTTTAACTAACGGGGAGAGGGTAATTAAAGCTATGTAGTAGCACGAGCGTCGTATAAGCGTGGTCCAACGGCTAAGACCATGCGCTAGTGACTTACGATTGGAGCACGGGGGACCGGGTTCGAACCTCGGCTGTGGTCAATTTTTAATTTTTTTTTCTTTTGTTTATTTTGCATTATATTATTTATTTAACGTTTTTATCGATGTTCTAAGGGATTCTATATATAAAAAATATTTTTTTCTCTTCGGGAAAATTCAAATAATGCTTAAAAACTGGAAAAATTCCGGAAAAGTAGTTTGTTTAAATTATATTATTTTTATAAACTTGTTATACGATATTTTCGCGACAGTTTAGCGTAGCTAAGGTGTTCTATGTATAAAACCAATTGTCCTTCTTTGCAGAAGAAAGCACAATGGATTAAAAAATTAAATAAAATAAATTGGCGGGAAAAATGCTCAAATTTCAAGACCGCCTAACTCCCTTGAATATTAAGCTATAATTTTCAAACTCGGAATGGAAGTTGGCCTTTATGAACCGAACCACCCTACTTAAGTAAATATTTATAGATAGATCAGGGAGGTCGCAGTCACCCCTCATGTCTTTTGTTTAACTAACGGGGAGAGGGTAATTAAAGCTATGTAGTAGCACGAACGTCGTATAAGCGTTTTCCAACGGCTAAGACCATGCGCTAGTGACTTACGATTGGAGCGTGGGGAACCGGGTTCGAACCTCGGCTGTGGTCAATTTTTAATTTTTTTTTCTTTTGTTTATTTTGCATTATATTATTTATTTAACGTGTTTATCGATGTTTTAAGGGACTCTATATATAAAAAATATTTTTTTCTGTTCGGTAAAATTCAAATAATGCTTAAAAACTGGAAAAAAACCCGGAAAAGTAGTTTGTTTAAATTATATTATTCTTCTAAACTTGTTTTACGATGTTTTCACGACAGTTTAGCATAGCAAAGGTGTTCTATGTATAAAACCAATTGTCTTTCTTTGCAGAAGAACGCACAATGGATTAAAAAATTAAATAAAATAAATTGGCGGGAAAAAGGTTCAAATTTCAAGACCGCCTAACTCCCTTGAATATTAAGCTATAATTTTCAAACTCGGAATGGAAGTAGGCCTCTATGATCCAAACCACCCTACTCAAGTAAATATTTATAGATAGATCAGGGAGGTCGCAGTCACCCCTCATGTCTTTTGTTTAACTAACGGGGAGAGGGTAATTAAAGCTATGTAGTAGCACGAATGTCGTATAAGCGTGGTCCAACGGCTAAGACCATGCGCTAGTGACTTACGATTGGAGCACGGGGGACCGGGTTCGAACCTCGGCTGTGGTCAATTTTTAATTTTTTTTTCTTTTGTTTATTTTGCATTATATTATTTATTTAACGTTTTTATCGATGTTCTAAGGGATTCTATATATAAAAAATATTTTTTTCTCTTCGGGAAAATTCAAATAATGCTTAAAAACTGGAAAAATTCCGGAAAAGTAGTTTGTTTAAATTATATTATTTTTCTAAACTTGTTTTACGATATTTTCACGACAGTTTAGCATAGCAAAGGTGTTCTATGTATAAAACCAATTGTCCTTCTCTGCAGAAGAACGCACAATGGATTAAAAAATTAAATAAAATAAATTGGCGGGAAAAAGGCTCAAATTTCAAGACCGCCTAACTCCCTTGAATATTAAGCTATAATTTTCAAACTCGGAATGGAAGTAGGCCTCTATGAACCAAACCACCCTACTTAAGTAAATATTTATAGATAGATTAGGGAGGTCGCAGTCACCCCTCATGTCTTTTGTTTAACTAACGGGGAGAGGGTAATTAAAGCAATGTTGTAGCACGAACGTCGTATAAGCGTGGTCCAACGGCTAAGACCATGCGCTAGTGACTTACGATTGGAGCACGGGGGACCGGGTTCGAACCTCGGCTGTGGTCAATTTTTAATTTTTTTTTCTTTTGTTTATTTTGCATTATATTATTTATTTAACGTGTTTATCGATGTTTTAAGGGACTCTATATATAAAAAATATTTTTTTCTGTTCGGTAAAATTCAAATAATGCTTAAAAACTGGAAAAAAACCCGGAAAAGTAGTTTGTTTAAAATATATTATTTTTCTAAACTTGTTTTACGATATTTTCACGACACTTTAGCATAGCAAAGGTGTTCTATGTATAAAACCATTGTCCTTCTCTGCAGAAGAACGCACAATGGATTAAAAAATTAAATAAAATAAATTGGCGGGAAAAAGGCTCAAATTTCAAGACCGCCTAACTGCCTTGAATATTAAGCTATAATTTTCAAACTCGGAATGGAAGTAGGCCTCTATGAACCAAACCATCCCACTTAAGTAAATAATTTTAGATAGATTAGGGAGGTCGCAGTCACCCCTCATGTCTTTTGTTTAACTAACGGGGAGAGGGTAATTAAAGCTTAAAGTAGCACGAACGTCGTATAAGCGTGGTCCAACGGCTAAGACCATGCGCAAGTGACTTACGATTGGAGCGTGGGGGACCGGGTTCGAACCTCGGCTGTGGTCAATTTTTAATTTTTTTTTCTTTTGTTTATTTTGCATTATATTATTTATTTAACGTTTTTATCGATGTTCTAAGGGATTCTATATATAAAAAATATTTTTTTCTCTTCGGGAAAATTGAAATAATGCTTAAAAACTGGAAAAAATCCGGAAAAGTAGTTTGTTGAAAATATACTGTTTTTCTAAACTTGTTTTACGATATTTTCACGACAGTTTAGCATAGCAAAGGTGTTCTATGTATAAAACCAATTGTCTTTCTTTGCAGAAGAACGCACAATGGATTAAAAAATTAAATAAAATAAATTGGCGGGAAAAAGGCTCAAATTTCAAGACCACCTAACTCCCTTGAATATTAAGCTATAATTTTCAAACTCGGAATGGAAGTAGGCCTCTATGAACCAAACCACCCTACTTAAGTAAATATTTATAGATAGATTAGGGAGGTCGCAGTCATCCCTCATGTCTTTTGTTTAACTAACGGGGAGAGGGTAATTAAAGCAAAGTTGTAGCACGAACGTCGTATAAGCGTGGTCCAACGGCTAAGACCATGCGCTAGTGACTTACGATAGGAGCGTGGGGGACCGGGTTCGAACCTCGGCTGTGGTCAATTTTTAAATTTTTTTTTATTTGTTTATTTTGCATTATATTATTTATTTAACGTGTTTATCGATGTTTTAAGGGATTCTATATCTAAAAAATATTTTTTTCTGTTCGGGAAAATTCAAATAATGCTTCAAAACTGGAAAAAATCCGGAAAAGTAGTTTGTTGAAATTATACTGTTTTTCTAAACTTGTTTTACGATATTTTCACGACAGTTTAGCATAGCAAAGGTGTTCTATGTATAAAACCAATTGTCTTTCTTTGCAGAAGAACGCACAATGGATTAAAAAATTAAATAAAATAAATTGGCGGGAAAAAAGCTCAAATTTCAAGACCACCTAACTCCCTTGAATATTAAGCTATAATTTTCAAACTCGGAATGGAAGTAGGCCTCTATGAACCAAACCACCCTACTTAAGTAAATATTTATAGATAGATTAGGGAGGTCGCAGTCATCCCTCATGTCTTTTGTTTAACTAACGGGGAGAGGGTAATTAAAGCTATGTAGTAGCGCGAACGTTGTATAAGCGTTGTCCTACAGCTAAGACCATGCTCTAGTGACTTACGATTGGAGCGTTTGGGACCGGTTTCGAACCTCGGCTGTGGTCAATTTTTAAATTTTTTTTTCTTTTGTTTATTTTGCATTATATTATTTATTTAACGTCTTTATCGATGTTTTAAGGGATTCTATATATAAAAAATATTTTTTTCTGTTCGGGAAAATTCAAATAATGCTTAAAAACTGGAAAAAATCCGGAAAAGTAGTTTGTTTAAATTATATTATTTTTCTAAACTTGTTTTACGATATTTTCACGGCAGTTTAGCATAGCAAAGGTGTTCTATGTATAAAACCAATTGTCCTTCTTTGCAGAAGAGCGCACAATGGATTAAAAAATTAAATAAAATAAATTGGCGGGAAAAAGGCTCAAATTTCAAGACCGCCTAATTCCCTTGAATATTAAGCTATAATTTTCAAACTCAGACAAAAAGTAGGCCTCTATGAACCAAACCACCCTACTTAAGTAAATATTTATAGATAGATTAGGGAGGTCGCAGTCACCCCTCATGTCTTTTGTTTAACTAACGGGGAGAGGGTAATTAAAGCAATGTTGTAGCACGAACGTCGTATAAGCGTGGTCCAACGGCTAAGACCATGCGCTAGTGACTTACGATTGGAGCGTGGGGGACCGGGTTCGAACCTCGGCTGTGGTCAATTTTTAAATTTTTTTTTATTTGTTTATTTTGCATTATATTATTTATTTAACGTGTTTATCGATGTTTTAAGGGATTCTATATATAAAAAATATTTTTTTCTGTTCGGGAAAATTCAAATAATGCTTAAAAACTGGAAAAAATCCGGAAAAGTAGATTGTTTAAATTATATTATTTTTCTAAACTTGTTTTACGATATTTTCACGACAGTTTAGCATAGCAAAGGTGTTCTATGTATAAAACCAATTGTCCTTCTTTGCAGAAGAGCGCACAATGGATTAAAAAATTAAATAAAATAAATTGGCGGGAAAAAGGCTCAAATTTCAAGACCGCCTAACTCCCTTGAATATTAAGCTATAATTTTCAAACTCAGACAAAAAGTAGGCCTCTATGAACCAAACCACCCTACTTAAGTAAATATTTATAGATAGATTAGGGAGGTCGCAGTCACCCCTCATGTTTTTTGTTTAACTAACGGGGAGAGGGTAATTAAAGCAAAGTTGTAGCACGAACGTCGTATAAGCGTGGTCCATCGGCTAAGACCATGCGCAAGTGACTTACGATTGGAGCGTGGGGGACCGGGTTCGAACCTCGGCTGTGGTCAATTTTTAAATTTTTTTTTATTTGTTTATTTTGCATTATATTATTTATTTAACGTGTTTATCGATGTTTTAAGGGATTCTATATCTAAAAAATATTTTTTTTCTGTTCGGGAAAATTCAAATAATGCTTCAAAACTGGAAAAAATCCGGAAAAGTAGTTTGTTGAAATTATACTGTTTTTCTAAACTTGTTTTACGATATTTTCACGACAGTTTAGCATAGCAAATGTGTTCTATGTATAAAACCAATTGTCTTTCTTTGCAGAAGAACGCACAATGGATTAAAAAATTAAATAAAATAAATTGCCGGGAAAAAGGCTCAAATTTCAAGACCACCTAACTCCCTTGAATATTAAGCTATAATTTTCAAACTCGGAATGGAAGTAGGCCTCTATGAACCAAACCACCCTACTTAAGTAAATATTTATAGATAGATTAGGGAGGTCGCAGTCATCCCTCATGTCTTTTGTTTAACTAACGGGGAGAGAGTAATTAAAGCTATGTAGTAGCGCGAACGTTGTATAAGCGTTGTCCTACAGCTAAGACCATGCTCTAGTGACCTACGATTGGAGCGTGGGGGACCGGGTTCGAGCCTCGGCTGCGGTTAATTTTTAAATTTTTTTTTCTTTTGTTTATTTTGCATTATATTATTTATTTAACGTGTTTATCGATGTTTTAAGGGATTCTATATATAAAAAATATTTTTTTCTGTTCGGGAAAATTCAAATAATGCTTAAAAACTGAAAAAAATCCGGAAAAGTAGTTTGTTTAAATTATATTATTTTTCTAAACTTGTTTTACGATATTTTCACGACAGTTTAGCATAGCAAAGGTGTTCTATGTATAAAACCAATTGTCTTTCTTCGCAGAAGAACGCACAATGGATTAAAAAATTAAATAAAATAAATTGGCGGGAAAAAGGCTCAAATTTCAAGACCGCCTAACTCCCTTGAATATTAAGCTATAATTTTCAAACTCGGAATGGAAGTAGGCCTCTATGAACCAAACCACCCTACTTAAGTAAATATTTATAGATAGATTAGGGAGATCGCAGTCACCCCTCATGTCTTTTGTTTAACTAACGGGGAGAGGGTAATTAAAGCAAAGTTGTAGCACGAACGTCGTATAAGCGTGGTCCATCGGCTAAGACCATGCGCAAGAGACTTACGATTGGAGCGTGGGGGACCGGGTTCGAACCTCGGCTGTGGTCAATTTTTAAATTTTTTTTTATTTGTTTATTTTGCATTATATTATTTATTTAACGTGTTTATCGATGTTTTAAGGGATTCTATATCTAAAAAATATTTTTTTTCTGTTCGGGAAAATTCAAATAATGCTTCAAAACTGGAAAAAATCCGGAAAAGTAGTTTGTTGAAATTATACTGTTTTTCTAAACTTGTTTTACGATATTTTCACGACAGTTTAGCATAGCAAATGTGTTCTATGTATAAAACCAATTGTCTTTCTTTGCAGAAGAACGCACAATGGATTAAAAAATTAAATAAAATAAATTGCCGGGAAAAAGGCTCAAATTTCAAGACCACCTAACTCCCTTGAATATTAAGCTATAATTTTCAAACTCGGAATGGAAGTAGGCCTCTATGAACCAAACCACCCTACTTAAGTAAATATTTATAGATAGATTAGGGAGGTCGCAGTCATCCCTCATGTCTTTTGTTTAACTAACGGGGAGAGAGTAATTAAAGCTATGTAGTAGCGCGAACGTTGTATAAGCGTTGTCCTACAGCTAAGACCATGCTCTAGTGACCTACGATTGGAGCGTGGGGGACCGGGTTCGAACCTCGGCTGCGGTTAATTTTTAAATTTTTTTTTCTTTTGTTTATTTTATATTATATTATTTATTTAACGTGTTTATCGATGTTTTAAGGGATTCTATATATAAAAAATATTTTTTTCTCTTCGGGAAAATTCAAATAATGCTTAAAAACTGAAAAAAATCCGGAAAAGTAGTTTGTTTAAATTATATTATTTTTCTAAACTTGTTTTACGATATTTTCACGACAGTTTAGCATAGCAAAGGTGTTCTATGTATAAAACCAATTGTCTTTCTTCGCAGAAGAACGCACAATGGATTAAAAAATTAAATAAAATAAATTGGCGGGAAAAAGGCTCAAATTTCAAGACCGCCTAACTCCCTTGAATATTAAGCTATAATTTTCAAACTCGGAATGGAAGTAGGCCTCTATGAACCAAACCACCCTACTTAAGTAAATATTTATAGATAGATTAGGGAGATCGCAGTCACCCCTCATGTCTTTTGTTTAACTAACGGGGAGAGGGTAATTAAAGCTATGTAGTAGCACGAACGTCGTATAAGCGTGGTCCAACGGCTAAGACCATGCGTTAGTGACTTATGATTGGAGCGTGGGGAGCGGGTTCGAACCTCGGCTGTGGTCAATTTTTAAATTTTTTTCTTCTTTTGTTTATTTTGCATTATGTTATTTATTTAACGTGTTTATCGATGTTTTAAGGGTTTCTATAAATAAAAAATATTTTTTTCTGTTCGGTAAAATTCAAATAATGCTTAAAAACTGCAAAAAACCCGGAAAAGTAGTTTGTTTAAATTATATTATTTTTCTAAACTCGTTTTACGATATTTTCACGACAGTTTAGCATAGCAAAGGTGTTCTATGTATAAAACCAATTGTCTTTCTTTGCAGAAGAACGCACAATGGATTAAAAAATTATTTAAAACGTAATAATTTACGTCATTTTCTTTAATCTTTAGGTCAGCGAAATCTCCCTACTATATTCCAAACCACCTTATTTCGATAGGGCTGTCAAAAAGCACGCGAACCTATGATCCCAACCAGTGTCATGGAAACATCTAACCCCCTCTCCAAAAGGTCCAAACTGTGATGGCAAGTCTGAAAAACTTTTAAATACATATTTTCGCTGCCTCTTTTAGTACTTTTCTATACCCAAGTGTTTTGTTTTAGCCTTTCCCGCTAAAAGATTTCATTTACCAGGTTACGCTTCAAATCTCTGTCTCCCATTCGCGAATTTTTCCTAAACAGTGAGAATGTCCCTTGAGGTTAAACAACGGGTGAGCCAGTTGCTTTAGGTCAGGCTGATCATGTAATTTAAAATTAAAGAACTCATGTAACAGAAATAGAAGGTCAGAAACGTCTTAATCAAAACAAATAGTATACAAATTTGGCAAAAAATTTAATTTTTTGTTTTTTCAATAAGCTTCGAGAATTGAGATTAAAATGTTCTATTTTTAAAAGACTAAGAAGAATGGACCTCATTTAAGAACTCCTTAGACTGCACCAAAACTATTGCTGATCAGTTATGAGATTTATCTATTTATATCATGATAACATCATATGCAGGTTTGAGTTTTTGTATTTTGAAATAAAAACAGTTAATTTTAGAAGTAAATCATCTTTATAAATAAAACAACAAAAACAATTAAATTACTAAAATCAACTCTTAAATATATAACATTTATGTATAGTTTTTATGTTTTGTAAATGTATTTGATTTTAACGAATCTTTCTCAAGGTCAAAGGAAAGGAAAAAGACCCTTAATACTTTTTATATTTTCTTTTTAATATAGGATGCAAGGGAAGACAATATTTGTTCAATATATGTCAACAAATAGTTCACAGCCAGTAGTACACAAATATTTATTTCAAAATTTTTAAGAAATTTATTTATAATTTTTAAAATAAATGTTTATTTTACTTTATCTATTTACCTATATTTTTCTTATTTCAAAATTTTTTTTTTGAGTGTTTAAATTAGTATATTTTTATAAAAAATACTCAGAACTTTGAAAATTTTTTTAAAAGTTTTTAAATATTTTTTATAAAACTTTTTTTCAACTTTTTAGTATTTATTAGTTATTTCTTAGTGTGATCTATAATGTCATTTCATTTTTAATATATAACTGTGTTTGTTTCAGTTTTTTTCCCTTTTAATATTATGAAATGAAAAAAAGGTATTGTAGCTTTTTTTTATTATATGTATTTGACGCAATTTTTCGCAACTTTAATTTGTCTCATATGACAGGGAAAACTGTTCTTTTCTGATAAATTAGATATAGAATTTTTCTTAAATTTATTTTTCTATTTCGATCCTTATGAAACATACACTTAATTGTAAAACTTATACTTAACATTTTAATTTTATTTATTTACTTTTAGTTTTTCTTTTCTTGATATTTATAATGCATATCATTATTATTAAAAAGATTTTATTTTTCATATATTATGCACACACAAAGCCACCAGAACATCATAGTGGCCCCACTCTCTTTCTTTTTGTTATCCAGCACAAAACTTGTTGAGAATAACCAAGAAAACCTTTCAGGGGCCTCAAACTAAATAGCACATTTAAATTCAGTGCCACATAATGTAATTGATATTAAGATTTTACGCTACACACAGTGCCATGTCCTTATTAGTGTGTGAAAAATTAATCATTAGATCTGAAGTTATTCAGTTTTTTATTTGTTTTTTGTAAATGTTTTTCTTATTTGCAATTGCCTAAAAAACTGCATTATATTTTCTGAGACTACTAGCTTTCAGGAATTAGGTATTAAGTCTTTTTTTTTTCTTATCTAAGTGCATTAATGTGTGGATCCATGCACATATTTTATACAACTCCCAACACTGTTTCTTCTAGATTAGCAATTTTGTAGTATGAGTGATGAATAAAAATGTCATGATGAATAAAAGCGAAAGAAATCACAATTATTTGCTAAAAATTATAGTTTGTATTTTAAAAAGTAAAATAAAAATCACCTAAAATTTCCTAGAGTTAAAAAATATATTGTAAGACATCCCACAAAGTCAAATTGTTTTTTTTTTACTTTAAAGTTCATTAATATTTTTAATCATTAAATTGTTTCATTAATAACTGTTTTAATAATATGCCAATTTGTTCTAAGTTAAAACTTGCCAGCCATTTTTCAATAATAAAAAAAATTAATTTTAAAGTGTGTCATCAATAATTTCTACAGGAATTTGTAACTAACTTCCTAGAAAATTTTTACGAATATCTTTACGAAATCTTATGTTCCAATTTTGTTTTATAGTATTTGTGGCAATGATACTTTTTTATGCTAATATGCTTGATTTGATACTATATCAATATTCTCAAACCAATTAATATTGCACCTTAGTATGTGAAAATCTGTTCACCAGATTACACAATTATTCACAGTCTTCTTTTTGTGCATTCTCCATAGTCTTTATGCTAATATATTCTTTTACTGAATTGTTATTAAATTGTTAGTATGAATTTTTTACAGACTTATTCTGAAGCTTTGTGTGATTTTTTGAAAACTTTGTTTAAGCTAAATGAAAGAAGAAAAGAAAACAACATAATTGTTCATTCTAATCCAGTTATCAAAGGTATTAATTCCCTTATTATTTTAAATATTATAACGGGAGAGTAGGGGGGAAACTGGGTACCTTGATTGTGTCAAAATTAATTTTGTTTTTCAGTGGGCAAACTCTGAATTACACGTCACTTGTCAAATAGATGCACCTATCATATTGTTGGTGATTAATTCAATGCATCTGTATAGATAAACTTGTTTTTCTGTATCAACTTTAATGTTCTTTTGTTTTTAAATCTAGCGTTATTACAATTATTTTTAGTACAGCTTAATAAACGTAATTACTAACGATTCATAACAAACAATAAGGTTCATTAGTATCACTCTTCAGTAGAACCTTTACTCTTGGGGGTTAGACAGGGTAACACCCAATCTTTCCCTAGGCTGAGACCATGAAAGCTAGAAAACATTGAAGGAAGAAAATAACTGCATTCAAGATTGAACAAAAGTTTCATGGAACAAAGTTTATTGCTTCTATTTTCATATTTTGTGTAGTTTTTGAAGACAGCAGAATTGTAGTTTATGCTTTGATATAAAAAATTCTCTGCAATTTTCTTTTAAAAAAATGCTATAGTTTTCGTAATGAATTTTGGTCAGACCCCTAGATGTTTTGTCCCCCTCCCTTGAGTACAGTCTTGACTACATCACATGTAAATTGCCTGCATAATTTCAGTAAATTTCCTTATAAAATGGAAATGTCTGCTACTTTTTCATTGAAATTCTAGCTTTTCTAAATTTCCCATAGAGTTAGCATTTATTCCTGGTCTTATTAATGGGGTGATTTGACTTTTTCTAGAAAAAAATAATTTATAACAAAAGTTATATATGTGTGACTTTTCATGACTGTTGTCTTGTACAAAACTAAACAAGGGATATCTGACAGCTTCTATGTTGAGCAGATCAACTCCAACACCCTTTAAATCTTAGCTAAACGATCTTTCCCCACTTTTCCTTACATCTGAGAATGAAAGACTATGATGTTGAACTAAATTTATGTATTATCTTTTTAATTATCCTTTTTTTTAATAAACTTTTATAATTTAATAATATATCACTGCCATGTATATTTTTTCCATAAAATTTTAATTCTCTATTTTGGTTGTGTTTTGTGGATAAATTTACAAATTAAGTCATTGAAATGTAACATCACAAAATTACTTATGTATGATCTTTTGTGATGACTACTTGTTGTCATTCTATAATCTGGTCACTATAAAACAAAGATGGCAAACCTACGACACTCGTGGCACTAGGTTTTCAGATGTAATGGTGGTACACAACAAGTATACTATAAATTACTTTATTTGCTTACATTTACTGCAAAACGTTTTTAAAAAATCTCTAAGACTGACAACAAAGGTAGATTCAGAAACGAGCATTATTGTGTGCATAAGTTAATATGCATTTATTTTATGATCTTTTGTCTATTTTAACTAGAATTCTTAAAATTTATATCTGAATGTGCTTTAAAAAATCACAAGTTCTCTGAGTTGTTACAGGAAATAGAATCTCAATAGGACAAACTTTTTACGTTGTATACAGTTTCTTCTCAAATTTGAGGAACTTTTAGATGAAATTTGATTTTTCATACCAAAAAAAGAATTTACTTAATTTATGGGTTCAATTTAACTGTGTGATTTCATGTTTTTTTTTACATTTGCAGCACTATCAACAGATTTAAATTAGAAATTGAGAAGAAAAGTTTAAACTGAAAATATGTTGTTTGAGATCCCTGAAGTGCAAACTTGATATATATTCCTGAAAAGAATAGCGAGTTTCGTTGATTTATCTTCTAAAGGCAGAAAAATATTTTTAAGAGCTGTTTGGATATTACAAAATTCTGATGAAATATTATCAAAGCTATTTTCTATTTTCTCTATTTTGTAAATTTTAGAAAACATAAAAGTTTTGCTTTAAGATCTCCCTTTGCTAAAATGAATGATCATAAAATGTCACTTTTTTTAGTGGTTTGATATTTCGGAAAGGAAACTGACAGAATAGTCTTGGTAAAGCATCAGAAGAACTTGAGAATGCAGATTTGAGGAATTGAACACAAAAAATAGGGTAATTTAATCCTTAGAAAATTGAACATTTTCATACTTGTTTTTAATGTGATATATATTTATTTATAATGTAATATAAATGCATTTTGAAATGTAATAAGTGCATTAAGTTCTTAAATTGAATTGAACAAAATTTTTTTAGAAACTGGAAGAAAATAAAGGCAGATTAAAATAATATTTTCAGTTGTATTGATGAGTAGTATATGGGGGGGGGGCTACAGGACACTTTGCCCCTTCCTCATATACTACTATTAATTTCCTATTTTTATATTAAGAAAACTTAAAATATACCTATATTTTGCATTTTTATATGAAATATTAAACAAAATCAGCATATTTAAAAATTCTTATTTTTTATATTAATAATTTTTATTTTATTAATAATCCTGTATTTTATATGACTTTAGTAATCAAAATTCTTATTTTTATAGTAATAATCCCTCATTTTTTTATGACTTTAGTAATAATCCCTTATTAATAAAATTTAAAATATCGTTTTTTATTTTACATGCAAATCATAATCGTAATATTAATTTTACCTTTAAAATCAAAAATATATTTTCCACTATTAATTTTTCTTATAGCTTTATCAGATAATTCCCCTTGACATTTCGAGAGATAAAAATCTTTCTCATCATTGTCTACTTCTAATCTAGCTACAATAGAGTCACCGTATTTTGTATTTATTTTTCTCAGCGATATTAAATTATATTTACCTATCTCGAGTTCATTTAATTTGTATGTTTCAGGAAATCGTTTGAGGTCATTGAATTCTTCCATTTATTTAGAAACATTTTTTGCAATATAATTTCTGTAATACATACACTTGTATGACGAACATCCAGGTCCTAAAATTTTAGTACATTTAGGTACATCAATGTCAATAGATGGTATATTCAATTCATCTAATATCTCTTTTTCTAAAATACCTCCTTTATAAGCAAATGTACCACCATATAGTTGATATAGGTTATTTATATAATTTTTTACGTCTTGATGATTTATCCATAAACTATTCTTATTTCTATTAAATCTTAATCCGTGTACTTCTGAAGTGCATTTACGTACAATCTTCAATTCTTGATCATTCAATTCACAATTGGGTGTAAATACGCCAATATATTCACCGATTGGTAAATTTAAATGAACCCATCCTATCTCTCTTACAATCTTACGATTGGGAAAAATAAATCCCTGAATGTTTAGGATGACTGTAATCTTATCCATTTATTAAGAAACATTTTTTAAAAGCCAAAAGGCACAGTATCATAATTATCTAAAAGTCTACGTTTATCGTATCCAAAGGTATAACGTTTATTTGTTTTAATACTTGAAATATTTCTATTTTTTTCGATTTTAAACTGATTGATTTCTACATCTAAACAATCTGTTTCACCTGTTATTATTTTAGTCCTATTATCAAAGTCTAATATGGTTTCACTCTGATAAGACATTTTAAATTCTTTTACTTTTCCATGTACAGATTTATCATTTAACTTATACCCATAATCTTTAAAGGCTCCAGCTATCCAAGATGTAATATATTTATCATTTCCCAATTCATCAGTCCATTCTCCTAACATGCATCCCGTTTCAATTTTATTGGTACCGTCGTCTATATATACTACACTATCTGTATCATAATAAAGTACTTTATCTCCTAATTTATCTAACATTTCATATAATCTAATTCTGGCAGAACTAGTTGTAAAAGCAGCTATATATACATTAGTATTGAAGTTATTTTTTTCAAATTTATCTTTCATTTTATAACTCATTTCCACACAATCGTTGTTTAAAAAATTCATATTCAAATCCTTAATAGTATCATTTAGAATAATTCTATAAAAATCTTCAATTTCCATCACATATTCAGTTTGCTTCATATTATTTCTTTGGCCAAACTTAACCCATAAAGAATTTAAACATATTTTAGCTATGAATCTCAAACCTGGATTTTCTTCAATTTTATCTAATTTAATATTTAATTTTTCCTTAACTACTTTTCTATACTCTTCTTCATTTTTGAAATTATTTTTCCACTTATCACAAGTTTCTAATTTTATTTTTAAAAACATCTTGACATATTTTCTAAATAGTTTATTCGATTTATTTTTGAAATTCCACACTTCATAAATATTCAATATTTTATATCCTTTTTTAACAGCTAATCTGATCTCATCGGTAGCCCAAGTTCCAATAATGCATCAATCACAATCATCGTGTTTACATTCCGAATTTCTTATTTCATGACACATTTCGCATTTCTTCTTTTCTAAAGTTGTTTTGAAATGATTGCATTTTATTGTTTCAGAGCAAATTCTGCATAGTGAAAATATTAATTTTTCTGCTTTATAAGGTAATACTGGATGATATAATTTTCTGGGTGGAAGTACTTTACATTTTATCAATCCATACCAATTTTCATTGTATTTTTAGGATTAAATACTTTGATAGGATGACCTTTTGGATAGTTATCAAAATAATTTTCAGTAGGATATAAAGAACATACGTCAATATATCTGCCTTTTTCATTACTTTTCATTTCATATTTTAATTTGGTAGGTTCACATCTTCCACCATAAAAAGCATCTCTAGGATTTAAAGGTTCTATAAAATCTCTCTTCCATTCCTTTTTCATGTATTGTTTCATATCCTTATTATTATCAAAATCACACTCCCAGATATTTACCAATTCATAACCTGCTTTAATTATTTTTTTATTGATCTTCTTAGTTTGTTTATATAAATCTTCCATAAGCATTTGATTAACAGTGTTTACTTGTGTTCTAGTGGAACATTTTTTACATCCTTGCCAGAAACATCCATTAAATTGAAATACTGTATTTTTATAAAATCCATCTACCTTATAATATTTTTCACCTAATTGGAATTTTTTCTCTCCTCCATTCAAAGCATGACGTATATTAATATTTTCCTTTTTTGATATGTAATCTAACCAAGCTATTGATTTTTTACTGTACTGATCTTTTTGAATGACATTTTCATCAATAGCTATTGTATTTTCTTTCAAGAATTTATCTCTGTAAATGGCTATACATAGACCAGCTAAAGTTACATATTTAAACGGATCTACATTCACAGCTTCTAAGAATAATCTTCTTAATTCTAAACAACCTTTTCTTAAAATATCTATATCAGATCTGCAGTATTTTATAAATTCCTTTTGGAAATCAAAGGTTTCATGTTTAATGGAATCATACCATTTATCAAATTTTTTCCTGTCTTCATCAATCATATAATTATATCCATAGTAATATTTATCTGGATATTTACCAATATAATTTTGATTCTTTTGTTTGTTGAATAAATGAGGAAAATAACCCTTGGCCAGTTCATTTAAATTGAATGTTTTTGGAAATTTCTTGAGTGCACACATTGTAAAATTAATAGAATCAATAAACCTTATATTATACTCATCAGCTTTCATATATGCTAACTTATTTCCTTGATAAATTGTGGATATTTTTATATGTTTTTTAAAACAATACTTAGCTAAAAATTGAAAATCAAATCCTTTTCCATAATGAGCTATAACTGTATATCCAATTCGTTCCTCTCTAAATAACCATTCACAAAAATCGTTTTCATTTTTAAATTCTGTTTCGTTTCCATGAAAATCATGACATATAACTAGATTCACTTCATGAATTCCTGTATCTTGCTTGGTTTCAACATAAAAAAATAAGTATTTTTCTGTATAATCCGATTTACATAGCGTACACCATTGTTTTTTAATACATTTATTTTTTGCACAATTATCTTTACATACACCTCCTTTACTTTTTTCTTGAAACACTCATGACCTTTAGTGACCCACTCCCAACAATTATTATAACGATATTCACCACATATATGTTTACCAGGGTCTCTTTCAAATCTTTTAATATTTCTTTTACATTTTAAACATTTCCATAAAACTTTACAAACACTAGGTTTCTTTGGAAATTCTTTTTTATGATTATCAAAACAATCTTCTCCTTTAAATTTACGGTTACATTTTTTACAAAATATTTCCTCTCCTTCACAATCAGATTCTTTAACAAAACACCTATCACATTTTAAAGGGCATTTATGTTGATCTGAACGTTTATAGCCCACTTTACAATAATTACAATACTTATTCTTACCTAAAAATCCTGTCATTGATGTAATGACATTGAAATGATTTCTATTCTTATATATAAAAAAAATACATGTTGATTTATAATCACCATTATATATAATTTCATTACCATTTTCTCTGCAAACTATATTGATCTGAATGTCTAGAAAATTTTCAAATATTTTAACTTCTTCTAAACTGCACACTTCTAAAGGAATTTTACATATATCATGTAATTTTATAGCTAATGTTTTTTGTAAAACACACCCTTTTTTAATATAAATTATATCATTGCTTGATAATTTTTCAGTACATAATTTATCACTTAACAGTTCAGGATTTTGGATAGCTAAAACTGTTACAATTGATCTAGCCAAACATATATTATCATAATTTTTTATTTGACAAATGCTTTTCTTTTTTGCTGGATCTGTTTCAGAACACATTTTTAAAGCCTTGTGTCTACCACTGTGAGGTAATTCGATGACATTAAAATCAAATATACACTCTGTTATATCAAGTTCTTTATATTCAATTTGGTTGAATAATTTATCAATGTATTCATTAAAAGCAGTTTTAGTTGACATCATTTTATCATGAAAAGGTACATTTAATTTGGGATTATGTATAATTACATCTACTTTTCCTATAATATTTCCAATAGCCCTTTTAAATATATTTCTTAAAATATTATAGTATTGTTCAGGTAAAATTTTAGATCCTACCACTCTATATTGTTTTCTATAAACTTCATATTTTTTAATATATTGACCTCTGAATTCAATAATTTTATAATCTGGTTTAAAGAAATTGTTAAGATTTACCTCTACTTTTACCTTATCTTTTATTTTTTGAGGCCTATACAAAGCATTTAAATTAGTTTCAGTTAAAATATTTTTTTCTGCTTTCGGTATAAATTTACCATCTTTATATTTTAAATTATAAGAATCAAAAACTTTTTTTAATTCATTTCTTTGCTTAGGATATTTATTAAATAGTTTAAGTTTTGCTTTCCATATAATAAGAAGCATCTAATCCTAAATAATCTGATAAAACAGATTTATAATTTCCTGTACTTTTGATATATGAAACTGTTGATTCAATGATATTTGATTTTAATCTCTTATCAGTCAGGACAGGAATTTTAAGTTTAGTTATCAATTCTCTTAGTTTTTTAATACTGAAAGTTGAGAGTACATTACTCAAGTGTTTGAACTCCTTTGCCATGTTACTCATTTATAAGGAAGAAAATTTATAAATGCTTATTATCCAATTCTTTCATACGTTTTATATGAAAATTACTTTTAAAATGCCGTTCTTTATGTGAATAAGTATAATTTTCTCCACATTTGCATTCATAATATGTATATTTTCTTTTGAGATCACAATTTATACATCTTTTAAATAAATATTTTTTAAATTTGTAAAATTCGTCAGCTGATTTCAAAGTCTTACAATCACAACAAAATTTCTCTTCCATTTATTAGAAAACGTTTTTTTAAATATTTTCTGCAGTTAAATCTCATAGTCTTTAAGAAACGAATTCCAAATTTCATCATAAATGTTTTGATTTTTAGGACTACGTAACTTAATATTGTTAGAAATATTATAATATTCACATGTCTTTTTCATAAAATATTTATAATTTAAACTCTTTTTAAAATACATATAATCTAAAAATTTTAAAAACATTTCATCTGCTTCAACTGTAAAAACCAAGTTCAATTTTCTTTTTAACTTTTAAAAAAAACTAATTCTAGATGTGTATCTCTGTTTTAAAAAAATATCAAAATCATTTGAATCATAATAATATTTTTCTTCTTCCTTATCAAATGTAATTTTTAAATTTGAAAGGCTATTCCTTTTAATCTGATTAAATATTTCTCAATAATGACTTTCCATTTATTTACATAATAATAATTAAAACATTTTGAAACTTATCAGAGTGATGAAAATCGAAGAAACTTTTTTCATGCCACTTTGCGGTAAAAATTGACCGCTTCGTGGGATTCTGACCGGAGAGTGATGTGATTTTTTTATCTGATAATAATCTTCTTTATAAGCCACGTTGCTGAAAACATCTTTAGTTACGAAAAAAAAAATGGCAGGTCAAAGTTATGCCTCCAATGTCCATGCTCCTTCATCGTCAGAATTTATAAAAATTATGCAGGATATTCTTACTGAAACTACTGGTTCTTCTTTAAAAGATATTTGTTAGGAGAAAGATAAATTTTATTATTTGGTGATTTTAAAAATACTGGATAGAGTATTTAAATAAACAAAAACTGGTAAAATTTTATATTAATAATTGAAAAAATAACATATGAAATTAGAGATTATAAATGGATATAGATAATAAGATTAATTTATAAAAATGTTTTGTAATAAAATGACTTCTTTAAAAGATATTTGTTGTGAGCAAATTAAAGATAGTTATTATTATGGATTGTTTGGAGATTTTAAATTAATAATAGATAAAAATACTGGATATTTCAATGCTTCTAAGCTATGTAAATCAGGAGGTAAAAGATTTAAAAAGTGGTTAGAAAATAAAGAATCTAAAGAGTTAATTTTATATTTAGCTAAAATCCTAGAAGGCCCTAATTCGGGCCCTCTAGAAAATTCATTATTTTATGAAATTAAAGGTAGAAATGCAACTGAATTAAAATATAATGGGACTTATGTTTCTAAGGATTTAATTACAAATATAGCTTGTTGGATTTCACCTGAATTTTCTAAAAAAGTAAACGATGTTGTAATTAATTATTATGCTAATGAATTTAATGAAAAATATAAAAATGATAATGATAAACTTCAAAAGAAATTAGATATAATAAAAATTAAAATGAATGACTTAAAAATAAAAATGAAAAATATAAAGAAGACGTAGCACCTAAAACATCTCAACCTAGAAAATTAAACATGTTTACAATAATAGAAAATAATAAAAATGATTCTGATTATCATTATTATGTTATTAGATGTCAAAGAGGTTTATATAATAAAACTATACGAGATTTAAAATTTAGATATCCTAATTTAAAAATAGCTCATGAAATTCAATATAATCCGAATGCTATTAATTTATTTAACAGAGTAAAAGAAAATATTTCTTATATAGAAACTAAATTTAATCATTTAAAATTAAAAGATTATGATATGGAGAGATTTAAAAATGATATAAACAAATTAATTCCGAAATTAGATTAGACGATCAACTTAGTTCTTCCAACTTAGACTATATCACTTTTATTTATCCAACTATTTGACTAACTCTTTATTACCTTTCTTTCTTATTATTTTTTCAATTTTAAATATTTCTTCAGTATGTTTAACCAATTCTTTTTCATAATAAGTTCCTTTTATTTCTTTTCCATTTAAATCTTTCCCTCTGTAAGTTATAGGATCTGTTTTCAAAGCTACAGATATTATAAAAATTTCTTCTGTAAATGTAGGGTGATAAGCTCTCGATAACCTCTCTTCCATTTTTAGAAGTTACTTCATGAGCATCTTTAGTATTTGTAAAATTTTTACATTTTAGACAATATATAGCTCCCATACCGAATGTTCTTTTAGCTTTGATAATAGATTTAACAATTCCTCTTTCTATTCTTTCACAAATGGTAGGATTTGGAATTGCATCTAACTCATTTATCATATTTGTATCACATACTTCATTTCTGGTTTTTGTATCTTTGTTTTTTAAATAACAAACATCGTGTCTGTATGCAGCTTCATCTACTTTATTTATAGGTTTTGACCATTCTTTATATGTTAAATCATCATTCAATCTCTTTTTTCCTCGTAGTAATTGGGTTCCAGGACCTGTAAAATTATGACCTGGTAAATGCATTTCAAAGGGTAAATTGTTAATAGCTTTATTAATTACACCCTTTCCTGTTTTACACTTGCAACTCTTTTTATTACACATTTATTTAGATGTAAATATTATTTGTTGACATACTTGTAACCATTTAATTGAGACTTCTTTATACATCTTTCTATAGGAAAATATTGTAAATTTTGAATATATTCAACTTCCCTCATATATACTTCTTGTTCAGTCACATTGTTTGATTTCAACAAATTTAATAGTTGTTTATAGAACTTAAAGGCTTGTTTATATTCACTTTTTTTAGCTGAAATTTTCAAAGATCTATCTATTATTTCAAGTACACCAGCTGTTAAACTCAAGGCTGATAAGGGTAGAAAAACGAAACTTATTAAGCCAGAAGCACTAAATAAGAACTTTCCTACTGATAACGATAAACTCAATTCATTCATCAATTGATAAGATTTCCTGTATATATAAATTCTTTTTTCAAGATATTCTTCCATTTATATAGGATGAAAGGTTTCATCTCGATATCTCATTTCAGGATTCACTAAATCCAACATTAAAAATCATATGGTTTTACGATGTACTTTCTATACATTTTATTAAATTCTTCTTTAGTTAATCGACCATCTATTTCTCTTATTATTTGTCGAATTTCTTTTTGTTTCATCTCAAAAGGTATAAAGTAGTCACTATTACTTCTTATTGTTATAGGTATTTTATAATAATACTGACTTAAATAAATAATAGAAGCATTTTTCTTTCTTCCTCAAATAAAAAATTCTTCAATAGAATGTTGATCTTTTTCACAGATACAATCATCAAATACAACTAAATTCATATAGGAAGGATCCAAGTCATCAACAGTAATAAAATCCTCTAGTTTGAAAGAAAACAAAACTTGATCTTTTTTAAATTTCTTATATTCTTTCAAAACTTCTTTTTTATTCTTTAAGCCTTTACATTTTTGAATATTTTCTAATTCTACATCGTCAAATTGAGTATATTTTTCTTGTAATTTTACGTATTTAGATTCACATATATCTTTTGCACACACGTAAAGTCTGTCAAAGTGTAAATAGTCATATATTAAATTAACTAATAAATTTGATTTTCCGCACTTCGAGGGACCATTTATAATTAATCTAAAAGTATGAATAGGTAGTAAAGGATGTTGATTTGGATCTTGAAATTCATTAGGTTCATTATAATCTCTTATTATAATTTTAGGATACATTTATTTCCTATAAAATTTTACTGCGAGTAGAAAATAATCTACTGCGAGTAAAAACTATTATTAAAATAAAAATTTCTTTAATATATTATTTTTTTAAATAATTTATTCTTTTAATGGTTCATATAGCGATACTCGTGTATTATGACAAATTTCAGCAAGAAGTATACAAACTATCCTTTCTTTGTTTGAATTATAAAATTCTTCTGGTAGTATATTGTTTTTATTTTTTATTAAGAGACAGAAATCTATTTTAGAAACAAATTCTATTACAAAATCTTTATCAATATCTTGATATTGTATAATATAATCCCGATTTACATAATCTTGAAATCTTCTTATAAGGTTCATTGATAATTTTTGATATCTAGATGCAACATTCATATTTAAACTTTCATAATACTTTTCTATAAATTTTAAATCCAATCATTGGAATCTTGATATTTCATACCAAGTCACTTTATCTAAATGTCTCTCAATAAAACAGATAGATAAGGTTTGATATCTACATATTTTTTCCCAATCTACATCAGAGGCATGTTTTTCAATAAAAGGTTCATTGAGTTTTTGATATTGAGAAATAATATACCAATCATCTGGTTGTGCATGCTGTTCTATTAACCTTTCAGACAATTCAGAATATTGAAACACATATTCCCATTTTAAATAATCTGCTAAACTTATAATTACATCTTCTGAAAGTTTCTTTCTATAAAAGTCATCCCAATTTATTTCATTTGCCATTTATTAAGAAGAAAATTTTATCTTTTCAATGTGTAAATAAGGCTTTAATTTACAGCCTCCTCCTGTTAGCACTGATAATGTCAAAACTTCATTTAACTTTCCATACGCAAACATAGTTATTGCATCTTCATTAACATTTATCTCTTTATCAAGAAGTACTTCTTTCACTTTTTCTAAACGTATTTTAGGCTTTTCCCCTACTTTATCACAGGCTAAAAAAATTTTAATTTTCATATACATGTTTTGTGATAATTTTAAGTTTGAATCTAAAAGTTTTGAAGTAGTTCTGTGAATTCAAAAGTCTTGTAACCCACACCTGTAAACTGAACAAGTCTATCTGTGGTTGCGCAAAAAGTTTTATTATCAACGTAATATTTATTAGCAACGTCGGTATAATTTGTGGGCCATTTTACACTCGATATTCTTTGGTTGTGAGCATAATAACTTCTATTCATTTTATCCCACAGTATACAATAATAATCAAGATGTTTTTTGGTAACAGCATCGCCTTCTTTTTCAGGTTCTTTTACATTTGATATGATTTTATTTTTAGCATCAAAATTATTTTCATTGTGTATTAAACTTTTGTCTTTTAATTCATCAACATATTTTTTAGTTGAAGCATCATTGCCCTCTAGAGGAATTGCTATATTTCTAATACATTTATGTTTAGCATTAAAATAACCGTTATTACGAATCAAACACTTATTTTTTAAATCATCTACATATTTTTTAGTTGAAGAATCATTATCTTCTTGAGGATGTAAAACATTTTTTATAAGTTTACTTTCCATATCATAATTACCATCATTCGTTAATTTAAATCCTACACCTGGTGGTCCTAAAGGTCCTTCTTTTATTTCATCATCGTAAAGTGGATAATAAGCAGCCATTTATTGTGATTCAGTTTTCAGAGTTTTAATAATTTTTATATCTTGAGTTGACATATTCAAGGAGCATTTGTTTCTTTCTTTCAAAATAAAGTAAAAAAACATAATTTTTAGTAGTATTATTTCTCAATCTCCAATTGAATTCAATCATTAAATTACTTAAGTTGGTATAATTTTCATGGTTTGTCAAGTTAAAACGAATTATAGGATACTTACTGAAATTCGAATAGTTTATCATACAACCTGTTTCAGAATTTATATTATTCATTCCTGATTCTAAAAGAGCATAATATAATCGATTATAATCATTTTTATTAAAGTCCATCATATAACTTACTGTGGGAACTTTAATGTTATTAATCATTAACCAACGTTCTATCATATCCAAGTGATCAAACATCATGTTATTTTGATTCATGTTTTCATTTCTTTCATCATATTCAGGAATGACATATAAACTCAAAACTTCATCAGATGTAGCCGGAATAGAATGAGACCCACTGGTATTTTTATAAAATACATTTGATTTGATAATGTTATAATGATCCCAATTTATTTCTATAGGAGTATTTGATAATTTTAATTCATTGAATGTTACAGATGCTGAATTTTTAAATCTAACATAAGGTAACCAAAGTGATAAATCTTCAACAAAGACCTTAAAATCTGGATTTTGAATATCTGTATACAGCATGTTTTTACTTTCATTTCTTTGAATTTCTATTTTAACTTGGAAACCTGTCATTACTTTTTTATATTCGTTAAGGAAATCAAATATATATTTTAAAGGAATCCATATTTTTACGGTTTGACTATTTTTAGTAAATTTGCATCTTTTTGAAAATCCTTCATTAAAACTTCCATTTAGTTTAAGGTTTTGAAAAAAATCTGTTATTTTGGTAGTGTCTACCAGAGTTCCATTGTATTTCAAATCCTTTCTATCTGCAGAATCAGCTGTATCTACATAAAAGAACATGTTGGTAGCTTCTGATGTTGAGTAATCAGGGGTGAAGTGTATCATCCCTAATACTTGATTCATAATGGCTTTATAATTTATAGTGGATTGAACTTCAGTATTTCCTATAGTCAACGTGTTTGAATTTACGAGACCTCCTCCATTCACTAGGGTAACATTTTCATTACTTATTGCACCCCCATCTCCTTTTACAATTTTTAATTCTTGTTGCAGATATCCTGCAGAATATAAAATATTAACATTTGTATCATTGATAAGGAAATTAAATGTAGCATTTTCATGAAGATTATTTCTATCTCTATTTTCACTTTTTATTTCCCTATATTCAAAACTTTCAACGTCGTTATTATAATAATAACTAGTGTCTTTCAAATCGTAAATTTTATCCATTTATTTAGGAATAAAAATTTTCAATCCAGCACCAAGTTTCTTATTTTTGGAATATATTTCATTCAATTTTTCTCTCACAAATTCTTTAGATTTTTCTTCTACAACTGGACTTATAAAGTCTGAAAAGAAGCCTCTTCCTTGTATTTTTTTACTCTTTCTGTACAATCTATGTTTATTCATTTATTTAGCAATAAATTTGTACTGTACTTCTTGTTTATTTAAATCAATTAGTTCACCTCTATGATTTGTAATTCTCATTCTAATTCGATTTATAGAATCAGATTTAACGGGAAAAAATATCAGTTTATCAAAATCTTTAAAATATAAACTTCCAGGTGGATTTGAAGATGTGAAAGAATAAATGACTTGAGATTGAAACTGATTTATATAAGCACCATCCACTATATCACAGTGAATATAAATATTATCATTACCATTAGCTATATCAGCAATAAATTTACCTTCTTGCTCTTCCTCTTCATATATTTTAGGTTCGAATCCTAAAATTTTGTACAATTCAGTTTTAGTTAAATCAATTTTATAATTCTTTTTAAGTTTAATACTAAATCTTTGTCTTTCTTCGATTATTCCAAATAATATAGGTGGATCATTTCCAAAGAATTTGACCATATATCGATTCAAACCTCTTATATTGTAATGACCATTTGGAATAATAAAATCTTCCCATTTGGCTCCGTCAAAGTATGAAAATTTATTGTTTTTCTCCGTAATATTATTCCATGAAATATACATTGAAAAAGACTTAAGAGCTATCTCTGTAAAATGAAAAGGTCTCGAATACTCAATGGTGAAATCTTCAGATTTATTTACGTTTTTTGAATCTAAAATAATATACTTCATTTATAAAGAACAATTTTTTCATTATAATCACTAGGCTCTTGTGTAAATGAATATAAGACATCGATAGGAGATTTATTTTTATTTCTTTCAGTTATATATTTCATGCAGTAAAAACCACATTTTACAGAACTGGGGCTTTGTAAGACATTATTGTTATAACGTATTTCTTTTTTTGAAGTATTTAAATAATTTTGTATATTTTTAGGAAGAAAATCATTTTTTATTTTTATAGTGTTATATTCATATTCTCCAAAAGGATCAAAGTATTCTATAAAAGAGTATTTAGGATCGTTATAATAACAAACCCAATGAGTGCCAGGACCTGTAGAAATATCTAAAATACCGTTTTCAAATTTTTTAATTTGTTTTGGTAATAAATCTGAAGTAAACACACCTCTGAAACCTTTTTCACCTTTCATGTTATTTTCAATCATTTCGTTGAATATTCCCAGAGTTGATAGACTCCCTTTCCACAAGGTTTTTTTTTTTTTTTACCTGATCCAGAAATTTTGTCCAACACTTTCTTAGTACCCCAACCAGCTGCTTCTAATGCTAAAGTAGAAAGTAAAGGCACGAAAAATGGTTAAAACACTCCAATCTTTTTCAGTTGAGTCTTTGATATTTTAATTCTTTTACTTTTATCAATTTGGTTAATTAGCGTAACTGTTAAATGTAAATCAAAGTTGGGTGTTTTACTTTTATCTATTTGTAAACTAACTTCTTCACCACTTTTATAAGCTGATTTCAATTTAGAAATCTGACTTTCGCTCAAGTATACTTTTTTTACAATCATTTATTTACTAAGAAATTTCTTATAGTATTCCTTTACCTGATCGTTTGTCATAGTTCCCTCTCTTAATAGTGAATCCAACAAATCAACAGTTTTATTATAAAATTTTTTACTTTTAGAACCTTTACAAATTTTATCTGTCAAATCAGCTAAAATTTTCAATTTATCTTCTAAACCTTTTCCTGTGTAATATCTACCTTTTTAATAGCTGATAAAGCATCTATATATATTTTCATCATACTCATCTTATTATCAGCAATGTCAATCTTTTTTTGATATTCAACTTTCTTTTCTTTAGTTGCAAAATTTTTTTTTTTACTTTCATTTCCTTTCTCTCTTTTAAATTTATCTCTGTATTCTTTTGCCCTATAAATAACTTCATCAGTTTTATTCCACATTATTGAAGGTAATTCAAATTCTTCCTCTGACTGATTCTCTATCTGTGGTAAAGTTTTATTGAAGTCATTCATAGTTAAAGATAAATCATCGACAGCATTTTTTATACCTATCAAATGTTGTTGTCTAGATGTTTTTAGTTTTTCCATTTGATGAAGTACAGGTTCGTGAAATTCTGCCAATGATTTCTGTATTCCTATATCTACTTCTAATTTCATTTCATTATTTTTTCGAATTTCTGCTTGTAATTTAACCAACTTTATATCATTTTTCAATTGCTCTACCAACTTTTTATTTCTCTCTTCTTCGACTTTATCCATTTATAGGTAGTAAAAATAACTGTAAGGCTTTTTTGCCTAAAAAAGGTATTCTAAAAATGTTTCTTAATAAATGGATAAGATTACAGTGATCCTAAACATTCAGGGATTTATTTTTCCCAATCGTAAGATTGTAAGAGAGATAAGATGGGTTCATTTAAATTTACCAATCGGTGAATATATTGGCGTATTTACACCTAATTGAAATTTTGATTAAAGGATTCAAAATAAAGAAGTTCTATAATTGCAGAAACTCTTTATTATTATTTAATAACAAATGTGTAGTATATTGCACATTTGCAACATCATGAGTATGCTAAACATATTCTGTGGAATCCAATTTGCATGAAAACTATGGAAGCAGCTCTTATTCTTTGTGAGGTAAAACCCACATTTAAAATTCCTAATTGAGACCCGAAGACCATATATTGGACACTAGATGAACATTTTCAAATTCAAAAGGATTGATTCAAACAGGATACATAATGAACAAAACAATTGTTTAATTTACATTCAAATGCATATCATAGGTATTGAAATCAGTGTTATAAATTTACAACTGCATAAAATGAAGGGTTGAAAACTTTAAAATGCTTTCAAATATAATTGAAATAAGCTATGTTAGGCCAGAAACTGTAATTGCCTTATAACTAATAGATAATAAGTTGAGTGTCTGCTGATAGGGACAGCTTTTTGTTCTATCTTACATCAAATACGCTGCAATTTATTGTTAACTAACTGATGATCAGTCAAGATCAGGACATACTTCCTTTATATTCTATTGAAAGTAGAATTTCTTAAAATTTTTGAATTATCATTGATAAAAGTAATGTTAATCTAGAGGGTCTGATTCAGTAGCCATTTCAGCATTCTTGCTCTTAATTCAGACAATGAAAAAATTATTTGAAAATGTTATGAAATTGTAGGTTTGATGAAAAAATCCTTCCATCTCAATTGTTGAAGTGATTGATTGACTTTGACAAGAAAAACTGTTTGAAATTAGATATAATAAATATAAATTCAGTGATGATGAGTATGAAAACATTTGGTAAAAACAAAAAACCCTTTCTTATGTTCAAGTGAGTAGTATATTGATATTTCCATGAAACTATTTATTTTTAGAGAATAATTAAAAGTCAACCACTAAAGGGTTTTCTTAAGGGTACTTGACTTTACATGTTTCAAAAGGATAAACAGAAATTATTGTATTTCTCTTGAAGGTGACGTTGACGAGAACAAGTAAATGAGACATAAATACAATAAGCAGAATTTTATTTAACAACTGCAACTACTTGGAATCTCCCTCTATATTAACCACAAGTAAAGAAAGTATAGTTGTGAAAGAAGTTTTTTTTATAAAAAGAAATCCAAAAATCCTATCTAAAAGTATATGAAAAATATCCATTTAGATTTTTAATATACATATAATTTTTTATGTAGTAGATAAGCACATTTTGGCAATCTCTGATAATAAATCCACAACTTTCTCAATAAATTGTTTAAAAATTATTCTTACGTTAAAAATATTTTCTTGCATACAAATCTTTTGAAATTGTAATCTTGTTCCCAAACTGTTGAGCTGTAATGTATCTTAATTTTAAGTGAACTGATTGTTCATATTTTAGTGTTTTATCTACAAAGTGCTTACAAAATTCAATTTTTAAGCTCTATTAATTTACTATTTGTATATGAGCCCTGCTAATGTGTCTGGAATATATTTATGCTTTGAAATTAAATCGAGTGTATACCTGGTACCTCTTACTTTCATAAAACTAATATAGTCATATTTGCTTTTTGTAGTAATGATCTTGATGACTTTTTTCATTTCATCACAATCTTGTTATTTCAAAGGTTCAATATATCACAGATTTTAGATCATAACTGTTATTATAGTTTATTTCAACTGTGTGATGCAATTAATTTTATGATACATCATACATTCATAACTGCAGTTGTATAAATGTATAAGAAGGGTGCAAAAAAGTAATACAAAGTAAATTTGTAGCAACTTTTTGCAACAAACTTTTTTTAGCTAACTTTTTTCAAGCCTTTTGTGTAGTGCTAATTATGCTCTTCTTTTATGTATACAAATCAACTGTTCTTTGAATGATATTTCAATCCTCACATACTTGGTGGATCAACTATGTGATTTTTTTCCTCTCTATTTTTTTACATATAATGGACTAATTACTATGCATTCTCCATAATGCTATCTTACCTCTTAGTATAAACTAATTTTTGTCTCTTCAGTAATTTTTTTACTGATACTGAATGATTTTAAAATGAAAAAAATAATAATACGGTTTTTTTATTCCTTCTAATTAAAAGAAATCTTAATTTAGAAAAATATGTAAAATACTTCTAATACACTTTTCCACAATAAGAAACATATATGAGCCTTGCAAGCACATTAATTCCTATTGCCATTCTTTCTTTTGGCTTTGAAAGAATTAACAGGTTACTTCAAACTATTTAGTCAATTGCAGTCTGTGCGTTGTATCCTTTTGCTAAGTTACAAACTCACAAATAGATTTTCTATCTACAGAAGAAAAACTCAAAAGTATATTTTAAGTGTTTTATTTTGCTAATTTTGTGTTGTGATTATTTTTATTTTGTGAATTTTTAATTATTTTAAAATTTGTTTGCTGGTTTTAGAAAAAAAACATTTCACACTATTGAAATGGTGTAATTATTAGTTGTTGTATATTATTGAATCGAGATTATATATTATTCATTTCTAAGAATATGTAAAAATAAACATTCATTATGTAACAAATGAAAGTGCTGTCAGAAACTTAAAGACTCATATCAATAAGAATATCCATGCCTTATCAATTCAAAGAAATAAGAAATATTGGTTATTTGTACTTTTTCTTAACTTTGTCATTTGAGTAGTTGAATGATTGTTCTGGTAACTGAATCTTTTTAAATTATTTTAAATACAAAAGGAAAATTTAAGACTACTGTTTTTTATATATTTTTTTTTCTAGTGTATATCATTGAGCAATATTTTAAAAAGGTATTAAATTTGTCAAAATGTATATTCCAACATTGTATTAATTTTTCTAGGCAAAAATTCCTTTAAATGTTTTATTTTTGTAAATTCAATCAAATTAGATTATAGATTTGTGCAAATAATTTTTTTACAACTCATTCAAGTTCTTTGCTAGATTTAATTGTTAGTCAACAATACTATTCACTAAGCTGGCAATATTTAAATATATATTTTTTTTAAATATATATTTTTTTAATTAAAATTACTGTTGTTTAAGTATATTGTACATAGATTGTACAATGTTGTTTTTAGTTAATTTTTTTAAAGAAATTCTTTAATACTGTATTTGAAAGAAAAATCGTGTAATTCTTTGCTTAGGTGATGATAGTTCAATATTATGATTTTTACATTACATTTATCTTTTTGCATCTAGTTTAAAAACTTGTTTAAACAACTACAACCAGCCATTACTGACAGTACGGTTTATTTTATTTACGCTTTGAAATTTACAATATGAGTTAAATATTATAAAATAGTAACCTGAAGAAATACAATAATTTATATACATATTGAAATCAAAAGTTTTTATTTTAATTAATGTTACGAAATTTATCCTTAAAATATGAACTAAATAAAACCTTCTCTAAACTAAATATAACCTAATATAACTAATATAACCTAATATTACCTAATATAACTAAATATAACCTAAATATAACTATAAACTAAATATAACCTAAAAAAAACCTTCACACCATAGTTACCTCTCAAACTAATTCCGAAACAATGATTTACATGATATATAAAACTATAGTATGCTGGTATGATGAGCTTGCTAGGTGAGGCATTGTTTCAGACCTTGCCAGAAGTTCGAGAATGTAAAGTAAGTAAACTTATTTATTTGATTCTTGTACATTTCCATTGTTTTGCAATAATTTGTTTATAATCAATCTTTGAACCAAGTGGAATATTTTTTCTAACTTGTTTCTAAAATTATTTAACAAGAATTAACTTACAAGCTGGAATTGCTGACATGCGTTTTGAATACTTTTATTTTTCCTTTAGATTCTAAAGTGGTTAGTAATTTGATATTTCTTAATTTGAAATATATTCTATGTATTCTTCCTAATTTTTTTTTTTTTTTAAATATAATATTTTAATTAATAAAGAACAGTAATTTTTTATATAAGTAATTTTCACAAGATTTTTAAAATAAGAACATTACAGAATCGAACTCAAATAATGTTTTTAGATTTGCTATTCCTTTTTTCTCTTCACTAAGAATGTTCTTTTTATATTGACAACACTTCAATATTTGAAGAAGAAAAAAATTTCAGCTATACAGCTGTAAAGTTTTACATTTATCTAAATTTCTTAATCTCTATGTTTACAGTAAATTTTAGTTAAATTCTAAATAACTGGTAGGTTTTTAGACTCTTATAAAAAAAAAAAAAAAAAAAAAACATTTGAAATTTTTTTTTTTTTTTTATATGTGTTAAATACATTTTAGAGAGGGATGTGAACATTGCAAATAATAAAATTTTTTAATTGTGTTACATTTGTGTTACTTATCATAATATTAATTACTTGTAGGACTCATCTTCACTGTGTTTCTTCTTGCAATAATTCAACTGCTGGAAAACCTTGATCAACTTGAGTAATCATGAAACAACCTGGGAGAGAATGAAAAATGCTTTGAATACCTCTGCAGTAAGTTCTAAATAATATGAAATTTGTAAATTTCTGTATCACATATGCACTTTAGAAAACAATTGTTCCACAGATAACCTAGATGATGTACAGATTAACTTGAGTAACTTCCTTTTTAAGTACACTTCAATAATTTTCTTTTCAAAATTCATTCAATTACTTTTGCAAAATTGTACTGTATTATTACATACAAAAGCTTCATATACCATTTACTTGTTGCTGAACTTTATTCAGTTCCCCTTACTATCATGCTCAATATTCACTATAATCTGGTACAAAACAATTTTTCAATTGATTATATAGAATTAATTGATCATTAAAGCACACTATTTTGTGCTAGTTTACTTATGCAAATGTTTTAATATTTTACAAATTAATTTGGGTTCTTCCTTAACATTTTATTGAACATTATCTGAATCTAAAAGTCATTCTCAGTCAATTAGGAATTCACCTCATAATTAACTTAATGTTAATATTTTTTATATTAAAATTATAGATTAAATTATACAAATCAATGTCTAGCAATGTAGAAACTTTTAAAACAAGAATTTAGTTACAGTTTTAAATTGCCATTTCTTTGGAAAATGTAATTACTGTTTCCTCACATAAATACTTTAGATACATTAAAAGAATACATTAAGAAAGTAGGGTGACCCGGGGTAATTCACGATCACTCTGTTTCTGGGGTAAATAATGATCACCTAAGTTTTATTTTAAAAAAATTATTATTTTTTAAATTTGAGACATGGACAAGAATGCTTGTACACTTTACTAAAGTATAACTACATTTAGTTAATAATAGTTTTTTGTTTAATCTAACAAAATAAGTATCTTTTAAACTGCTCTCTGTATTTTCCATTTCAAAAATGGGCTTCAAAATGTGCACATTTCTGCAAAGATCCTCCTCCTTCTCTTAATAATAAATATTTTGAGTTACTTTCTTTTTCTATGATATAAAAATAATGTAAGCTTTTGTTTAATTGTTTCACATCTACTGTAAACATTATAATTGATTATAGGAAACTATATCAAATGTTGCCCCCTACAAATGGGGTAATTATTGATCACTGGGGTAATTCCTGATCATTGTCATTTCTTCTTATAAATAGTTTAAAAAATAGCTAATAAATAGTTAATTTTCCTTTCTTAAATAACAGTTCATATTTATTAAGTGGAACAACTATAAAATATATTTTAACTATAATCACGAAATTTGTTTTTAACTGTATACAAGACAAATGTGCTCTGATATGCACCATTTCTAGCTTGTCTTACCTTGCTTCTATCTTAATTTTATGTGTGTATATTGTTAGAATAATTTTTAAGTTGATAAATTAACCTAATATAAATATGGTGAGAAATTATAAGCCTAAAAAGGATACTAAGCTTCTAGAAAGCAAAAATAGTGAATTTCTTTTAATGATTGAAAATGAAAATTTCAGTGTGAGAGCTGCTGCCAGAGCTAAAGAGTTAATCTTTATTCCTGCTTTTAAATAAAACATTTTATTAGCAGCTTAAACATATCTCTTTGGTTTATTTGTTTGATCTAAATGTCTTATTTGTTAAGTACCATTGTATAATTATTTTTAAACAACCCATTTACTATAAAAACTGGTGATCAGTAATTACCCCAGAAATGATCAAAAATTACCCCGGAAATGATCAAGAGAAGGGGTAATTCCTGATCACTAAAAATTTAAGATCTTTTAAATTCTAATTAGATTTTCAAACAAAAGAAGGTAGAATAGGACTCATCTCATATAGCTTCAAACTTCCAGTAAATATTAAAATTCTATCTTGAATAGTTTTTTTACAAAATAGATGTTTGCATTTTTTGATCAATAATTACCCCAGGTCACCCTAATTACCATAAATCATAAATACATTAAGAAAGTAACTACCTTTTTTCTTATAAATAAATAATATTTTAAAATAACATAGAAAATATTTTAATTGATATTTCATTGAAAAGTAGTTATTTAATTTTTGTATATTTTATGCCTATACAACCAGTAAACCTTTAATAACTTATTATTTATGTTAAAAGGAAATTGATGATGTGTGTCATTTTTAAGTGTTTTGTGTATTATGCACGAGTTTGCTGATCCGCACTGTGTTGGCCACTCAATTCTGTGGTTAATCGACAGTTTACAGTTAACAAGCATCAACAAGTAACTAAAATTGAAATTGCTAGCTTTTGCTTTGTGTATAAAGTTTTTTTCCTTTTTTTAAAGGAGCCGAATATCTTTTTATTATGTATATAATAATAAAATATTAATAATTAAAATTTTCTAAATTCTTTTGGTGCAAAAGGAAAGAAAAAGAATATGTTAAGCAAACTTCAAATAAAAATTATGAAAACAAAAATAAATTAAGTTTTGAGAAAATATGTTTTTTTTTCAGCTCATAATTTTTTTTAACAAATTTTGTTTTAAATCAAAACTATCTGTGGGACACAAAACAAAGTGTATTCATAAGTTATTTAAACATGTTTAGATAAATTATTTTAACTTGTTCTTTTTATTTTAAAATTTTGTATTATATTTACTGACTATATTCTTATTGTTAAACTATATCATTCTTATTTTAATGTTGTTTGAAATCTGACAAAATAGAAACAACACATGTAATTACATTATTAAATTAAAACATATTAAACACATTAAAAGTTTTTTAAATAATTAAAAAATTACAATCCCTTATTCAGTAATAATTTCCCTCTTAAGTATATTTTAGGTTGGCACAGTAATTAAAAAACAATAGTTTTTCCTATTAGCTGTAAAGCAATTTTTTTTAAAATTAAACTCTTGATATAGTGTATAAAAATAAGTTATTATAGTTTGTACAAATAAATTTTTTTTTTACTCACTTGCAATTTACTGAAAGAAAGCTGGAGGAACAGGAATTACTCTCAATAAAGTAACACATAGAGTTTTTATGATCAAGTGAAACTTATATACCATAAAAGAAATGATACTGCAATTAAACTTTAATATTCTTTAGTGAGAAATGTTATTTGTAACCTAAGACAGGGTACATAGCATTTTTAAAAAGTGCTTAAAGGTGCTTATTTTTGATTTACAGTTTTTAAATGCCCTTAAAAGTGCTTTTTTTATTCGCGGTTTGTAAAAGGTGCTTAATGTTCTTTCTTTTAAAGAAAGATTTTTTCTTTGCCCTATCGATTGTTGTTATAAATTACAAAAAATGCATGATTTTCACAATTTTCTCTGCAATATTTATCAGAAACTAATTATTTTTTCATGATTATATAAAGTTTTAAATTTTTTTATTAATTGTATTGATTTTTTGTTTATAAATTAAGAACTTTAAAAATAGAATTTTTTTATTTTATTACTGCACAAATCATAATTATGATCTTTTCTTAGAAAGTGATTAGAGATATTTTTTGAGTGCTTGAAAAGTACTTAAAAGGTGCTTATTTTTTGTTGAAAAATCTGGCTATGCACGTTTTATCTACTACGTTTAAATAAATGTGTTTATAAAGGCCAAATTACGGGGAAACTTTAAATCTTAGTTTAAGTATTATAAATATCGAATTATTTTTTATTCTACTGCCTTGAAATCATTTTGACTATTTATTTATTCACTGTGATTGTAATTATTGATAAGCTTACTAGTGCTTAAATCTTTATTTAAAAAATTTTAATTAAAGCTAAGGAATTAAAATATTATTTGTCTCCTAAAATCTTAAGTAATATTCTCTCAATACTTGAAAAATAGACAAAGTAGAATCTTAATTTCAAACTCTGCTTAATTTCTTTTAACATAGTACAATTTTGATATCCTAAATTTCTTAGTACAAGAAAAAGAATTGAAATGCTTTAATTACAAATAAAATTTGTTAAATTTAATATAGTAACTAAGTAATGCATTGAATATCAAAATAACTTTCTTTTCTTATTATCCATCCTACAAAATGTATATCATACGTATAAAAATATATTTTGATTCATGAAAACCATTTATTCAATTGAAATTTGCATCATCACATTCTTGTAAGCTTTTGTTTAATAGTCTTATATAGTTTGCTTTAGAAAAACATGAGATTGAAACTTAAATTTATGAAAATGTTGAATCAATTTTTTTTAACTATGCCCTTTAGGTTGCCCCCTCCCTAATGTTCTGCTCAGGTTTCAGCCACTATTAAAATAATTACTTCTTTTTACTTTTGTATTAAAATAACTACTTTTATTAACTACCACTAAAATAATTACTTCTATTTACTTGAATACATTTTATAAAAAATAGAATATTCTAATGTTTTGATATTTAACAATAAATCATTTTATTAAAAAATGAGCAAATTTTAAGTTAGTGAATTTGTATGATTTAAAATAAGTTCCTCTCAAAAATATTGTTTGCATATATGCATTATATAATGCTTAAAAATTAAATGTTTTATTTTTATCTGATAAAAACTTGGATTATTCTAATATTTTCATTATACAGTTGTTCATATTTGATCTCAAACGTTTAAAAGTTGTCCTATGTTTCATTAATAAAGTGTGTTGAAATATAAAAGCTACTGCTGTGTACTTTCGGTTTTTAAATAATTTGGAATATAGAAATAGTGTATTTTATTATTCTTTTTTGAAAAACTTTAATTCATTTAAGTAGAGCAAATTATATGTTTTTTAGTTTACTGTGTGTCTTTTTTAAAATTAGTCTGGCATATGTCTGCTGTTCCAGAAAATCTCCGTTTTTTTTCTTTAATTTGTCCTTGGCCCACTACAAAGCCTCTATTGTATCACATATTCTGTTTTCCTATGTTTAAATTTATTTTTTCTCGGGTGCAGTCTATTATTTTCAAGTGAAGATAACCGTTCATTTTATTATAAATAAAATATTAAGAAAATGTTCCAATATAAAATTATAATAGCTGTGTATTTTACTCTTAAAATAAGCTTATTTTGCCAAAAAGAATGACCTTTAAAAGAAACGAATGTGGTGCAATAATTGGGATTTGTGAGCAGGACCACCAAGTTTTCTTCTCTTTTTTTTTTCTCTTATAGTTTGTTTGAACATTGACTAATCCTACATTTTTATTCGAAAAATTTTTTGTTACACTTCTAAATTTAAATATCCGTATTCAAGCACTAACTTAATTGGATAGTTTTTATTCCGTAATGATTTATGTCAAATATTATAAAACCTTTTAAATGACTGGTTATTTTTATTTTTTCATGTATGTTACATATGTTTAATTGAAGTGTATCAAAATCTGGGGAGTTACTATATAAAGCAATAACTTAATACAGTATATATACATGGTGCTCAGTAAAGTTCAAGTGCCTGTGCACTCTTTTAACTTTTGTTTTCAAACAGCTGCAGCTTTTTAAAGGTATCTGCAGCTGTTATAGTGTCTATATATTGCAAAATAGCTATGTACTACATGATTATATTACTTAAAATGCTAACTGGAGATTTGTGTTCCTATCTTGACAGTGGTACGAGATATGGGAAAAAGTAATGATGATGATGATAATAATTTTGAAAAATTTGTGCATTTGAAAGAACACAAAAGAAAAGCTCTTTGAATACTTAAAATGATCACAGTACTGTAAAGATTGCTGAAAAAAATATAGTAAAAACCAAACATCAAAAAAAAAAAAATTTATTATAAAGAAATATTATCTTAATAAGTCATAAAAAGTTGCATAATAAACAAAAAGTTGCATAATGTAAGCTGGAAGTTGTGGAGGGAACTTAAATATTATCTAGCAAATTAAGAATGGCTTAATAATTTTTTTTATGCCAAATTGAATTGAATCAAAACCTAAATGAATAGGATAAACAATTTAGTAGTTATAAGGGTTATCATGCATAAAAGGTTTAAATATTAGTTAAACTTATTTGCACATAAAAACCCTTTTAACTTCCACACTAAGAAGCATTCAGAATTCAACAGCGTATTCGATAGCAATACCTGATGTATATTAATGAATTTTTTTTATTTAAATAGTAATTTAAAAGTTTTTACAGGTAAAACTTCCAGTTTTGTATTCTTGGCTCTTTTTTTTTTAAATCACATTTAGAATAAAGCAATATGCAGAATATAATATCTCACATGTTTAAATAGCAATTTTGAACTCACAATTAGGTAAAATTGTAATTTTTATTCTAAATTTTAAAATCTATATTTTGGGTATTTTCTTTTTTGATTTTCAAAACCACTTCTCTAGACTGCTATGCGTTAAAAAGTGTGAATCAAAACTTTAAGCCTTTAAAATTCTTGTCTTCTGCTGAACACATTTTGGACTGTTTGGGTTTCTTTTGAGAATTTTTTTTTTCTTTTTTTATTTATTTCATCATTGACTTTTTGAATATCTTCAAATTTTGGTCTAACTCTAGCAACTTGGTTTGGATTTAGAACAACTATTTTAATTATTTATTTTCTTTTTATCATGTTCAATTTAGAGTAAATGTAATATACCAGACAATACCTCACTTGCTCAGGCAGCAATGTCAGATGCTTAAATATTTATAAGTCTAAATTTGCATTGTTTTTTCATTATACCACATCAACTTCAAAACTTTTTGTTCTGTTGATTGGGATTCGATTTCTTTTCTTCGATTTAACATGAATGGATTTATCAGAAACAATACCTCCTTTGTCTAGATAGCAAAATTTAAGTTTTGCACTACTCTGACTTCTTCTGTAAATTTAAGATAGTGGCAAAGCTAACTTAAAATATCTGCATTTTGCTTTAAAATACGACTTTTGTAACATTGAACTGGTTTCCTCTAAATGTTTCCATGTTCTTCTATTTTGAAAGAATGTTCCTAGATCCCTAGTTTTGTGATTAAACTAGTAAATATTATGTAAGTACTCATTTTTCCAAACATAAAAGTTATTTTAAATTTCATTAGCTATGGTCTGATTCTGATAATTAATATCATTAGAAAAAGAAATTCTCTCTATATATAAATGAATGTCTGTGTAATACTCTTAGTAATTTCAACTAAAATTATTTAAAATTGCAATTCGAATCAAGTTGTAGTGTAGTAGTCAAACATGCTTGCTAACTCTTATAATATTACGCACCCGCCAAATCTCTTGTTTTTTAACGAAGACTCCTGTATTTTACGACTATCTCCTGTTTACCTGTGTATTCTCAAATATTTCTGTACTTGTTGCTGAAATCTTTAAAATAAAATCCGTAAAATATCTGCTGATGGCAAAAATACTCAACTGATAGTGTTATTTATTGCCAGTTACTGCAATATGTTTAGTGTTAATAGTTTAAGTACTCCTCAAGGTCAGGGCTAACCGTGGGACGTTTTCAGGATTTTCCTCTCTATGTTACGCAAATGCGGGTAAGTTCCATCAAAAAGTCCGCCTTGAAGGCAAATTTCTCCCAATACTTGATTGATCCAGAAATTCCCTTGTACTCTGGATTGGGTTCAAAACTACAAGTCTACAGAGTGCAACATTAGTAGCCTTAAACCCAAAATTGGGACAGCTGTTTAACAACGATTTAAAAATAGTTTAAGCCATTATAAGTAATAATTTTAAGAAATCATCTTTAGATTTATAAACATAGTTTTTACTTCCCTAAATGTAAGTGCTTATATTGTTTCCAATTTTGAATTTCTCTTTTTGACTTGGATGTTGTTTTAAAACTTTACTTCTAGCCTAAAATATATCGCTAGTAAAATCTCCATTATTTTATTTCTCCAATGTTGGCAGGTATGATATTAACTATGAGTGCCTGTCTTTGTTGTATTCTGCCTATTTACTCAGCTTTTTCTTCAGACTTCCCCTTTTCAACAGACTGATTGGTTCTGAGAGCAAAGAAATTTCAGAAAAATATTCTTTTCTGAAGAATGAAAATGAAAACAAGGACATAAGATGTTTGAAAGGACTGCATGAGAATAATAGTGAGATTCAAGACGTAAGAAATCCTGGGTTTGCATCCAGCATAATAGAAATAATTCTAGCAAAGGAATGTCTATTGAGAAATCAACTGTTATCATTCAGCAAGCTTGGAGACAGTAAGTTGTCTAAGTGAAAGAAACTCTATATAATTTCCTTCAGAGATACATTTTTTTTAAAAATTAAATTACAAAATGTACCTTATTCTTATATTTTTTCAATTATGCCTATTATTTTTCAAAATATACCTGATTTTTTTTCAATTACTTTGACACTTGACTGCCTTTTATAGGGGTATCTTTTTCAGCATTTTACATTTTTGAAATGTTCAATTAATTATACATAGCTGCCAACTCTACTGGATTTTGCCAGTTTCTCCTGGTCTACAGGTTTAATAAAAATTCTCCAGGTTTTTGTATATTTTAGAAAATTCCCTAAAATATAGTAAGTTTCCTTAAAAAAAATCCCTATTGAAATAGAATTTTTGTACAGATAATTACTTGAATATTTAAATAAATATTACTAATAAATAAAGAAGTGAACCTCATTTATAGAAATCGGTTCAAAACTTTTTTTGTTCTAAAATGTTCAATTTATTTTCATTCAAATCTCTCTTCTTAAACTAATTAAAAAAATCTTTTAACCATCTTTGATGAATTAAATACCTATTAATATTCGAAATTATGAGTAAACATAATACATAACATTTCAGGTATGTTTAATGTCAATCATAACTGGAAAATGTTGCAGTTTATCTATTTTGATAACTATAAAAATCCCTAAAATTCCCTATGTGTAAAATATTTAGTTCATTGTGCAACAATTATCATGAAATGTATATTTCGTAAAATTCCTATCCATGTTGGCAGCTATGATTTATATATAAGTTACAAATGATTTCAAAATTGGTAGAATAGTTCTTAAGAAAACTATTTAGCTGATAGCTCTTAAATTTTGTATTTCGGCATTTAATATAAAACAGTTTAAAATTATGTAACAACTTAACAATGTATTAACAACTTAAAATAACAATTATGTAACAACTTAAAATAATAATTATTAAAAATAATTATTTTATTCAAACTATTCTTTAGGAAATAAGTTTCATTTGCAAGTACAAGTGTTTTTTTTTAATTGTGTAATTAGTTTTAGATTTATAACCAAAAACTAAGAAAGTAAAATTTTTCAGCAATGAAAAATATTTCATATTTTTAACCTGTTATAGTACTTTATATGTTATGATAGTTACAGTACGTTTACATTCTAGTATTTGCAGCTCAGCACCAATCGAAGAAGTGGTTTCGAATTTCGGTCTTATTCTGACAACGCTAAAAAATTGGAGTACAAAGGAACTCATAAATTTTTTTTTTATTCTATGCTTCATTAAAAAAACCTAAAATGTTAATGAAAATTGATTTTACATATAATAAGATTGAAGAGTTTTATTTTTACAAAATTGTACTTATACTTTCAATGAATAAATAAATTAACAAATCTCAATTTTAGAGATTTTTATTTATAATTTTATATTCTTCCACAAAATCTAAGTTTTGATCATAATTGTCAAAACAATTCTAGAACATGAAATGCCAAAATTATTCAAGAACATGATCGATCACTTGTAATTTTATATGTATGTTTATTAATAAATATTTCCTATTTATAATAGCGAATAATTATCCTTACACCGAAATTTTGGATTTTTGACATGACTTTTAAAACTCTTTGAAATCATCAATTGCCAAACTTATAAAACCTGAGTTTCTTCCAAATTGTTTTTTTCTTCTGGAGTTTTTACCACTGTCCGTCCATGGTTATAACTGTGACCCTCTGGTTAAGATGAACAATACCCTGTTCTTTAAAATTTAGTCTCTTAAATTTATAAGAAATCGAATCAATTTTTCATTTTGTCTGATGCCAGTGTTATCTGATGCCAATGTTAAATTTTTATAATTTTTAATTATAAAAATTTGTAAATGTCTTAATGTTTGTAGAATCAGTTACCAGATTGGATGAGATTTTTTAATTTTGAAGTGAGACTAAACTTAAATATTTTATCGAAAATTATTTTTGCCTGTTGTGAAGAAAATTTATAAGTGTCTTAAACCTTAAAAAACTATGTTAATAAATTGTACTGAATTATAAGCCATCTATTTGCATCTAGTCTCTGTCTAGATACTGAATTTTTTTATTTAAATTGCTGTTTCTAAGGAATTTTCCAACCTATTTAAATTTTTATCTAATTTGGAACATTTTTCTAATCTAGTTAAAGTAACACTAAAAATATACATGCATCATATTTCAATATATCTGAAACAGTTATTTACATATTCAATTAAATGTGATTTACACATGTTTATGAACAACTTACCCATGAAAATTATATTGATTTAATAAATGCATGAAGTTTATTTTTTTAGTTAAATATATTGATTTTAAAAAGTTGAGAAATTTGATTTGAGACTCAATCGAGACTTGAGAATTTAAGTTTGAGACTGTCAAAAATAACCTTTGATCTCCAAAAATTACAAATTTGGCATCCCTGTAACTAAATGTTGTGTAGGGCAAGGAACTTTAACCTTTCAGAGAAGGTCAAATTGGGCAACAATCTGTATTATATAAAACGCTAATACGTACGTATGTATCAATAAAACCGATGATATTTCTTTTCTCCCGCTGGCAACAGTTTTCATTTTTAATTGATTGGATTCGGCGCGCAAAAGCACGTAGTGAGCATATCATATGTCTAATCGGGTGAATTCTCACAAAATTATCTTTCATCGAAGCCGATGCTTTACATCCGGCGTTCAGTACTATTTCATATTGTTTTACAACACATGGTTTTAGCCCTCTGGTGGGAAAGACTTTAAAACAAAACTTACAAAATTTACTTTTCTCAATAACTGAAATTTAGAATAGTGTGATTAAGAAAAATATGTGAACTGTTTGCAATTTCAAATTAATATTGAAATGCACAGGTTTAGAATTTTCTACAGTGAAAAGTTTTCGGAACTTCAGTGTTCAAAAAAGTATACAAAAGCTAGACGTTAAGAACGTATCCAATGCGCGAGCAAAGCGAGAATCGGATTGCGAAGTAATCCGAAATGAACTGCGAAAGCAGTTCCGGGGGTTGGCGAGCGCCAGCGAGCAGGGGGCGAAGCCTCCTAGTTTAAAATATTTTGCTAATGAAAACCAGGGATCTGTAAACCCTTCCTGGGGGAATAAAAGAGAAAAAAAGACTGTTCGAAACGAACTAAGTTTCCCTAAGTTGAAATTCCAAATGTAGTATTCTAAGAAAATATTTCTACTTATGCAAACATCCTGTGCACATTCTTATTGATATTAAATGATAATTTTTTTTTTTTTTGTAAATGAATAGTTGATCAATTTATATTTATTCATAAAATTAATTAATAGAATATTATGCAAATAAAAACTAATTTCTGGCAATTTTTTAAATAAAATATTATAAATTTAAGAATTATTTAAGTTTACTAATGCGTAACACATGAAAAGTGATGCATGACTAAGTTGTGTTTAAAATTTGTCAATTGAAATTTTTCAAAATGTGAGTGATTTTGTTTCCACTATTCGTCCGAAATGAATATTCTGCGTAGAGCAGTATAGGCTAAATACCAAATAATTATGTTGCATATCTAATTTAGTGGCAGCAATTGTTGAGCATAATCTTGTATCTATTTACAATTTAAAAAAACTTCTTGAAAAGGTTTATCTTCATTGAAAGTAAGGGGCCCTCAAATCACAAGGGGTCTCATTCAGCCCCTAGTATGTAACATGTGCATTCTACTTGAAATTCATCCAGCTTTAGTTAAGGTGAAAAGATCAGTATCTCTGTAATTTTTCTGCTCTAGTCATTGTCTTGTTATAAAATTAAAAAATTTATTACTTTGCCTAATATTTTTTACTAAATTCTGACAATTTTGTTTTAGGTGTCCTGAAAGTGCCAAGGTCAAACAAAAGATGTTATGCTCTAGTAGTTACGATGCTTTGAAGGAAGCTCTAGTTGGTGTATACAAATATGTCCAAGCTTGTGACTTTGAAGAGGCCAGTCAAGAAGCAATTGAGGATCATTTCAGAAAAGGTAAATAGGACACTTGCTTGTGTATCAGCGATCTTTATGGTACCGGAGGAGCAACTTATGAAGTGTCTTCTCGGCACTTTGAAACGATCCCTCTTCCATTGCTTCTGTTTATTTTTTTCAAAAAAAGATGCCAGATTGGGATGCTCAGTGTAAACATCTTAAAATTACAGAAATATCTGGGAAGTGCTTGTAGAGCATCTTTATATTTGCTTTTTATGCTGATTAATATTTACATGTGAAACATGTAGAGAAGTTCCTTTTTTTATATACCTATATATCATTTTCTTAATTGTAATTGGCAGTCATAAGGAAATCGCATGATTCTACAACTGTTTGAAAACTTAAGTTATTAAATATTTTTGAGATTGCCATTCATAGTTTCAACTTATTTTTAGTTTCTTTGATTATACAATTGATGGTTTCTACATCAGTGATTTATAAATCAATTTTAGTTATGGAATATTTTTTTTTAAAAAATTTCTATCTATGTATATTTTTTTTCTTTGTTTTATACATTTTTTTCATAAAAATTTCTATATTTCGTAATATATTTCTTCTAACTATTTTTTACTGAATTTCGAGACCCTGCCCCTCGCTCGCACCGATTCACTGTCATCATTCTTTTTCTTTGCTTAAAAGTCAGTATATATTATGACTTTTCATTATCAAAGGAAAAAAGATCATCTTTGTTTATAAAATATGTACTTATTGCAATGATATGCTTTAATATAATGATATCACAATCGTAACAATTAGCTGCTTTTGAAAATTTCAACTGTACTAGAAAAAAAATATTTAATCTTAATAATACTAAATGTGCAACACAATCAAAGGAAAATATAAGCAATTTTACTTATTAACAATGTGTAATGATAACCTTCAGTTTACAGACTTTAGTTCAAATTGAAAGAGATTTGTATGTCTCTTGAAATATCTAATATTTTTAAAAAATTTAATATAAATGTTAAGATTTATTTTTGGCAACATCTAACCTTAGTTTTTTTATTTATTCGATTTTTTTTTGTTTATGATATCAAGCACGGTGCAAGCTATAAATTTAAGATCTTGAGAGAGATAAATATATTTTTTACAATAATGAATAAATAATTATTAATAAAAAATAAAAAATAAAGAAAAAAAATCCAAAAAAATATATATTTTAAAAAAAATATCCATTTATTTCAAAATTAAATATGTTACTTTTATGATAAAGACACTTTACAAATAACTTAAAAATAAAACGAGTCTCAAGGAAATGTGAGTTTAGATTTATTAAGATTCACTCTAAAACTAATGAAGTCTTTTATTTAGTCAATTTTAAACAATATTAAGCGTAAAAATCCATCTATTATAAGTTTAGTTCAAATTTAAGGTACAATAATATCTTAAATAAAAATTTTACTTTTTGTTCAATTAACTCTAAATCTTAATTTATCGTAATTTTTAGGCAACTTAATAGCATAAATTTGTTTTAAATGATTTATTTTTGTCTTCTTAATTAGATAATGAATTTCGAACTCGTTTACCTCCATTTTTGATCTGTTGGAGCAATATCGTATAAAATTCACTTCATTAAACCTTGGCTAAGCACCTAGTCCTGTTTTTCAGGTCTTCATCGTTTATTAAGCGTGATAGGAATGCTATTTTATGGCCGTGATCAGATAACGTGGACAACGCCTTAGCTGGTATCCTTCTCTCTAAACTTTCGCATCACACTTTTAGCCGCAATAGATTTAGCGTGAACTTTACTGTGTATTTACATTGGTTGTTTAGGCGGCTTCTAAAATTGAATTTATGACCCGTAAGCGAAGTGAGCAGCCAACGGCGCTACCACTACAGTCTTCATTTTAATATACGAACAGAGCCGCGATGGTTGGTCCATAAGAATTCCGCATCCGGCTTTCACCGACCACAGTGCTGAAGGTAAATATTCTCAGTGGTAGAGGGATCATGGGTTAGAGTCCCTTTGCTGTCAGGCTAACCGTGGGAGGTTCTCGTGGTCTTCCTCACCATGTAACGCAAATGTGGGTTAGTTCCATGAAAAAGTCCTCCACGAAGGCAAATTTCTCCCGATCCAGGAGTTCCCTTGTCTTCTGGATTGGGTTCAAAATTAAGAATCGTAATTATTAGAAGTCTTAAACCAAAAATTTTATCAGCCATTCAACGACGATTATGAAATAAAATATGCTAACAACATAAAATTTGCATTAAAAAGTTTATGGAGTCACATTAACTTAACTGTGTGTAATTAGTAAATTATGTGTATATTATTTTAATATTTATTTTGCTTCCTTTGATCTTTTTTGTTACATCGCTGACTATTCACAGCTTTCAATTTCATTTTTTCCAAAGGATTTGATTAAACAGCCTGTTCTATTTTAGATTTTTTATGTTAATGTGATAGATACACAATTTACTGCTTTTTTTAAGCTTTCTTCAATATTTTTTAAGTGTTTTTAAGATTTTGTATAAAAGTTTTAGTTTTAAAATTTCACAAAAAATATGGAGATTTCTTGGTATTTTTTTGTTAGAGTCAATAGATGGATATTTAGGTATCAAAGAAAAATAAGTGAAATTTAATTTTCCCAACATTAAATATTTTAGTCATCTGTGCAATCAAAATATTTATTTGTTACTTAATGAAAAGAGAAACCAAAAATCATGTATAAAGTAGATAAATAAAACAATTCTAAAAGAAAAATGGGAAATGCAGCAGAAACTCCATAAGAAAAGTGAAACCAATAGAAAATTTGTAAAGTACAAAACAATGAAAATGACATTTTTATACTTTTCATTAATTTGATAATTGTCATTGTTTTCTTCTTTGTAATTTTCTATTGGTTTCATTTTTCATTATTTTATCTTTAAAATTTTCTATTGGTTTCTTATTCCCTTTTGATCTTAATCTAATTTTGTCAATTTAGATGTGAGAAAAAAAGTATGACATATAATACTATCTTTCCTTAAAAGATTATTCATTCTACTTTTTATGTTATAAACATATAGCTAATTGTGATTTTACTTCTTTGAAGCTTCTTTAATCGACTTAAATTATAATGTTAGAAATTACGGTATTTTCTAGTTATATTGCATTTTTTAGATATCCTGTCTTTTAGGTGATGATAATATGTAATGGTTTATAATTGTTTGAAAATGTTAATGATTATTAATTTTCTTCCAGGTCAAAGCAATGACTTATTATTCCACGACTAGTGCATCATTTGTGCCATTTAGACTGCTTTCGATTGTTGAAGATGTGGATAAAAACAGGTGACTTTCTTTTTTCGTAACTGCTGAGTATTATTAAATTTGTTATTTAAAAGAATTTTTTTTTTTTGAAATATCAGTTTTTAGAATAATTTTAATTTAAAATTCGGTTTGTAATAACATTGCTTTTTTTTTCTAACAATTAAGATCTAAATTTATTATTTATTTTTAATCCAAAGAAAAAAGAACATTCATTTTATAACTATTTTAGTTTATACAAATTAAATTTTTATTAACTTGTATTAACTATTATTTTTTATAACCTTGAAAGCAAACTTTAGCCTATTTTAGAGCTTAGCAAATATGCCAATTTTAGCATAATTTACAATGCATGTCAATTTTTTTTTATAATTTATATTAAGGGTTAATATTATGGATGTAAGAATAGTCTAGTAACTGATGTTTGATATTTTTCTTAATATAACTATGCAGAATACAAATTGATTTTATGATCTTTTAATTCTTTTTCATATCATTCTGTAACTTCAACTAAATTACAATACAATGCAATGCAAAAAAATAGTTGTTTTTTTTTATAAAATTAAATAAAGTAAAATAAGGATTTTTTTTAAAGAAATATTAATAAAAATAGCTGTATTTTTTATTAATGTATTTTACTTGCAATAGGTAGGATAAATAATTTATTATTGATAATTCTTCTATTAAGTGATTTATATGTATAAAAAATTACAGCCTGGTTTCCAAAGTGCCTGGTTCACAGATCCAACTAAATATTTAAAATATCCAAGTCGGATCTCATAAAATTCAAGATCAAATATTCCTTAAAACAGTTATATAACATCCAAAATTGACTTCTATATACACCACTAACTTCGCAGTTAACTCACTGAGTAAAATATTATTCATTTTATTAAAAAAAATTAAATTAGTAGGAACAAGCAAAATACAATTATATTTTGCCGAAGCTAACTGATGCTGTTTATTTTTTAATGAAACATTATAGGAATTTTGTATATATTGATGTTAATCTATTAGGAATTGTTTAGTGTTCTATAAATTAAATTGTGCTAAAAACTTTACAGACTTACATTCTAAATAAAACAACTAGGAAATGAAAAATAGTATATAGTTAGTATATTGTAGAATACTATACGGACTACAATTTCTAGATTGCGGCTAGCCCCCAGATTTTAAGAATAAAAAATCCATATGTGTAAAAAAAAATCCATGTTTATTTCGGGAAAGTACGTTTTTGTGTTTGGTTTCGTAACTTAATCAATAGTTAGTGCTACTTAATTAGCGAAGTTGAAGTCACCCAATAAGATTGGAACTCTTAATGGAAAACCAATGAGATTGATACTTAGTTCGTAAAAATCCGATCATTAGAGCGAAAGTTATTCAGGTTGTACTTTTGCACATGGTACATATATCTGCTTAAGTTGTTCATATGTAGAGGTGTACAAATTTATTACTACATTTTTAGTGTACCATAGAGTGTTTAAAATATATTTTCCGTTCGTAATTTATTGTCAGACTCCCGGTGGCTGAATGGTAACGCTTCAGCTCTTGTACCACAGGTCCTGGGTTCGATTCTCGGGCCGAGCAAGGTCGACTCAGCCTTCCATACCTTCAGTGGGTCAATAAAATGAGTACTAAGCACTGGGGGTTCCGCATTCGGCTGACCTCCTAACCGGACCATCTGCTCATGCATCCCAGAGCCCAAGGTCAGGAAAACTGAGATGGGCACATTAGGTTTTAGCCCTCTATTGGCTGTCGAGGCACTGAGTTTAGTTTTTAATTTATTGTCAGTCCCACAAACCTCAAAAAGTTTAAGCTTCATTTATATGTGCGAGAGATCTCACGATCAAATCACTACTAAATTTATAATCTGATTCTTAATATTTTTTTTAAATATATCAAAAAATAAGCTAGCATCAAAGTGTTTCCATTATTTGGTCCAACCCTTGTATATAAAGTATTAATACAAAACTTTTGCTGCTATGAAGAAAGAAAAATATTTTCTAAAAATACAGAAATTTCCTAGCAACTGGAGGATATGTTTATAATGTACAAAAAAAATGTGAAGGCCCTCCTGTTTCAATGCTTGTTCAGTTGTAAAAAAAAATAACTTTTGAAAAATTGCAATTTAATGAATACATCAATATCATATACATCAATGACATCAATATAATTCAAAAAACATAAATGACATTTCTGAATTTTCCTATCTGAACTTTCATATTGAATTCATATTTGAAAGGCAAAACCATGATAGTTCCCAGCTTATTTTTAGCATTAAATTTAAATAAAAATTTGTAAATACTTAATTATTGAAATATTTTGCAATGAAAAATAATAGTTGGAATAAAGTAAATGTTTTTTTAAAGTAATGTGTTTAATATTGCAACAAAGTGCTTGCTCATTTCTAGGTTTTAGAAGAAGTCCGAAGAGTTCTTATTATTTGTATGATTGTGAGGCAACAGCCTCGACAGTGGTCTATCAGTGCCAAAAACTCCTTGATTCCGGACAGCAGGCATCTGTGACTTCAAAAATCTTTTGGTACATTTTCTTAACTCTCAGATATTTTGATGAAAATCATAAAAGTATCGTAATATTCAGCATTTTAAAACTCTGAAGTTCTCATAATTATTAGTGTAAAAAGTTATATTGAGTTACATTGAAAAATTATCTTTTAGATAAATTGATTCGATATTAAAGCTAATTAAGTGAAATATTATATTGAAGATTAGTGGTTGGGAAAACTACATTATTTTTGTAGTTTATTACAATTACAACTAATTTGTAACAAATGTAGTTAACTGCAACTGTAACTACAATTACTTTTTTTTAAATGTAATGACTTCAAACTACTTTGAAATTATAGTAACTACTTCCACTTTAAGAGGACGCCATACCGCGCGGAAGATAAGCTTCATCAAAAATTCTCTTTCTCCTTCATTACTAATTTAAAGTGCAGAGAAAGTGAGTTCAGATAAACCTTAATTAAGTTACGAAGTTTCACTTGCTGAAAAAAATACTTCAAAGTATTAAAATGCAAACGAATTATTCGAAGAGCGTAATTCACCGTTGCGTAATCCTAAGTTGTCGTCTCATCATTAATTTTCATTTGTATATTTTAAAATTTTCATTTCAGTATTTGAAACTTCATGGCTTTCTCTACGTTTGTCTGAACTCACTTTTTCTGCACTTTAAATTTCGAACTAGTAATGAAGCAGAAGGAGAATTTGCAAGGAAAATTTTCTTCCTCCGTATGGCGTCCTCTTGAGGAGACGAATCTTGCTGGAGAACTCAATTTACACCTATGCTCAAAATGGTTTTGAATAACAAATTGGCTTACATTAAATATAAGGGAATAATTAAGAGATATTTGTGTTTACAAGAGTGAGTTTGTTTTTCGTAAATATTTTTTTTTACAATTTATTCATTTAACCTTTATACCTATACCTTTTTATACCTATTTCGGTATTAATATTTAAGAAATTCGAAATTATCAAATAATTGCATCTTTTCAATTGTCTAATGCTCTTTTATTTCCTCTTAGAAATTAAGTACATCGAAAATACGTTCCGTCTCTTTGAAATAACATCAGTGTTTCACACGTGTGTATTCATATGTGAAAGTATGACAAAAGTGATTATCTATTTTACGTAATTTCCATTTTAAATGTTAGTTATACGTGATTTTAAATACGTAATATCTATTAAAGCTCAGCTGCAGCGACAGGGACATTTTCATGGCATCCACTGACTGACCCGCGAAGATCTGCATCTATCAAATTCAAAAAATAAAATCCGTTAGAACCGTCATTCTTTTCTCAACTGACGATAAAAAATAGTTGCCAGGAATTGCTACAAACTATGTACTGCTTTTTTGTATCTCCATACACTCCCTTTTTTTTAAAAAGAAGAGTAGCACACTACAAACTTCGAAAAAAGTAGCGATTGCAGTAGTTTCACTACTTGTAACGTGCTACTTCTAACTACTGTTTAAGATAATTCTTTTATCTAAAACATAAATATAATCTCTTATTAATATTTTTAAATTGTGTGAATAGTTTATTATTATTGGCATTTTTTTACACTTTCTGAGACCAAATTAATATTTTTTTAAATAATTAATTAATATAAATATTTGTATACCATAGCTTCAAAAAAACTTAACCAAATTTTTTCCTGGTTTTTGTTTATTTTAGAAGAAAGCTATCTTAAATTGTTGTATCAGTCATTATGGACGTATTTACTCAGCCCATTATTTATTTGGGAATTTAAATATTTATAAATATTAGGTGAATACCATTTACATCAATGTTTTAATAAATTAATTCTTGTTAGCAGTTAGGTTTAGTGTTGAAGGGTAATTTATTTATCACAGCTGTTTGCTGAATTGTTAAATTTAAAATGTATGTTTCGTTTAAATTGTTTGTTTGATACATTTTGAATTAGCATATATTTTATTGATAAATAAAGTCAAATCTTGATATCACAAACTCGAATAGTGACATGAAAAATTCCTTAATATTGAGAATCAAGAACCAAATATTTTTAAAATGTTAATCAAACTAATAACTTTACGAACATTTTGAAAGTTGTATCCCATACATTTGCTTCAAAAAGCCTTTACTTGAAACAGGGTCAATATCTTTGGTTCTTCATTTGATTTTATGCTTTGCTGAAATGTTTCTGTTCTTCAAGAAAAGTCTTTAGCTTCAAGTAAGTGTTTTGAATTCCTCAGAAATTTAAGAAATTTTATTTTTATTATATTATCATAATAGCAAATGATAGTGTTCCCCCTAAGAGTTTTTAGATGAGTAGCCTTCCCTACCTGCTGTTATTTAAAGGTGCATGCACTCTCCTTACCCCTTATGTTGTCCACCTTTCATTTAGAAAAAATTGCTCTTTCCTATTCTAAGACAAAAAAAAGCAATTAGCAGAAATGTGGAACTTCAGATTACCATTACTAGTGGGAATTATATTTAGGCTAAGGCAATATAAAATATTATTTTTCATATTTGTTTTATTATTTTTAGTTTTGTTTTAAAGGGCACATGTCTAGCAAAATATAATTCATATATTTGGCAGGATTAGAGCCCGTCAAAACTGGAGGTGCCTGTGATTTTGAAAAAGCACCCTGCAAATACATAAGGAATTCAGAATTTATTAAAAAAAATTCATATCTTTGAGTTAATTCTGCATTATTATTTTATATGTGTGCTGACAAATTTTAAAAATTAATGAAAACATTAGTATAGTATGCATCTTTATTGTTAGTGGGTAAAAAAAAAGGATTAAATTTTCCTTAAATGTTAGACAGTTTAACAAATATTTAAAATTTAGAATTACTAAATTTTTATTTCATTGCTTAATATAATAGCGACAACTTGAAATTTGACTTATTCATTCAGCATTTGCGGTATTTCATATCTGCCAAGTCATCTGTTTTTAACGAACACTCCTGTATTTTATGATCATATCCTGTTTACCTGTATATTCTCAAAATTCTACGCATTTGTTCAAGAAATTAACAAAAAATTGGTGATAAAATATTCAGTTTCTCAGATTATTCAGAATTATTCGTATTCCTCAACAGAAGGTGCTATTGCCAGTACTGATGTTGAGTGTTAATATCTTAAGTCGAACCATGATGGCTCGGGGGATAGTATGTTTGCCTTCTAATGAAGTGAACCCAGGTTCCGCATCCGGCTTGCACCGACCACAGTGCTGACGTTAAATATCCCCAATGGTAGACGTATCACGGGTTAGAGTCCCCTTGTCGTCAGGCTAAGTGAGGGAGGTTTTCCGCTCTATCTAACTCAAATGCGGATTAGTTCCATCAAAATATCAAATTTCTTCCAATACTTGATCCAGGAGTTCCCTCGTTTTCTGAATGGGGTTCAAAATTACATGGCTGGAGTTGAACATCAGTAATCGCAAACCCAAAATTGGGTCGGTTAGTAAAATCTCCATTATTTTTATTTCTCCAATGTTGGCATGTAAGCTATTTAAATAACCTGTATTTTAAAAATAGCTAAATAAAAAAAATTTTTTAAAAAAAAGCACTTACAAATTTATCAGGGTGGCCACCCACCTGGAAAACCTTGAAAACCTGGAATTATCAGGGAATTTTTTTTATGCTGGAAAAAGCCTGAAAATATCGGGGAAATTTGGATTAAAGCCTGGACAAAATCGAGGAATTTTAAAGAAAGGCTGGTATTGTTTTCTTTGATAATTTTTTTAATTTCACTAATTTAAATTATTTACTAATTTTCTTAATTTAAATTATTTCATCCATTATACCCATTTTTTTTAAATAGAAATGTATCGCCAAACAGTTGAAATATCATCAACTTAGCGATACTTTCCTTGCATCAAAATTTGCTCCATTACGGCTCTGTTAAACTAGAATGTCATAAAATTCTCCCACGGTTGCTAAACGAATGTAGAAATCTTTGACGGCTATGGGACTGTGCAATTTAGGAAAGATTCTGGTGGAAAAAGGGATTAGGACATTAGCTTCTGTTTTTAAATTCTTTCATGGACTGAATCCATTTGTGGCTCAAGTTTGTTCCGATGCTTTCGTGATAATTTTTTTTTCCATTTTGACAAAATGTTTTTGTATTTTTAACTTTATAAAATTCTCCAAAAATTAGTTGCTTATAATTTAATAATAAAAGATTTTATGTCGCACTCTTTTTCAGAAGGCTTTTCTACTCACATTCAAGGAAATCTGTGAATTATTTTTTCTCAGCAAACCAACCAATCACACATTTTTTTACAATCGCTAACAGCAATGTTTGTTGACAAATCATTACAATTGTTGCATTAATGCTAATTTTTTCTATTTCGTTTTAACATTTTATAACATATTCTAACTTTAAAAAAAAGGTTTTTTTAAGAGCCAACTATATATTAATATTTAATTTTATTCTTATGTTTGTCAATATATGATTTTTGATTCAAAATTTTGTACCAAAACATTAAAAAATAAATAAAAAATCTTGCCAAATTGTCAAAATAAATTATTTTTTTCAAGATGATATGTTAAAAAAATAGCATTTTGAATAAAATATTTTATAATATAGACACTTTTCTTGTACACATCCTATACTTTATAAGAAAAAAGAAACAAAAACCTGGAAATTTTAAGATTTTTATCTGGAAAACCTGGAAAAATCAGGGAAATTTGAAATCTGAGTTGAGTGGCCACCCTGCTTATGTGGGATTCATTGTAAATGCAATGTATTATTTATTTGAAAGAAATTTAATTTGCATGCTCTTGAATGTGTAGTAAAATCTAACATAATCTTTTTAGAGACCAATGTTCCAAACATTTGTCACGTAACAAGATTTACAACAAGACACCTCCGGATTCAGCAATTGATGATGGACAACAAATCCATTCACCAAATGGGTCGTCACCTCAAATAGAAGACTATTCTGATACTTTGAGGCAAATACAGAGAGCCTCTAATCATCGTAATGGAGAGGTTGGATATTTTTATTTACCTTTTGATGGATATATTATGCTCACTAAGTAATTTTTCTTTCACTACTAATATGTTCTATTTCTTTTCTTTTTTTTGTAGTTTTTGTTCAAATTTGTTCTTAAAATTCATATTTGACTTTTGGTTTATTGGGTGTACAAATAGTTTGTGCCGTTTTCTATCAAAAATCAGCTGTTGAATTAGCAGTTTATTCTGAAAAAAAAAAACAGGTACATTATCTTTTATTCAAAGTATTCTTCATTACTAGACACTACTCTTTTCCATCTTTCTGAGAGCATTCGGATACCACGTCGGAAGAACTCTTCATCTTTTGAGGATATCCACGAATAAATCCGCTCCTTGGTTTCTTCAAATGATGTAAACTTCTGCTCAAAAAGACCGCCTACCATCGACTGGAATAAGTGATAATATAAAGGGCAATGTCTGGCGAATACGGTGGGTGGGGGGGGTCTTCCCATTGAAGTGTTTCCAAACAGCAAAGTCAATTTTCATGCAATATCGACGTTCATCGTCTCTTGGCTTCAGTTTCAATAGAACTTAACTTCCTTGTTTTTGGATCATTCCCAACGATTTTAAACGATGTGAAATTGCTTGCTGAGTCACTTGTAATGCAAGAGCAAGTTCTTTTTGCGTTTGGGACAAATCTTCTTCCAATAATTCTTCCCAGGCCCTGTGTTCGTTCAATTTCGGTATTCTGCTGTGTTATTTGTCTTCATCAAACTCACCGTTTTTAAACTTCTGAAACCACTTACGATAACTTCTCGCACTTAAAGCAGCCTCACCCTATGCTTCTCTAAGCTATAATGCTATAATTTTTCGCAGTATTAAAAATGTTCAAAAAAGATATCAACATTACTGTCTCTATAATCATTTAATAAATAATTAAAAAATGTGCATTAGAATTTCTTTTCATTTTGCATAAGTTATTTTTAATTCTTTAGCTTTAGTGAAACAAAAATGTCTAGTTTAAAGCTATTTGCTGAAATTATGTTGCTAAATTAAGGTATAAGCACATAGATTCTTGAAAGTGTTGATTCGTTTTTGGGGATGCTTAGCCTGAGATTTTTTTCACCTGTTTCAATAAACAATTTTTCCTTAGAAATGTATAATGCATTAATTTTACGATTTTAGAATTCTTCTTTGCAAGCTCTGACAAGCAGATTTGCAGAAATTAGAAGAAAAATTAACAGTTACCATATTTTGAAAATACTATATAGCAGGAAAAGGAATTTAAAATTATAAATTTAAAAATACAAATTTCTACATGGAGAAATTCCTATTTACTCAAAGAATAATATTGAGAATATGTATGAGTCTTAATGTATGTTTTAATATTTAACATATAGCGAAGAAGAAGAAAGAAAAAAGAACTGCATTATTAAATATTTACTTAAAGAAAGTCCTTCAACTCTAGCTAAGGAAATAAAAAGAGGCAAAATTAGATTACATTACCTGATTTTTTGAACATTAGCATTAGCACAAAGATTGTAAACGATGATAGAATTATTTTAATGTACTAGATTTAAGAAAACACTGATTTGTTTTTATGCTATGCCGAGTAATAAAATCATCCACCCTATATCTAAATGTGTACTACTTCTATCCAAATTGTGACTGATTTTAATTAAGCTTTAGGGCTGCAATGGAACATTACTTTATTTTTTAAAAAAACTTAAATAAAATAATATTAGTGCTCTGTCCAGGACAAATTTGCTACCATTTTGCTGTACCTTCACAAATTCAACTTAAGGAAAAACAGTAATTTCACAAAATACTGTTTAAAAAACAAGTTCCAAGATTCTCTACCCTCGTCTTCTTAAAATTTTGTTGTTATATTCCCGTAAAAACGATAAACCCTGGGTTAGTTACTCATTTCGATTTGAAATGGAACTTTTCTAACTTATGAACTATTATTTTGAACATTATTTTAAATTTATTCTAATTAATTCTTTATTTTTTTATGAAAGATTTTTTTTTTCTCTGTGAAACTTTTTTCTGCATGACCCAGTCGAAAATGTTCTCATAAAATGAAGATAACGTTTAGTGCTAGTACTGTTAAATGTATGTGTTTATAAAATTCAAGTTGAAACTTGTGTATGGATAATGATTTTTATGGATTTTTAAATTAGGATACAATTTAAAGTCCAAAATTTTACAATAGCAAAATTTATTTTGAACGGATGAGAAAAATTTATATAGAAATTTACCAGCCATAAATGATTTTTATTTGTAGTATCAATTTTTGAAAATAATTTCTTATTTCACCATATTTTTGTGTGGGCTTTTTAATATACTTTTTGATTTTCACAAATTATGTCTACATTTTCGCAAAATAGCTCTTTAAAAAGCTTAGACAGACCCCTGAATATTTTCTGTGAATTTTAACACCACTGATTTCACCCAAGAAGAAAAGTTGATTCTCTGTGAAGATATGCATAACCATTTCTTTAGTTGTTTTAGTGATAAATGTACAGTTAGAAGTTTTAAAATCTTTCTTCTGTTTTGGACACCGTAAATTCATTTCACAAAATTTAACTAATAATATACAAAGCTGACTGTTCATACAAGTGATATCAATGAATTCATCAATATTCAATATATCAATTCTATAAGAGCATTGAAATAGCCTTAGCGGATGGATGAGGTATGTTTCCATTCAGCACATGCGACGTCATAACCAATCAGAAATAGTTTTTGATTGCATCCACTACGGTGGCCTTTGTGGGCAATTTAAACGTTTAATAATTAAATAAATAAAAATTTAAGGAAAAAAACTATTAGACTTTTTTGTTCAGGAGAGTAAGCTAGGATTGAAAATAAAGAAAAGAGATGTTGTAATTGTCCATTATTTATTTATTCAAACTAGGATTTTTACATAAAAAATTGTTATATTGGTCTGTATGACTTCTATAACATCTTCTATACCTTCCAAAAATTAAATGATATTTTCTATTTGTATAAATGTTAAATATTTTTAAAATGTCTGCTAGGCTTGTTCTGCTTTGGAGATCAGATAACCACCAGGGAAACTCAAGCACAGTCCTTCAGTCGATTTCTCTTTCAATCTTCGAAATATTTCTTATATTCAAACGGTAAAAGAATTATACTTATTGAGGTGAGACTTCTTCATTTAATTATCCAACAAGGACATTTTTAGGAGTGGGAACTAAGATCATATTTTTTTTAAAAAAATTAAATTTCTGTGTTATTTTAAAAAAAAAATTGAAAATCTCATTCCTGCATTGAGACCTTTTTTTTTAACAAGGAAATTCATTTTTCTATGGATTGTTGACTTTTCTTTAAAGATACTTGATAGTGATCTTGTGTACAGTCCGCAAAAAAAAAAGATATCACCCTGAATAACTTTCGTTCTAATGATCGGATTTTCACGAACTAAGTGTCAATCTTAATGGTTCCGGGGGGTGACCTCAAGTATGCTAATTAATTAGTGCTAATCATTATTTAAGTTACGAAATCAGACACAAAAACGTACTTTCTCTGAATAAACATGTATTTTTTTTTACAAATTTGGAATCCAGACACTTGAATTAGACAAAATTTTAAAAAAATTGGGTCACAATAAAGGTTTATATATTTGGCGATAGTTCAGAAAACCGCCAGAAAAAGTCGCCAACGCAAATTAATATTTTAAGGTAACCCAATAACTAATTCAAAAGAAGAACTTAATTTCACTAGGTTGCTAAGCAACCAATTTCTGACTGTAAAAAAAATTAAATTTAAATTATGCTCTGTGATTGCTCAGAGAGGTTTAATAGAAATATCTCAAAGTCAATAGAAAATATCTCAAAGTTTCTAGGATATAGACAATTTTTAAGCTAATTTCTGTCCAAAAAGCAAAATTTTTTTTATTTTAATCTCCTTTGAAAAGAAAATTTGAATCGATTTATAAATTATTTATGATTTTCTAAGCTCTTAGAATTTAAATACATAAATTTTTAGCTGATATTATTTAGATTATGTTGTTTTTGTTATAAAAATTCGAGGATTTCATACTAAAATCAAATTAATATAACTTATTATGGCTATATACAGAATTTTAGGGATAATCATTTTTACAGCTTTAATCGAGTGTTCTAGGCAAGAAAGTTTGAGGAAAAGAAAGAGCTTGAAAAATAAAATGTATATTGTATAGTAATTCTCATGTGCATTCACAAGGTTTTCTATAATTTACAATATTTCTTTTTTCTATAACTCAAGGAATTGCTGAATGTTTAGTGTTATTTTAAAAACGCTGAAATATGTTATGTTTAAGAATAAGATATTGAAATACTAATATGTTGCATATTGTAAGATTCATTGTTTAAAAAATCGCTTCATTTTGCTAGATATTTAGGTTACAAGGCTTTCTTTGGATAAAGATGATTAGCAAATACCATCCTCATCTTTCGATACATTCTGAAACTTACATACGCAAATTCATCATAAAATGTCGCACAGCATATTCTTCAAGTACGATTACAGCTACATTTACCACCAAATACTGCTACTATGATTATTTTTGTTTTCTTATATATGTTACCGGCAAAGTATGAAACGCCGGTTTTGAATAGAATGTCTCGACATTCTATACAATGCCGGATGTTTTTAGGCAAAGTATGAAATATGAGAGGTATTACATACTTTCCCTAGGCATTCTACAGAATGACAAATGTTATTTAGGCAAAATATGAAGAAAAAAAACATGCTGATGAGGTCATTATGTTATATTAATGATGTGCATGTTACTGTGAATGATCGAAATCGGTGGTTGTTGACTCTCACCGGTGAATGTTGACAATCACATAGTCGCTTTGGTGAATGTCCGAAATATTTATTACATCCGATTTGATATTACTTTATTCGCGGATATAATTACATTTATTCGATATTTTAATACTTACTGACGGTAGATTAGAAGAAACATCAGTCTTTGGAGTATCAGGCTAATATATATCGGGCAATGGCACTGAACCTTAAAAAATTATCGGTGTAGGATATACCGGGCAAATGTATACCGGGCAGTGGCACTTGACCTTAAAAAAGCATCCGTGTCTGGTATACCAGGCAAATGTATACCAGGCAGTGACACTTGACCTTAAAAAAACATCAGAGTCTGGTATACCAGGCAAATGTATACCGGGCAGTGGCAATTAACTAGAACTAGTATGACTAGACCTTTGGTAAATGTCCGAAATATATACTAGGTCTAGTTAAGTGCCACAGCCTGGTATACATTTGCCCGGTATATCCTACACTGATGTTTTTTAAGATCAAGTGCCACTCCCTGGTATACATTTGCCCGGTATATCCTACACTGATGTTTTTTTAAGGTCAAGTGCCACTGCCTGGTATGCATTTGCCCGGTATACCCTACAATGATGTTTCTTCTAATCTATCGTCAGTAAGTATTAAAATATTGAATAAATGTAATTATATCAGCGAATAAATTAATATCAAATCGGTGGTAAAAAATATTTCAGACAATCACCAAAGCAACTAAGTGGTTGTTGACATTCACCGGTGAAAGTCGAACTTTTCCAGATTTTGGTCATTCACGGACAGGTGATCACAGACAGGTAACATTCGGTCATTCACAGACAGGTGATACTAAAAAATTACTTTTAAGATTAAGACGATATATAAGATGTTGAGAAATTTGCAATGATGTGAGAGATGCTTAAAAATGTTGACTAAGTATTTTAATTAATATTTATAAAAAATATATTCAGGAAATTGATAAATATTTTATTCCAAATCTATTCATACGTATGTATAATATGGAAATTGTATCAGTTATTGAGAAAAAAAACTAAAAAATAAAAAATAATCACATTAAATAAGCAAAATCTGGTGTATTATCATATTCAATCACAAGCATGCTTTTATAAAACTCGACACTCGTTGATTAAAATGTTTTATTCATATTTCTTTACTAAATTGCAAATAGAATTTTAGACGACTAAAAAAGAAATATCGTATTTTATAGTTTTAAAAAAATAAAAATAAAAAATTTAGCAAACGATTATTAGCGAAAAAAATATGAATGAAATTTCACGCCACTCGCGCTAAGTCAAGTTCCTCGTAAGTTTATCACATTTTAATATTAATCGCCCCATTAAATCATTTCTTCATTGTCGCCAAATTATTATTTTTTTTAAATAATTAATTTTAATTTTCCTCATCTTCTAAAAAATAAAAACAATAGAAACTTTAGATTTTTCAATTGAAAAATATGTAGATTAAAATGGTATAAAAAAATCCCTACCTTATAACTCGAAATTTTTTCATCCTCACTTTAATTAAATAATAAAAAATAATAAATAATTATTAAAAATTATTTTTTTTCGTGAAATTATCTTTGGATAAATGATTTTTATGGGTGGGTGCAATTTTTTTTGAATTGCTTCATTAGTTTTTAAAATATGATTGAAAACGTAAAAAACGAAATTAACATTAAGGGGTCCAAACTTTGAATCGTTCTCCTGACCAAACTATGGGGACCACATTTCCCAGATTGCAGCTACCCCCTATATTTTGAAGGTTAAGAATCCAAATATGTAAAAAAAAATACATGTTTATTCAGAGAAAGTACGTTTTTGTGTCTGATTTTGTAACTTAATTAATAGTTAGCACTAATTAATTAGCATATTTGAGGTCACCCCCCCGGAACCATTAAGATTGACACGTAGTTCGTGAAAATCCGATCATTAGAACGAAAGTTATTCCGGGTGATATCTTTTTTTTTTTGCGGACTGTACATTTTAAAAACTAAGTTTACATTATGATGAAGATAATTTAATTCATTTTCTGTTGTATGAAAAATGATAAAATATTGTTAAAAACAAACATGAGTTAAATTTTTTAATAAGTTAAGTGCTTATTTGAAATATATCCTAAAATACAGACTATTATTATTATTTAAAAAAAAATTGCATTTCCCCCTCCCCTTCCTTCTAATAATAAAAAATTGTAACTTAATGTTAAATGTTTTAAAATAAATCTTTTTTTTCTTTCACACTTTGTATAATTTTTTCTTTTTAGAACACAGTTCTATAAAATGTAATACATTGAAACAAAGAACTCGGATAATTGTTCGTGGATATGAGAACAAAATTTTTTTTTTCACCTTCAAGTTTGACTTAAAACTGTTTCAAACTTTACTTATCAATGAGATTGTTGTAATAATTTAAAAATTGAAGGAGTCCTCCCTTCTTCCCAAAGTTGTTTTGTTGTCCATGGGGACTCAGAAATACAGCATAAAGAAATTATAATTACTGCCCACTGGAATGGTATGGAAGTTTCTAAAAGTTTAAAAGGCGAAGTAAGAAAGATAAATTTGTAGAATTCACTTCTAACCAAAAGTGGCTTATAGGGTTTTCAATTTAATCCCTGAACTGCCTTAAATAAAATTACTAAGAAAATAAACATAACAAAGCTAATGTTTTTCCAACTGCATTCTTCATTTACTGATCTACTTGTAACCTTTCTCTCATTATTGGATTGCAACAATTTTGTTTTTAAAGTCTTGTTTATTATCATAGGTTCAGTATTTGCAATGAAATGTAATTTTAAATTTGAACAAATAAACTGGGGAAAAAATTAAAAATTTAAAAACGAATAAAAATAATTATAAGTGAGACCATCACATTAATTTCAAACTAATTATTAAAAATTTTTACTTTTTTGATTAACAGTTTGAAGCAGATGAAAATTTTAATTTCCTGTTAGTTTTTTTACCATTTTTTGCAATCCTATGAATTTGTTATAATTGTTTCAAAATGTTTCCTACGTTCAAATTGTTTCCCATGATTCAAAAATTGCTTTTCATCTGTGGTACATAAAAATAATTTATGGAAAAAAATTAATTTTCAAGTACATTTTTCTTACAAATGTTATCGATGGCTGCTTGTGACAAGCTTTTATAAATAACAGTTTATTGTGTAAACTCTTTTATATTGGTCTTACTCAAAAAAGTATAAAGTTTATTTCTTCTAATAAAAATACTTTGTCATAATTAATTTTTTTTTTTTAAATATTTATCTAAGTTCAATTATGAGAGTTCAACTATTTTCTCGGAATATTATAACTTTGGATTTTGACATGCAAATATTTTCCGATTATTCATACATTTTTCTTTATTTACTCATTTTTAAACATAAAAATGTTTATGAACAGTAATTTTTTCATAATTTTCTAGTTGGTTTTATGAATGTGTTAATAAAAATTACTTGAAAACTATTGAGTTCCTCATTAAATCATGTTTATAGTTTAAGATTATGTTTCAAATAAATATTGTGTATTATTAATTTTATTTAATTATACTCTTTCAAAAATGCACCAAATACTTTTTAAGTTTTTTTTTCTCCATTCGGAGTTTCCAAATGCTTTTATAAGAGATCCAATACTGCTTCATTGCATTCTAAGGCATATTTGTTTTTTATTCATTTGTTTTTACTTTAGATTGAAGAATTCATGTAAAAATAAAGAGAAAATATATTTTTATTTAAAATTTGAATTAATTCTTACAACAACTTTTTTTCCCCTATGCATTTTTTTTCACTATCAAATATTTTTGGCAAATTTTTGCTACTGCCGCTTTTGTTACATGATAAAAACTAACAAATATTGGAACCCTACTAAACTCAAAATTCACTTTTATTATTGGGATATAAAGTTGAAATGAATTAAATCTTTTGATTTCAGTCATGTTTTAAATCAACTATATATTTTTTTAAGAAACCACTGTTTTAAACAAATTGATTTTTTTTTTAATAATTGAGACCATTTATGATTAATCATTAAGTCAAAAATATGTTTGTAATTACATTCTTTACTGTGCGATTCTTTTTAAAGTCTGATCTCATTGATAATAAAGGTTTTATCCAAAGATATAAAAGGTTTTATCAAAAGGGTAAATTATTATATTTCTAAATATACTAATAAATAAATAAAATTAGAGACTGAAAGTGGATAAGAGTAGTGTCAAACTGTTAAATTATAATTTCCCACTAACTGTATGTAAAACAATCAGCTAGGAATTTAACATAGATCAATTATACCCATTTAATTTTATTTTTATTTGAATGCTTTAAGTGTTTTTAAAACATATTTACTTGCTATTAGTGTTTAAATACTGATAACTATATTGATAAAATATAGCCCAGAGAAACTTTCAATAATATTTTTCTTTAATGTGTTCTGATATTAACTATTTTACTCTTCATTAGGTATCTAACTGTCAAATTGCTTCCCTGTCTTTAAAAGTTTAGATGTTTAGTTTGTAATAGTAAAAAAAAAAATTTCTTAAATAGCATTTGAAATAGAAATATTAATAGTTTTAGCTATATTATTGTTTTAAAATTGCACTTTTAATTCATAACTTATTGTTAATGATTTTATCAGATAATTTGGCTAGTATATAGTATTTTTTTTATTTAAATAAAAGAAAATTTGATTTTAAAAAAAATTTGGCAACTATGTTGGGATTGTTATTTATTAACATCGCAAAATATGCATTTCCTAAATAAAAAATATGGAAGATCAGGGGTGATTAAGCTCCAGAAAAAATCCGGATTTTTCGCTAACCGCGTTTTGAAAGTTTCCGGAAATCCAAAGTACAGATGTTTCAAGAAATCATCAATCACATTTATATATAAAAATTCTTGTATATTTTATTTAAAAATTTTTAGAACTAGAATTTATACTTGGCATCTCTTTCATTTTTAAATATTTTTTCTGGTAGAATGATAAATGTGATTAGAGATAAAAGTAAACTTACACATAATTATTCATTTAAATTATGTTGCATATAATTCATTTAGAAATGGCTTGAAAATTTCAATAAATAAAGTTAATTTTATTTTATAAAGTAAATATTTAAATTTATAAAGATATTAATTTTTTGAATGATTTTACTCTAAAAATTTTCAAGATTTATGAGTTGGGCTCACAATCACCCCTGGTAGATCTTTATAAGATTTTTTTTCTCCTTTGCAAACATTTTGTTACCTCTCAGCCACTAGTTTCATAAAACTATAGCACTATATATGCACAAATCTATGTTTATGTTTGTTAAATGTAAAAGCTGAAAGTGAATTTGAAATATATTATGAACATACATAAAATCAATGTTTTTCTGTGTTCACATTTGTGTATAGTGTCTGAAAATATTTATCAAAAGTAAAGTTAACTTTTTACATTGGAAATTTAATTTACATTAGTTTTTACATTCAAAACATACCAAAATGTTGCATAAATATGAAAACATCAAATATGTTTGTTGTCGAAAATATTATCTTTACTACTGAGTCCTTACATATTTTCATTATTTTAAAACAAAGTGTTTGTTCTTAAGAGGAGGTACGCTGTTCAGTCTTATCATCCAGTCATTTTCATCATTAGTGATAATGCTAAAGTCTTGAAGGTTCTCTTTTTCTTAAGGATCTGCAGTTTTCTTTGAAAATCAAAAATATTAGGTAAATAGTTTTATTGTAATGCTACTTTTATGTGTATTAAACAGAGATAGATCAGGGAACAGATTTTTTACTGATACAGTACAGTTTTATGTAATATTTTTTTTTTCATCACCTAGTATTTTGGATTTGTTTTGTTGGTTTTGTAACATAATGTATTTGAACATGTTTGTTGACCACTATATAAAATATGGTAAAGTTTGCGATTTTCAGAAGAATGGAGTGCCTGAAAAGGAGCATTTCTCAACTAAAAATACAGTTAACCGATGACAATTGCGAGCCTCCGTTATCTGATTTGACAAAAGTAAACCATTTTTAAACCCTAAGCACTCTCATAATTACAAAAATATACATTTAAAAATTAGACGATATTGCCAACTAACATCAAATGATTGCTTCCCTATTAAATAAAAGTTGGCTTTTTTTTAAAAAATTAGCACATTTATAAATGCAAAAGAAAAAGTTTCAGTAAACAGTTTTGTTGTTTATTTTATTAATGCTTATTTTGTATAAGTATCTAATTTATTTTGTGTTATTGAATACTATGAATTCAATGAATTTTACTTTAAAGCTTTGTGTTTTACATGTTATTAATAATTTTTTTGTTGAATACTTTTTTTTAGTTTTAATGCAATTGCCCCAACCATGATGATGAAAGTGCTCACAAAAATTAATAACTCACCAAAGGTAAGGTGTCTCCTGCATTAAACTTCAGATCTCATTGAAGGAGACAAATTAATAAGTTTCATTTCTTTTAAATTTTAGGTGCATTCCTGCTACAAAAAAATAAGCAAGTCTGAAATTGAAAATATTGTTGCCGATTCTTTGGGAGATGCCATAAATTCTATGCAGTTCATGTGCATGTCTTGTATGTTATCTACATAATGATTCTAATTTTTATAAACATATGATTCTTCATTTTTCGTGTTGCAAAAACACTATGCGTCTGATAAAATTGTCTTAGGATTGACTTTATGTTTATTGCATTTTTAGAAACATTGTTAAAGTTTATCATATTATATGTTAGACTTCCATTATATGTTAGACTTTATAAACTTTCCTTAATGCATGTAATAATTATGATTCTAATTTTTACGTGATTCTTTATTTTTTGTATGACAATAGCACTAAGGTTTTGATAGGATGATTTTTATTGCATTTTTAGAAATAACCTAGAAACATTGTTGAAGTTTATCATATAATGAACTTCCATTATATGTTAGACGTTATAAACTTTCTTTAATGCATATAATAATGATTCTAATTTTTATGTAGTTTTTTATTTTGTGTGTGACCAAAGCACTATGGTTATGATAGTGTTTTCTTAGATTTGACTTTTATTTTTATTTCATTTTTAAAAATAACTTAGAAACATTGTTAAAGTCTATCATATAAAAATAAAGAAACTTTAAAGTTTATTCCCTTAAATGTTTATATATTTATAAGATTTTTTTTCCATTTTTTTTTCAGTTAGCACAAAAACTTTTTAAGGGCATGAATAAATTGTTACAGAGTATTGAGTGTTATAAATATTGTTTGCAATCAAAGTATGAAATTGATTTAAACAAATTTTAAGATAAAAATGTTAGGTTAAAACTTCAAAATAATAAGTCAAAATAGAAGAGTGCTAGAAGCAGCTAAAACCAAAATTGTTTTATGTAAACAATTGAAATAAAAAGTTAGAAACCAAAAATAAGCAAAACTTTAGTTTAGTTAGTAGTAAAAACAGTTAGCACAAAAACTTTTAGAGTGCAAAAAAAAAACTTATTGGGGAGTATTGAGTATTATGAATATTGTTTGCAATCAGAGTATGAAATTGGTTTAAGGAAATTTTAAGATACATGCTTATGTAAGCATTTGAAACAAAAAGTTAGAAAGCAAAAGTATGCAAAACAAAATTTTAAAGATATGTATGCTAGCAAATTTTTGCGGTTAGCATTTGCTAACATACATATGTTTAAAATTTCCTTTTGCTTATTTTTGCTTTCTAACTTTTATTTCAATTGAATATTGTTTGTTTATAAGGAGTAAAAGATAACTTTTTAAACTTCATACCTATGCAAAATGTTACAATACACTTATTACATAGTGATTCAGAACATTTTAGAGATATGTTATCTTAAGCATTAAATTTTTTTAATGTTAAAGGAGAAAAAGAAGAAATATGTGAAAAATCTTCAGTCGAAATTAAACATATATATTTTAAGCATAAAAAATATTTGATAAAAAAGAAAAGAAACCTAAATTACTTATTTTTTAAAATAACAGAACTCTATGAACAAACATTTAAAAATATTGTATCTAAGTAAAAGATTCCTGAAGGAGAAAAAATATTCCCATTTAAAAGTGAAAGAGTAAAATTACAAAAATTTATTAGATAATTTTTATTTAAAAATATCCAGAAAAAAGAAAAGAAAATGCAATCAAAGTTCACAGAAATAGGAAAATGACTGAATGACATTAAAGTTTACTTTTAACTAAAGAAAATAAATGTTAACAGAAAAAGTAGAAAAAGAATTTGTTTTTCTTTATTCATTAAGTTTTTGAAACTAAGTTATATTTTTTTCTGACATTTTAAGAGCCACTTAATAATTTTTTTTTTTTGTCATTTCTATTTCAAATAAGAGGGCAAATATTATTTGCTATCATGGCTGCTATAGATTTTTGGTTGTCGTAATTTAAAACATTTTGAAAATTGTGTGAACTACATGATGAGGAAAAAAAAACAGAACTTGTAGGATGCTTAGTTTAACACTTCACTTTGTTTCTCTGAAGGAGTGATATTGAAAGTCTTAATTTATAAAAATACAGAGAAAATCATAAAACAATAATAACATATTGTGTAAAGAAAGATTAATTAAAATTTAAATTGTTTCTTTCTCTTACTTTCAAGAGGTGCCGACCGGACTATGTAGGGGTCAGGGAACTGACCTTGCACCAGGAAAGTGTTGGGAATCCCATGCAAAGCATGGATGTTCTTTAATCCTCTGTAGTATCTATCCTTACTGTGAGAGCAAACTTTGGCCCACCTAATATGGTACCCCTGAAAGAGTGGCCAACAAATCTGCACTGTAAATGTCTAAATTGACAAAATGTTAGCATGGTTGGGTATTGGAAATAAAATAAAAAAACTTTTCAGAAGTTTCATATTTATTTTCACATTAAATGAGGAAAAAAAACAGAACTTGTAGGATGCTTAGTTTAACACTTCACTTTGTTTCTCTGAAGGAGTGATATTGAATGTCTTAATTTATAAAAATACAGAGAAAATCATAAAACAATAATAACATATTGTGTAAAGAAAGATTAATTAAAATTTAAATTGTTTCTTTCTCTTACTTTCAAGAGGTGCCGACCGGACTATGTAGGGGTCAGGGAACTGACCTTGCACCAGGAAAGTGTTGGGAATCCCATGCAAAGCATGGATGTTCTTTAATCCTCTGTAGTATCTATCCTTACTGTGAGAGCAAACTTTGGCCCACCTAATATGGTACCCCTGAAAGAGTGGCCAACAAATCTGCACTGTAAATGTCTAAATTGACAAAATGTTAGCATGGTTGGGTATTGGAAATAAAATAAAAAAACTTTTCAGAAGTTTCATATTTATTTTCACATTAAATTTGATGACTTTAACTGCAACTCTTTGCACTGTAGGCATCTTGTATGGGTTAGCATTTCCTTTTGTTGATGTTTATTAATTTTCTTTTTCAATTTTAAAATTATCAGTATTTTTTTTAAGACTTTAAGAAGCCCTTATCTGTGCAAGGGAGTGTTTCTTCCTCTGAAGATGGTAGTAAAAGCGATTCCTCTCTGTTTCTGTTTCATGCATTGGGAAAAAATTCTTTACTCCAAGTGTAAGTTTTTTTCCTATAGGATTCAGTATTGATTGTGGTACTTGCTAAATAACTTAAATGTTGATATTTATTTTATTTAGGTGATGCATCAAACAAATCAAATCAAGATGTACTTCCTACTCATCTGAAAATGTTTGAAAGGGATCCTCTCATTTCTAATCCTGAAGTAAAAAATTTAGAAATAAATACTGTCATTACATCAAATCTAAACTGCTTTCAAGTGAAAGCCACACTCCAAATTTTCAGCCTCACTCCAAATTCTTCTTTTGTTTCACATAAAAAATAGGTTTTTTGTTGTTGTTGTTTCTAATGTGACTTGCCATACGGGCAAGCCTGCTTGGTGAAACCAATCAAATTTAAGGCAAAGTGTGCGATTCTTGTTCTTTCAGTGGCGCCATCCTATGGCCAAGAATTCGTCTTCAGCCAGACACACGTCACAGCCCGTTTTTTATAGGGCGGACCCATTCATTCATCCACAGATCGTAATTTTTTACCTAAATCAGAGAACGATCGATCTCCAATCCTGCACCCCCAGAGGTATTGATTTGCTATGGGAACATGGAGAAATTTGTGACTCGACAGATTTAACGTGCATCAGTCACCATTTAATGCACGGGGAGTCTTCGACCGGCAGGGTTCGAACTGTCGGACATGGGGCCAGCTCCCTACCGACCAGGCTATCCTGGCCCATGAGTAATATAGTAATAGTAAAAATAGTGTAAAGAGTTTTATTGATATCATACATTTATGACATTAAAAGGCCAGGATAGCCTGATTGGTTGGGTGCTAGACTCACGATTGTGAGAACAGGAATTCGAATCCGGCCATGGATTCTCTATGTAGTAAATGGTGACTGGTGCACATTAAATCTGTCGGGTCACAAAGTGCTCCACGTCCTCATAACAAATTATACCTCTGGGGGTACTTGATAGGAGATTGATCATTCTCTGCTTCAGGTCAAAATTACGATCTGTGGGTGAAAGAAAGATAGTATGAATGGGTCTGCCTTATAAATAGGTGTGACATACGGGCAGTGTTGTCAGGTACCGGTAACCAATCACCCCAGATGGCGTTATAAAATGCCCTAAAAATTAAAAAAAAAAACTTTTAAACATGTATAAGTATTATAAAATAGTATAAAAGTTAAATAATGTATAGAAAACGTTGCCTTAATACTTTTTAATATTTTATTATCAAGAAATTAATGATGTGCTGATAATTGACAAAAGGATGAACAATTGTACTATTAATTTACCATTAAACTGTTTTTTGTGTTCCCAAACTTTCTTGTACTTTTGTATGTACTTTTTTTATTTATCCTTTGTTATTATTTTTAAACCATACGCATTAAAATTTTTAAATAATTTGTTTTCAAATTCACCAAACGTACAGGTTGATCGAGCTAAGTAATAAGTTGCTACATTCAACAAAGTGGTTAAGTTCTAAAATTAAATCTTAATCTTTTTGTTTTGGTTTAAGGGTCATTCCATGTCAGTTCATCCAGCCATGGCACCCACCGTCTCAGATTTTGATGAAAATTTGTACACTTATAGAGTTTTTTGTGCTGATTTCAAAAATATCAATTATATTTAAATCGGTTAATGGGTTTAAAAGTTATAAGAATTTATACTTTTGCCAAAATGGCTCATTTGCCGCCATTTTGATTCATACATCAAAGGCTATTAATGATTGTTACTCACCTTATATTTGTCATAGAGCAATAATTTTTTTTTTATTTTGTTCAGAATAAAGTAATCTGTCATATAAACACTTTTTTTTGCAAATAAGTATCTTACTTTTTTAGTAAATGGGTCTGTTTTGCAGTTTTTTGATCAGCGGAGTTGAGTAACTTCAGGAGATTATTTCTGGCAACTCGCCCCCTTCAATTTCAAAAATATTTTATTCAAGGATAGTTGAAAGTGCAAACTAACATCTGATACAAAAATTTTGATGGGCCGTTCACTCACTTTTTTAAAAAAATATATTTTTCTTATGAATCATTATGCGTTAAAAGTACTCGTAGTTTGATGATTTATAGTCCTTAATTATAACTAGAATATAATAAAATGATATAAAAAAATGTGAATGGTAGAAAAATATGTAAAATAAAGTAATCATTTATTAAATTATTTCTTTCTTCTTTCTTTGAGCCCTCCCCCCCCCCTCAAAAAAGAAAAGAAGAAAGGAAAAAATTTGAGACTGAGCAAGACAAACACAATTTCTGGCCAGGAATTGCTGAAATTTGCAATTTAGCTCTGTATGTTTTAGCCTGATCTACACTTATGACATGAAGGGAGACTTTCTTGGTCTTATTGGAAGGAGAATTAAATAAGTCACAATTTTTTTTTCATTTTCTTATATAGGGTGACCTTGGATAATTCCTGATCAAAAAATGCAAACATCTACTTTGTGAAAAAACTATTCAAGATAGAATTTCAATATTTACTGGAAGTTTGAGACTATATGAGATGAGTCCTATGCTACCTTCTTTTGTTGGAAAATCTAATTAGAATTTAAAAGATTTTAAATTCTTAGTGATCAGAAATTACCCCTTCTCTTGATCATTTCTGGGGTAATTCCTGATCACTTCTGGGGTAATTCCTGATCACCAGTTTTTATAGTAAAGGGGTTGTTTAAAAATAATTATACAATGGTAATTAACAAATAAGACATCAAGATCAAACAAATAAACCAAAGAGATGTTTAAGCAGCTAATAAAACGATTTCTATAAAAGCAAAGAATAAAGATTAACACTTTAAATTTTCCAAAAATCTTTGCATCGTGTGATACATTTTAGGCAAGCAGCCAACTCATTCTCATGTTCTGTTGGATTATAAGAAAGAGTTCCCACATAAGTTACTTTTGCTGGATTTTTTTAACTTCATTAAGTGAGAGTGTAAAGTTAAGTAAGGTATGTCAACAGCTCTGACAGTAGCTCTCACACTGAAATTTCATTTTCAATCATTAAAAGAAATTCACTAATTTTGCTTTCTAGAAGCTTAGTATATTTTTTAGTGTTATAATTTCTCACCACATTTATATTAGGCAAATTTATAAACTTAAAAATTATTCTAACAATGTACACACATAAAATTAAGATAGAAGCAAGGTAAGGCAAACCAGAAATGGGACAAATCAGAACACATTTGTCTTGTATACAGTTAATAAACAAATTTTGTGATTACAGTAAAAATATATTTTAATGGTTGTTCCACTTAATAAATATGAACTGCCATTTAAGAAAAGACAATTAGCTATTTTTAATACTATTTATAAAAAGAAATGACAATGATTAGGAATTACCCCAGTGATCAATAATTACCCCATGGGGGGCAACATTTTATATAGTTTCCTATAATTAATTATAATGCTTACAGTAGATGTGAAACAATTAAACAAAAACTTACACTATTTTTATATCAAAGAAAAAGAAAGTAACTCAAAATATTTATTATTAAGAGAAGGAGGGGATCTTTGCAGAAATGTGCACATTTTGAAACCCATCTTTAAAATGGAAAATACAGAAAGCAGTTTAAAAGATACTTATTTTGTTAGATTAAGCAAAAAACTATAATTAAGTAAATGTAGTTATACTTTAGTAAAATGTACAAACATTCTTGTCCATGTCTCAAATTTAAAAAAAAATTTAAAATAAAACTTAGGTAATCATTATTTACCCCATAAACAGAGTGATTGTGAATTATCCCTGGTCACCCTATATATTTTATACTGATAAAGGAGATACTCCTTATGTATGAGGCATATAGTTGAACTTTCCTAAAAATCTAAATTGCTCCTAAATGAAATAAGTTATATATTCTCTGAAGAAAGTTCTAAAATCTTCTATGAGTTTAAACTGCACTTAAAATCTTTCAAAGTTAATCCAATACAGTAGAGAACCGATTATCCGGAACGATCGGGACTATCGCTATTCCGGATAACTGATTTTTCCGGTTTTCTGAATCGCTACAAAAAGCCGTTTTTTTTTAGTGTTAAACCCAACTAAAAAAGAATAATATTTGGAAATAATCTTAAAAATAAGAAAAAAAGATGAAGTAATACACTAATGATTATTTCTGAAATGATGGTATGGTAAACATCTTTCAAAAAAGAACGAAAAATCCTAAAATCTTATGAGGAAAAAAAATTTTTTTTTAAAAAAATTGCAGGAAAATTTATCAAATTTCGTTCCGATTTTTTGGTTTTCCGGTTTTCTGATTTCCGGATAACGGGTTCTGTACTGTACTATATAATACTTGGGTTTTCATAATAAAACTCTTTTTTAATTATCAAATTGATACATTTAAAACTTTTGAAAACTTATTTATTTCTGTTCTGTTCTAAATAAATGGAAGAAATACAATTTTACTGATTGGAAAGAAAATAAATTTTACATGACACTCAATTCTGATTGGAGCAAACAGAAATGTTCTGGCAGATGATACATTCTGATTAGTCAAATTTCTTTTTTGGGAAGGTAGAGATGGAATGTGTCAATAGTTTTCAGTATTTTTTTTTTCTATTCAGAAGTTTTTTTTTAAAAAATTGGATGTATATAATTATAATAAAAGTTTTTGAGAATAAAAAGGGCCTGCAGGTATTAGTGATGAAATAAGAGCATGCAAATTATCTTATAGTTAGTGATATAAAATCATTTCATTTCAATGTAATTATAATAAATAGTTTAACTTTATCAGTGTTTCAAATGAAATTTTGTAGGGGTATCTCATTACCATAACAATCATTGTGACAAATAAAAGGATAAAATTAACTTCAAATATTCATAATTTGGTCTTACATTTAATTACATTTTAGAATCAGACAAAATGTTTGAATTAAATTAAAGTGTACAATGATTTTCTCCTTCCATAAAGATCAAAGTTAGTTCAATTAAAAAAAAATTTAATGGCTGCTTTTTATTATTTGGCACTGCCCTCTACTCTTTCAGAGAAACTTTTATTTATATTTTTTTTAGATTCTGATCCCTCTCATTTACCAAAACTATATGATTCTGGATAAATTTATTTGCAAAAAAGGTGAAATTTTGTTCATTCTAAAATTTTGTCTTTCTTTTCTTTTTTGAGGGCTCAAAGAAAGAAGAAAAAAAAATTTAATAAATGATTACTTTATTTTACATATTTTTCTACCATTCACATTTTTTTATATCATTTTATTATACTCTAGTTATAATTAAGGACTATAAATCATCAAACTACGAGTACTTTTAGCGCATAATGATTCATAAGAAAAAAAATATTTTTTTTAAAAAGTGAGTGAACGGCCCATCGAAATTTTTATATCAGATGTTAGTTTGCACTTTCAACTATCTTTGAATAAAATATTTTTGAAATTGAAGGGGGCGAGTTGCCAGAAATAATCTCCTGAAGTTACTCAACTCCGTTGATCAAAAAACTGCAAAACAGACCCATTTACTAAATAAGTAAGATACTTATTTGCAAAAAAAAGTGTTTATATGACAGATTACTTTATTCTGAACAAAATAAAAAAAAAAATCATTGCTCTATCACAAATATAAGGTGAGTTACAATCATTAATAGCCTTTGATGTATGAATCAAAATGGCGGCAAATGTGCCATTTTGGCAAAAATACAAATGCTTATAACTTTTAAACCCCTTAACCGATTTAAATATAATTGATATTTTTGAAATCAGCACAAAAAACTCTATAAGTGTACAAATTTTCATCAAAATCTGAGACGGTGGGTGCCATTTTTGTAAAATCCTGTATGATTTGACATGGAATGACCCTTAACATTGATTTTCATATTACTATCTCACACATTCAGTTATAAAATTTGATATTAGAATGTAACCAAATTGAAACTAGTAAAATTCACAAATAACCCTAAAAAAAAAACCTAAAAACAAGTTCCCCTAAAATACCCACTGAAGATAAAACATCCCCCTAAATTTCGAGGGGAAACCCCTAATTGGGCAACACTGCATATGGGTGTGGCAGAAGACAAAATTCTTGGGCATAGACTAGAAAACAAGAACAATCACACCTTCAGTTCCTTAATGGTCAACAGCATGGAATTTTTAAAATAAAATTAAAATGAGGACTAATAAGAAGTGCTTTACCAGCATTACAAACTTATATGAACCTATAATTTCTCAAACTGTCAGTATTATGTTCTGAAAATGATTTTGTCCTCTCCCCCTATTACATTTGATTTCAAGTGTTTCTTATACAATGTCATCTTTTGTGCCATACAATGCATTTGTTATGTGAAGTTTTTGTTAAAACAATGTATTCTAGTCAAATTAGATACTTTTTCCCACCCAACAAGTATTCATCCTGAGCTTTTGACTTACAAATTTTTGCACCTTCGATTCTAGGCTTCTGCTTAGAGTCGAATATATAGGTACTTAACTATATAGTCGACACTTTATATGGGGACTCGTACCATGTGGTCTAAATGAAATTACACTTCTAAACACGAAGCTGATGCATCATAAGTACCTAAAATTACAGCAAGTATTTATTCATAAATGCAGAACTTATTTTGACAAAAATATTCTTCTGCTATTCTATCTACTTTGTTCTAAATTTTTAATTTCTCTTCTAATCATATAATGTTATGCTGATTACTAAAATACATTTCTGCTAAATAACATACATCCAGATAGCTCTTAAATCTATGCAATACTAAAATCAAGAAGAATACAAATACCTCAAGTTTTATCTTCAAACAAAAAAAAAAAACTATTAATTCCTTCACTTAACAAAAAGAGAGAGTTCAAACAAGAAAAATATGAGTCATGAATTTATTGAATCCTTTTTAAAAAAATTTACTAATGTTATTAATGTATTGCAAGCAGAAGACTTTTCTGTTTTGATGTGATTTTCTTATAAACATCTGGCCAGCCTCGTGTCTAATTTCTTCAACAGCTGGGTTAGAAAAAATATTTTCTAGCTTTAGATTTTTTTCAATCCAAGCTGTGCAGGTGATTAGGCACTAACAACGCAGAAAAGTTACTTTTATGTTCAAATATTTTAACGAAAAGAAATGAGTGAATTAGTGTGGTTTTAAAATGTTAGTAAAATGAAAATGACCTGATACTTCAGATAGATTCTTATATATCAGTGACAGTAAAAACATTTAATGTTTGAGAACTTTTTCTTCTCTTTGTCAATATTTTGTTTAATTTTTATATTGAAAATATACTAAAATTTTGCATGTATATGAAAACATCAGATAGTTTTGGTGTTTTCAGAAATATTATGATCTTTACTACTACTGAGAGCTTTCATATTTTTGTTAATTTAAAACAAAGTGTTTGAAAGAGCAAACATTTTTAACACTTATTTTGGATGTGATTTTCTGATAAAAAAATTTAACAAAAATTTCATGTTTTATTGGAATGAACATTCAGACTTTCTAACAGACAATAAAATAGCATTTTGTCTATGGAATAGATGTATTGGTTGCAATGCCATATCTGCCTAGTCTCCAGTTTTTTAACGAACACTCCTGTATTTTACAACTATCTCCTGATCTCCTGTTATTCTCTAATTTTTCCGTATTTGCTGACGAAATTTTTTAAAAAAATTGTTGATAAAATAACCGCTTAAGGCAAAAATACTTCTCTTTTTCCTCAACGGATAGTGCTATTGCCAGTACTGCATAGTGTTTAGTGTTAATAGCTGTTGATAGTTAGTGGTTTTCCTCTCCATCTAGCACAAATGCGAGTTAGTTCCATCAAAAAGTCCTCCACGAAAACAAGTTTCTCCCAATACTTGATCCAGGAATTCCCTTGTCTTCTGGGTTGGGTTCAAAATTACAAGGCTACAGAGTCGAATATTAGTAGCCATATACCCAGGATTGGGTTGGCTGTTTAACAACTGTTATAGAATAGTTTAAGTAATTATAAATAATGGTTTTAAAAAAAACTTCTTTAGATTAAGATTTATATACATATTTTTTACTTCGCTAAATGTAAGTGCTTTTGTTATTTCTAATTTTGAATATTTCTTTTTGACTTACATGATTATGCATAATGTTTCAAAACATTACTCATAGCCTAAAAAATGTCGCTAGTAAAATCTCCACTATTTTATTTCTCCAATGTTGGCAGGTATGCAATGCAGGCTGTTTGCTGATGTTTACTAATCTTGTATTGTATTATTTTAGGAAGTGTTTGATAAAACATCTATTTCTGCTGAAGCTTTTACTTTGTTTTTGCAAGAGAATTACATTCCCTTTGTTGATGACATTGAAGCTAACTTTGAATGTGCACATTGGTTAAGTGAAGCTGATTACGTCAGCGCTCTATGGAATGTATGTATCACTTTTTTTTTTAAACTACTAATAATTTATTTAAAAACTTTGAGAAATAGTGTTCTATTTTTTATGTATCTTTTAGCTCACAAATTTGAAGAGTGGAAACAATAACCCCCAAAATAATTCTCTTTTTAAAACCAAACACTATTTTTATATTTACATTAGCTTAAATTTCAATGGAGTGTCCATCAGCTTTTCCAAACTTTCCTCAATTAAGGGCAAAGTAGGGCAAAGTTTTCAATACCCAAAGGCTCTATGATTGAGGAACTCTTTCTTTCGTCCGTAGGGCACTAGATCCATGCTCAAGAGGTTCTGGGTTCGGTCCCTGCCGGCCAAAAACTTTCCGTGTAAATGTTGACTGATGCACGTTAAATCTGTCGTGTCACAAAGTTCTTTATGTTCCCATAACAAATCATTCCTATGGGGGTACTGATCCAGAAGTTTCCTTGTCTTCTGGATTGGTTCAAAATTGCAATGCTATGGAGTTCAACATTAGTAGTTGTAAACCCAAAATTAAAACGGCTGTTCAACGACGGTTATAAAATAAAATAAAATATTGTATATTGAGCCGCAATGACTCAGGGAATAGAGCATTCGCCTTCCAAAGAGGTGAACCGGGCGCAAATCCCAGCAATTGCTGGTTGATACAACTCCGAATCTCGCTTGCGCCAACCACAGTGATGACGTGATATATCCTTAGTGGTAGACGGATCATGGGTTACAGTCCCATTGCCGTCAGCCTGTCCCTGGGGGCTCTAGTGGTCTTCCTCTCCATGTAATGCAAATGCGGGTTAGTTTCATCAAAAAGTTCTCCCGGAAGGTAAATTCCTTCCAATACTTGATCCAGGAGTTCCCTTGTCTTCTGGATTGGGTTCAAAATTACAAGGCTATGGAGTTGAACATTAGTAATCGTAAGCCCAAAAATTGGGTCGGCTGTTTAACAGCGGTTATAAAATAAAATAAAATAAAATGAAATGTTGTATGTTCATTAAAGAAACCATTTGGCTGAAACTCTCTTGTCAAATTCTTGTTTCTAAATCAATTTGTTTCATGTCAAAGGTTTTATTGGGACGTTAAATTTTTTCCTGGAACAGAAAGTCATGTGACATTTGATTTATTTAATATACTCCAGTCCCTTATCTTGGAATCACTTGTTTCAGTTGAATTTTTATTTTTTCTGTGCCATGTAATTTAGTTAAGCAAAATCTCTTAGCTGTATAATTTGGAGTTTTTAAAGTCTCATATTCATATGTCTGAAGATATGCATTATATTTTTCTTCCTTTCTAAAAATTTTCGAATTAGTCTAAGGTTATTAAAATTAAATTTAATCTTTATTTCCTAAAGAAAGACTTAAAGAAACACTAATCACATAAAAATTATTATTTCTTGCTCTTCTCTTTAGTCTGAAGATGAAATGATCTTTGCCTTTATTTCAAAATATTTAAAGAACAACTTATTTAAATATTTAATTTATTTATTCATTTTTTTTGTGGGGATCTCGATTAAACTGGGTTTTTTTCTTCATAATTTTCAGGGTTCCCCTAGCTCAGGGTAAACTTGAAATTGTTAGGGAATTTCTTTTTTACTCTAAAAATCAGGGAATAGTCAGAGAACGCTGCATTTTCTTTATAAAAACTTGGAAAATTTCGATATCATGCCTGGAAAATAGCCAGTCTTAAATTTGTCCGTAAAAGTAATCAGTTATTGAGATTAAAGTTAAATAAATCTGACATCTATTATTTGTTATAAAAATTGCACATTTTAGTCAAGCTGAAATAATCCCATCCTCATTTAATGACATTTTTTTTTCACACAAAATCAAATATTTCACATTACAGATAAAAAGAATCAAAGTTTTCGGAGGAAAGTATGATCTTGATTTTCATTGAAATTTACCTGGAAAAGTCAAAAAAAAAAATTTCTGAAGTTTAATGGAAGCCTTGATTTTGCGGTGAACCACAATTAGCAACTAATGAAAAGAGTACTGATTTGAATATCTTAAAAATTTTAAAAATCTCAAGCAATTTTTTAAGTAATTTTTGTATTTTTTAAAAGAAATCACAAAAGGTTAGCGTTTTTCACAAATTTTATTTTGTAGTCTCGCCTATTTTTTCCGACATCATTTTTAATAAATATTGTTTTATAATATAAAATGAAACTTGTGGAAAGACCCTTATCATTTTTAGCTTTCTTTTAAAAATACAAAAACAACTTAGAAAATTGCTAGACACTTTTTAAATTTTTAAGATATTTAAATTAGATTATTTATTAGTTGCCAAAATACAATTCATTACAAAAATAAAAATAAAAAATTTTTTAATTTTCTGTGTGTGCGCAATATAAGCGAACTACTTTAAATACTCATATCTTAAGTAGTTTTTATTGATTTTTTTTTCAAATTTTAAATCCATATTTTTGTAAATAATTTTAAATTTCTCTAACAATTTTGTTTAATTATATTAGATATTGAAGTTATTACAAAAAAGAAAAAAAACATAAGACAGAGGAATTAATTTTTTTTAAATGTCTATAACTCCATAAATATTTAGGCTAGGTTTATGAAATTTTATGCTGTTATTGCAAATAACAACCAAAACAATCAATACAAGTTACAAGATTCTTGATTAGCTTTCTGGCATAGGGTGTTAAAAAATCCTTTTTTTTTTGTAATTTATTGTTGGTTTCTCAAACTTCTGAAGGTTTTAAGCTTTATAGCTAAGTATAAAAAAAAATCTCATGAACTAAAAACCTTGAGAAATTTTAGAAAAAGCCAAAAACTGAAATTGTCTCTACCATTATTCTAGGGTAAATTATGTATATATATATATATATATTTGTTTCAGAGTCGTGACACAATGAATGATTATATGGTGTCTTTGGCGTCTAGAGGTCTGATGTTCAATTTGTCCTCTGTGAATAATAGGAGGTGGAGAGCACTGCACAAACCTCAATTTTATGTAAATTTATCTGAGGTATATATGAAGATTCTTTGCCAAAATTATTGTTTTGTAATTTTATATCTGCTTTCATTTTTTTTAAATTTTATTTATTTATTATTTCTTTTTTTATCTTACAGCAAAGGCAGTTGCAAAAATCTCTGAAGTATGCTTTTAGTGGTAAGACTTTATTTTAATAGTTACTTTGTACCTATTTTTTATTATTTTAAAGCAAAATTATAAACTTGCTTCCAGCATTACCACTTAGTAAAAATATCTTAACTTCACTACGCCGTGTACTTATGTGAGTAGTTGAAGATTAATTGCAGTTTTGTAAAATGAATTTTGTTATCTATGTTTTAATACATGGTGCTTAGAGTTTTTAAAAAGTGCTTAAAGGTGCTTATCTTCGATTTTCTTTTTTTTTAAAGGCCCTTAAGATGCTTTTTTTTAATTCAGTGTTTTTAAAAACTGCTTAATTTTCCCTTTTCAAAAATTAGATTTTTTTTCTTTACTTTGTCGATTTTTGCCGCATATTATGCAGAAGCGTGTTTTTCACATTATTCTATTCAACGTTTTTGCAAGTCATTCAACCACAATCCATTTCGATGTACCCTTGATATAGCGTATGAAAGTGCCAATCATTTTACTTGTTTGATGAAATACTTGCAGGTCTGCATGTGCGTCTACTGAGCTGGGCTCACTGACATTCTTGCTCTCTCATGTGCAACTCTGCTGCATTTTGCTAGATATTCTCAATTTTAGACTTCATTTTCCACCACCTGATATCAGACTGGAAAAACTCTTGATCTTTTTATAATAGCTAATATAATCAAGAAAAGAGTTCGTTGTCAGAAACTGGTTATTTTATCCTGATCATGTAAAATTTGAAAATTATTTTGCATTTTGTTAATGTATGTAGTGATTAAAAATATATTTTGAACTCTTAAAAAGTACTTAAAAGGTGCTTATTTATTGTTGGAAGATTTGGCAACTCTTCCTGCAATAATAATACAGTCAATGCTTCATTGCTGTCTAAACTGTTATGTTGTGAGTTTTGTAAATATTCATTAAATTCTCTCAAAATAGTTTTTTTTTTCTTTGAAAAAAATTATGGTTTTACTTTTTTCTAATATTAAAAGAGACACTATGTTACAATGCCACAATTCAAAAAGGAACCAAAACCAAATCCAAAAGCCACTAATTCTTCCATGCATTATAGTTGATATAAAATTTGCATGCGCATAAATAACATAATTTTCTAAAAAGTTTCATTATGCTCAAAATCTTTTAAAATAACCTAACAGTTACTATAGATCACAATTCTCAGAGATAATATTTCTAGGTTTGTTTTTTTTCATTATTAGGAAGCATTGATCTTCCTAGAAAGCTTTAACTTTTTTAGACTTTGGAAATTTTTAACTAGATTCTTAGACCTACCTAAAATATTCAAAATTTGCATTTGTATGTTTTTAAACTTTTTCAGAAGTTTAAACTCACTTGAACTTTGTTTAAACTTCTTGAGAAGGCCAAGGCCCACCCTGGGCTGTTGAGCCATTGATGATGATGATGTTTTTAAAATGGGTATTCGTAGCTGCCAACTCTCCTGGATTTACCAGTCGACTACTGGATTTTGCCATTTTTTCCCTGGTCTACTGGTATAATAAAAATTCTCCTGGTTTTCGTACATTTTAGAAAATTCTCTATAATTGATTAAGTTTTTGAAAAATATCCTTATCGGAATAGAATTTTTACGCAATTTATCACTTGCTTGAATATTTAAATAAGTATTGCTAGTGCATAATGGAACGAGCCTCACTTATTGTAATTAGTTTAAAGCTTTTCTTTTTTTCTGAAAATTTAAGTTTGTTTTATTCTGTACTTAAATAGTAAAATCTTTTAATTATCAATAAAGATTTACTTGTCTTTTTAAAATAGAAGTTAAAAATAATAAAAAGAAACATTTCAAATTCATTTAATATTAATCATAAATGGAAAATATTGCAAACTATTTACTATTAGTGTAATAAAGTTTTATAGTGTAATAAACTTTATTAGTGTAATAAAGTTTTTGTATTGTGATGACTATAAAAATCCCAAACTTCCCAAAATATTTAAAAAATTATGGAACAGTTATCATAAAATTTTTATTTTTTCGTAAAATCTACTGGATTTATTCCTTTCCATGTTGGCAGCTATGGGTATTTATGGTTATGAAATGTTGGTAACTTTTTAATTTGCATTTTATTGTTCAACTTGGATTTTTTTATAGCTTATGAATTAAGTGCATTGCCTATTCTTTTCAGGCTCTTCTCTTAGTATGAGAGAGCTACAAGTTGACTTAGTTCCTTATTCAAAATTGCAAATAAGGGATTTAAATCCTGGTATTAACACTTTAATATTCTATTTGGAAAAAAAAACATAATAAATAGATTAAAAATATTTGCTTCAATTTTATCTCAAGTAACAGTAACAAAGGAATTAGGATATATGAAAATAAAAAAGTTTTTTAGGTAATTAATTATCATTTTATGTTAATTTTTTAATTTTTTAAACCTTGTAGTGATGCAATCAACTAATTAAGCTGTATTAAGTCCAATATTCTTCGGAGATGATTCTGCTTACCGCAATCCGAAAATTTCATAAAATCCGGAAGTTTCAAGAAATCATTGATCACATTTATGTATAAAAATTTTTGTATAATTTATTTAGAAATATTAGGAACTAGAATTTATGCTTGGCATCTCTTTACAAAATTATTAATTTAAATTATGTTGTATATAATTTATTTAGAATTTCATGTTGTGAAAATATCAATGATTTAAATTTATAAAGACATTTATCTTTTGAAACGCGTCATTAATGATTTTACTCAGGAAATTTTCAGGTTTTTTGACTTTGGCTCAAAATCACCCCTGATTCTTTCAAACAATTAAATTCTCTTCAATTTGGTTTTTATTGTTATTGATTTTAGTTTTAAAATTATCAATTTTATTTTTTAATAAAATTGTAAATTATATTTTGAAAAAATATGTGTTAAATATTTAAAAATATTTAACACATATTTTTTCAAAATATAATCTGAAAATATTCCAACTTGTCCTAAAGGTGACCACTTACAATTGCTATTACTTTGTACATGTATGTATACTATATTTCTTTTTATTATCTAATGTAGTACATATGCTTTGATGTTAGACCTTGTAAAAAATTGTCTTTTTTGAAGAATTTTGTGTTATTTTTTTTTCAATTAGATGGACTAGATGCCTTTGTCTTTACACTCTCAAGAAAATGTTTTATAAATATTGAAAATTATATCTTCTGAAACACTGTTCCTCAATTTAGGATTATAAATTAAGTTTTGTGCAGAAATTGTGTGCAACATTACAAGGGTTGGTTAGTCTCAATGTTTGATCTAGGAGTTTTCTTGTCTTCTGGGTTGGGTTCAAAATTTACAAGGAAGCATAGTTAAGCATTGATGGTTGTAAACCTGAAATTGACTTGACTGTTCAATGCGGCTGTAAAATGAAATATAAAGTTACGCAAAAGATAAATATATTGAGATAATACTATCTTTAGTTAGAGAAGAAGATTGTTCCATTCTTTTTCTTCTCCGAATCGTAACTCTTAACACTAAATTTTTCAACAACAGATTATTTGGAGATCATGGCTTTTCTTTCATTTTCATATTGAAATTGAATGTCTGCTTATTTATGAAAATATTTACACAATTTGTTCACACCTACTCCTTCTGAATTTACCATCAACTGGCATCGAAGCAAATGTTGAAAATAGCATCACACTCATATTCCTGTGCTGCTTTCAGAGGTGATAACCATTACAATTTCTCCAAAATTAAAAACTATTTTAAGATTTCTTCAAGAAAATAAGAAATAAAAATTATAGTTTTTAATTTTGTTTTGTTTTTTGCAGCTATTTAACAAATCTTTATTTTTTTACTCCTTGGAACCATTTTTTAAACAGTACAAACATAAGAAAGTAACCGTACATAACCGTAGGTAACCGTACAAACATAAAAATAAACCGTATAGGAGAACAAAAGAGCTTAATCTAAAAACAGAAGCGCTGTGAGAAAATATTTTCAAGGATTTAAATGCAGTTGTCTATAAAGGCAATATGGATTAGTTCTAATTTAACCAAAAATTAGAACTTTGATTTCAAATAATAGATACAATTTTATATATTGTACAATAAAAGTATAAAATTTTAGTGTCATATATTTTTTAATTTAGTATATTTGCCAAGTTATTTTTTATTTTTATTTTATAAATATATACCTTATTCTATTAATTATTCTATAAATATATAGAATTATGTAATAAATACATCTTAGAATTGCACGATTTTGGAACGTTGACTTGTATTGAATTCTGTGTCGTTGTAGGGTTATACTGTATTGTTTTTATGGATATTAAATAAATACTGAGCTCAAGGGTCTGTCCAGAGTAAATTTCCTACCGCTTAGCGGTACCTTCACAAATTCAACTTTAGGAAAAACGGCAGTTTCACAAATACAAAAGCAAGTTCTCATGCAAACCTGTGTTCTTGTTGCAATCTATGGAAAAGAAGAGCTTTCCTGCCAGATGTCTTTTACAAAACGGTAGCACGTGTTCAGTCAATGTGGGAAACCTAATCGGTCGTTTACGCATTATCAAAGCGAATTTTTTTCCCTCTGAGTTTTTTAAAATTAAATGCGAGGCTCTCCCTCTGTAAGCTTTACAGGAAGTCGAAATTCGAACATTATCATAAACACTATTGTAAATTTCTTTTAACTGACATTTCTAATATTTTTTTCTCTGCGAAACTTTTTTCTGTGTGACCCAGAGGAAAATGTTCCCATAATTAGAATAACTTTTAGTATTAGTACTGTTAAATGCATGTTTTTATTAAATTCAAGTTGAAATTTTACTATGGACAATGATTTTTTACAGGTTTATGCTTTTCGTAATTTAGATAAAATTTTTAGCCCAAAATTTTACAATACCAAAATTATTTTTGAGTATATAGAGAAAAATATATAGAAATAAGTCATAAATGATTTTTATTTGTAGTAACAATTTTTGAAAATATTTTCTTCCTTTACCATATTTTTGTGTTGATTTTTTAAATATAATTTTTTATTTACTGAGTCAATCTGCAGCACAAATTTTCACAAAATAGGTACCTCTTAAAGAAACCCAGACAGATCAATGATTTTGCTCTTTCATAAACGACACACCTATCCAAGAAAACAAATATAATTATCATTTCCACGTACACCCCTACTCAAAAAAAGACTTTTCGATATTTTTCATTAGAGTTACATTATTTTTAATTTAACTTTTGTAACTTAGTGATAATTTCATTCACCGCATGTTAGCTAGTTTAGAAAGTTGCATTTTGTTTTTAAGAACCATTTTAAATCAATTTTAAATACTTTCTTGCAAACTTTTATGAAATTTGTTTTATGCAATGTACTCCTTCATTTAAAAACTCTGATTGGTTATTACTTTTGTATTTTTGATTATGGCATTGCAGTGCAACTTATATACCTTACAGCAGAATTTACTGAGTCAATCTGCAGCACAATCTTCATGTTCTTATATTCAAAATTTCTATATCTTCATTTTCCCAAAATTAGGCATTGTCTAACATATATCAAGCAAAAAATGTATATTAGATAAAAAGTCATATTTTATGTAAATTTCAGAAATTCCGTAAATAAATAAATAAATAAAAAATTCTTGAATTTTTAAATTTTCATCATAGTTTTGTGTTTGCTGATTTTAATATTAGAAAAAAAAAATCTGTTAACTTTAAGAAAATCTTCAAATAGCTCAGGAAATAACCCCTACTCTTACTGCAAATAATTTTGTAATATAAAATTGAAGCAATGCGAAAGTGCAAAGTATATAGAATTATCTGAAAATTTTATTTTACTAATGACTTCTTTATACTTAGTAGTATTCTGTCAATTCAGTTTTCTAAATTTAATGAGAAACTAACATAAGTTTAAGGATTTTTTTTTTTTAAATTGAAAATTATTCTATATCTTTAAAAAAGGAAAAAGAATCATTTCTCTATCTTTCAATCTTTATTTTCACCATTATTGATAATCATTTTCATTACTGTTGATTTAATGATTACTAACTTTTATTGATGTAAAATTTCATATATTAATAGCCAAGTGGGAAAGACGTTAGATGAGAAAGACCACTTTTGTTTTGGAGAGGAAGAGAGCGACCCAATTGATGCTAACAAGTCAGATGAAAATGTCAAGTTATTGCCTGATGAAGAGATTGTTAAAGAAGAATACGACTTTTGAACACAGATATTATTTGTTGTAAAATATTTATATAATGAAGATATTTATTACATTTTTGATTTCTTTTTTACTTGAATTAAAGTCACTTTCTATTAATGACTTGGTCTCAATTTAATTGCAAACTAGAGATTGTTTTTTTTTAATTGACTCTAATTGAAGTTTGCTTGTATGAGTGTTATGCAGTGTTCATTTTAATTGATTTTTCGAGTAAAAAAATACAGTATTTTCATCCCTTTTATTGTAAAAAGAAAAATACAAAAGTGATAATTTGTGTCTGGGTTTTAAAAAAAGGTTTTTATACCTTGGAGGTTGAGTTTTTTGGATTTTTTAAACTGGTTTTTGACAGTAATACTTGAAATTTTCTTCCAAAACTGTCTTAAAGCTCATAATACTATAAATAATCAAAATACTTCTAAAATGAAATACTTTCTGTTAATAAAAAAATAAATATTGTTTCATATTAACTTTAAATATTTGTTTATCAAGTAAAACAACGTTAAATTTTTAAGAATACATTTATAAATTATAAATGTACATTGATACAGATAAATATTACTATAAACACTGATAATCTAAACTTGACTAATACTAAACTTGAGAGCTTATAATAGTTTTACCAATCTATTATATGCTCTAACTAAACTATTATAAGGGAATATTACTAAAACTTGGAAGCTTGTAATAGTATTCTATAATAAAAAAATAGCAGTTAATTTTTACTGAGCAGTTACTTTTACTGGAAAAAAATCTCTACCGGCCTCCTGGAATGTCATGAAAAATCATAGAAAGTCATAGATTTCGGTATTAAACAAACTTTGTCATGATTTTAACTATTTCTTTTTTAAAAAAAACATGATTTAGGCTGCCGAAAAATCTAATTTTTAAAATGGAATTTTCACAGTGTAAATATCTGAATTTGTAACAAAATCCGCTCTCCCAGTCATATTTTATTAAAATATGAAATGTTTTTAACCCGTTCTTTAAAAATTATGGTTTTTTTCTAAAAATGAAAGAAAGAACATAATTTCTAGAGCAAATTAGCTTTTAAACTTTCGTGATTTCAAAATTTATTTATTTTTTTATCAATTTAAAGTTCTAGTTTAAGCTTTTTATATTACACTTTTAAGAAGAAATAAAACAGATTTAAATAACATATATCTGACTGTATTTAGTTATTTGCTTTTATATATTTTTTTTAGCCATTTCATTGCTGCAACTCTTTCTTTACTTTGTTTTTTAAGTTTAAAATCAATTAATAGGAAGATGCTGAGTATAACACTTTCGGTTATATCTATCATTTAAATTATTGTTATTGCAATGCTTTTTTTATTTATGGCTGTGTTTTTGTCGGAGAAAATTGTAACTTCAATTGTAAGTGTTTGTGATGTATTGATCTATTAACCAGTGGATTGTAACACACATAATAATTTATTTACAAGTTTGAAGATATAAAATTGATAAGGTCATTGTGAATTGGCAGGGAGATGCACCCTGTTCCAGAGTTGAATGGCAACTAAATAATATTGATTTGAGCACCGCCTCGTGACATAATTTCACAATTCTTAACCGTAAGTAACTAAAATTGTAAGTAATGAAAAATTCTTAGAATTATTCATGGAAAGTCATGGATTTGAAAATCTCAAATGTAGCAGGTACCCTGTATTTAAAAAATTAATCTCTATTTAATTTTTCTGCCTGTTATACAATTTGCCTTTGTTTTAACTGGAGAGAGTCCCGGTGGTGAAGCTGCAATCTCGTGCACAGATCCAGAGCTCTAGCTTCGGACCAGGCAAAGTTGACACAGCCTTTCATCCATTCAGTGGATCAATAAAATGGCAGAGAGAACACAGAAAACCTTAAATTTTCTGGGAATTTTATTTTGACTCTAAAAATCAGGTAATTGTCAAGGAAAGTTGAATTGTCTAGAAAAATCCTTCAACAAACCTGGTAAATGATCAGTCTTCGAATTGTCAGTAACAGTTACCGAGATTCGAGTTAATTCTAGCATCTAGTAGGATTATTTTATGAAGTATGTCTATATTAAAAGTTGAATATATATCGACCTTAGAAGTGGAATTCTTTTTCTAGTGAAAGTTTTCTATTTTTCCATTCTCATTATATTATATGTTTTTTTGCTCACATTACAAGAAATTTGACAAGAATTCAAAGTTTTCTGATGAAAAATTTCATGGTATGATAAAATATGGTTTGGATTTCTATTGAAATTTACCTGATATACATGGAAAAGTTAGGAAATTTTTTTTTCAGAAATTGAGTGGGAAGCCTGCTGCAAGATAGGATTAATTATGTTCAGAAAATAGAAGGGAAAAAAAATCAAAAGATACGAATATGTTATCAAAATAATAAGTTTTTAATCATATCTTTTTTTTTCTCTTAAAAAGTTTTCAAGACTAGATCAGGTAACAGATTTGTTTCTGGTAAACCACATTTTATGTAATCTTTTGAGACAAATAATTCTGATATCTATTACAGTTATTTGTTGCAAAAGTTTCACAATTTAGCCAAACTTGCATTTTTTATTCCTCTTTCAATGATATTGTTTTGCTCACAAAATCTAGTATTTGACACTACAAATAAAAAGTAAAATCATTTCTGATGAAAAATTGCATGGTATAGATAAAATATGATCTGGATTTTCACTGAACTTTTTCTAGTTGTCATGGAATTTTCTTTCCTTCTGAAATTGAGTGGGGACCCTGAATAAGTGTCAAACATTAGGGATTTCCACACTTGGTTGACCACCCAACATTTGCTCTGGCACTCCAGAGCCTAGAGTCACAAAAACTTGGATGTGCACAGTAGGCTTTTTCCCTTCATAGGCTGCTGCACCACGTAGTGTAGAATTTTTAGAAAAAAAAACATGTTAAAATTAACTCTTTTTAATTCAAATATTTTGTAGTAAATATGATTTACAGGCATGTATCAACATTTGCTAATAGTTTAAATAAAATATTTTTAGTTTGGTTTTACATTACAAGTTACTGCTATCTTTTTTTCCTTTTCCGAATATTACTCTTAACTTGAAGGTAGAAAGAAAATAAATAAAGAATAAAACTAAATAAATAATGCAAAGAGATTTATTGGAAAAGTAGTATCAAGCATTGTTTTTCACTGCATTGTAGCTCAAGCAATAAAGCAAAGCATTCTTTCAACAGCCCATTGTATGCCAAGGGGGTGATAAGGGTTCGGGCTCCACAATTTCATGACAATCACAGATTTTTCGGACACTTTTCTTAAATATTTAAACTTCTGTTTTAACATTTGATTTCAAAAGATTTTGACCAACACTTAATGTGAATAGTTGCAATATATATGTTATAAAAAAAAAGAAATTGTTTTCCTAAAGACTGGTGGTTTTCAATAAGCCAAATTGAGTGGTGCAGAAAAAGACTTACATGATGTTCAGAGAATGATTGTCTTTTTTTTTACGACCACTTTTTGGGAGGCACTGACTTTTTTTCATAGATTTTGTGATGAAGAAAAAACCTTTTACGAGAGACCATTAAAACCTCAACCAGTGACCTGACAAACATCTGCATCAAATGCGAGAAAATATAAAAACAAAAAATTTAACAAAGCAAATTAAGTACATTAAAATGTATACAAAATATTTGTGCGAAGCTCTTACTTAAAGAGGTCTTTTTGACGATACTCATGTCAGAGTGCACTAAAAACGGTGCTGCCAATGATCTGATTCTAGAGTAGAAAGTTAAATTAGAAAAAAAAAAGTTATTTTAGAAAAAAACAAGCATCTCAAGTAAACCAACCTTTTCTTTCATTTTAAAGCTAACTAATTTTTATGATATAAAATTGAATGCACATTAAACATAAAAGGTAATTGTTTATTTATTTAAAATTAGTAAAATTGTCATTGAAAATTAGTAAATTTGTTTTTACACATAATTATATCAGTTAGGATCCTTTTTATAAACGCTAAATTGCACAATTTAAAATAAAATTAAATTAAATATTTTTACCAGACACAAATTATCTGTATTACAACAAATAAAAAAACATTTAATAAAAACTCAAAAATTAATGTTAAGCCTGAAAAATTTAAAAATCTAAAAATAGGTTATTATCTATATATATATATAAAACAGAAAGTGCAATGGGGCTATATACGAGCTCCGGTTCTGTGAAAATGATAATGGAGTTATTGTAAGTATGAATTTCATTACACAATTATTTTGCCTAATCATGTATATGAGGAGTGCAAGACAGTAGAAACTTCTCACGTGCTAAAGGAATGGAGTAAATTATGTGGTGTCAACGATGGGATTCGAACCCCTGTTTAGCTGGATTGACAGCTCACAGCTAAAGCATATACGCAGCTTCAAGAAGTTAAGTGACTTTATGAAACATTTACCTAGAGCCGTGATGGCTCGGGGGATAGAGAGTTCGCCTTTCTATGAGATGAACCGGGTTCGAATTCCAACGATGACTGGTTAATAAAAATTCCGCATCCGTCTTTCACCGACCACAGTGCTATCCTCAGTGATATATAACCTTTATTAAACGGCCGACCAAATTTTTGGGTTTACGACTACTATGTTCAACTACTTAGCCTTGTAATTTTGAACTCAATCCAGAAGACAAGGGAACGCTTGGATCAAGTATTGGGAGAAATTTGCCTCTGTGAAGGATTTGCAAATTTCTCCCAATACTTGATACAAGAGTTCCCTTGTCTTCTGGATTGGGTTCAAAGCTACGGAGTTGAACAATAGTAGTCGTAAACCTAAAAATTAGGTTGACTGTTCAATGAAGGTTATAAAATAAAATAAAATATTTTACGTAAACTTCCATCATTAATAGCGCAATTCTTTCATTTATCTGCTATCTATGCAATAGAATGTTTTTGCTTTAACATCTGACGGAACTTCTTATCCTTACAACATTGACAGTGTGCATTGATGTTTCTTAGTCGGATCCAATGGTATGTTACGGTGGATATTGTTTGATCTAGCATGTTTGCATACAGAGTTTGTTCGAGATGGATTTGAAAAAAAAAAATTATAAAACAATTTTACAATATATGACAAGTAACTATAAATTTTTAATAACATGAAACTTTTAACCATTCAATTCAACGCTGTAATTAAGTTGTGTTTACGTAAAAAAATTTAATAGAGATGAAAATTTATTTATGATCTTATTATTTAGTTTTCTTATAAAATGTAAAAAATGTTTTTTTCAAAAAAAAAAACAAAAAAAAAAAAAGCAATGCATTGAACAGTGACAGTTAAGCAAGAAAGAGTAAGAAGAACTTATTTTACTTTTCAGAATCACAAATTATTTATTTTAAATAAGAAAATTAAATAACGACGTTAAAAATATTCTTATTCCTTTTTGTTACATAACATTTAGGAAAAAGTTGTGGGAATTTAAATCAGCATCTCAGAAACACAATAAAACGTCATGGATGTCATTAAGTATTGAGTATAGTTAAGTGCGGCGAGCTCTCTGCTTATCGCTTATAGCTCTTGAGTTGTTTTAAATTTGTTAAGTATCTAATTTTATTGAAAATGCGATCACAAACAGTCCCTGGCCAAATTATTAGACGAACTATAAGATTCTATGTAAAATCATAATTATCACGTGATTTTTATTGTTTTTTATTGTGCTTTATTGTTTTTTAGCGTCTGAAACCGGTTTGCACACTAGTTTACGTTTGTGTATCGATTGGTTAACATTGTAATGCAATACGTTAAAATTAATATAAGTAGGAAGTATATAAAAAATCTCCTGAATAAAAACCCATTGCATGTATATTTAAATATAAAAGTATTATTGCGTATAAACTCGTGCAAATCATGTAATTATTAAAAAACTAGAGCGCGTCTAATTATTATAATATACTAAGATAATAAATATTCTATATTTATGTAATATATCGTCTAATTTATCCAATTGTCAAATTTATATTATATATTGTCTAATTTAACCCATTGATACACGAACGTAAACGAGTGTAAACCGCGTAAAAAAATTAAAGGTGTATAGTTATCACCCGATAATTACAATTTTGCATAGAATCTTATAGTGCGTCTAATAATTTGAAGTTGCACAATAAACAATGTATTAGATAACAGAACAGTTTTCTTCGGCAGCCATGTTTGGACCATGGACCCCTACTTAGGGTCCGAGTTTGAAAATTATACCTTGATATTAAAGGGAGCTAGGGGGTCCCGAAATTTGAACCTTACTCGAGTATTTTATTTTCTTCTTTTTTTTTATTATTCCATTACGCTTTCTTTGCTGGATTTCACACACAGGAAACACCCCATGCATGCTGGAATATCCAAAATGTTACAAAAGGAGTCGAAAAAGAGCAAATAAACTGATTTTCCAGGATTTTTCCCATTTTCGCAATAAAAAAAAATTTATTTCCAACATGCAGGACCCTCCAGAATATCGAAAAACACATTAAAAAATAATGTAATGTAAAATAAAAAAAAGAAAATTTTTTGAAAAAGTGTACGTCCCTGGAATTCGATCCCAGGACACCTCCCTCCAGCAGCGAACTTTCTTGTCTGGTGTTCAACCACCCAGTCCACGGTGATACGTGAAGCCGACCACTGTTTCGCTTCAAAAGCTCTCTCCTCTCATTTTCGCATTATACCTTTAGAGGCCCACTGAGACCCCCCTAATCAGCCTATCAAAATTTTCTGCGACAGCCATGTTTGGGCTACATAGCTACATAGGGTTCGAGTCTGAAAATTATACCTTGATATTATAGGGAGCTAGGGTTCTCGAAATTAGAACCTTACTCGCGCCAATTTATTTAGTTATTCTTTTTTTTAATTATTCTATTACGCTTTCTTTGCTGGATATCACACACAGAAAACACCCCATGCATGCTGGAATATCCAAAATGTTACAAAAGAAGTCGAAAAAGAGCAAATAAATTGATTTTCCTGGATTTTTCCAGTTTTTTCGCATTTTCGTAATAAAAAATTAATTCCTACATGCAGGACCCTCCAGAATATCGAAAAACACATTAACAAAGAAAGATAGACAATTTTACTCATAGAACACCTTACGCATTAGAAACTGTCGAATATATTGTAAAAAAAAATTTAAAACATTGGAAATAAGCCAATTTTCCTGGATTTTTCCAGTTTTCACCGATTATTCGCCATTTTACCAATAAAAAGAAATTATTTCCTTTAAGTAGGACCCTCTAAAATATAGAAAAGCACATTAAAAAAATATTATAATGCAAAATAGGCGAAAGAAAAAAAAAGAAATTTTTTGAAAGGTTGATATAGCTGGGATTCAAACCTGCGCCCCCTCTCCCCAGCCGTCAGTTACTTGTCCGGTATCTTGACCGCCAGACAACTCGAACACTAGAAGCTCAGTCACGATTTCGTTCTGATGGTCAGCTATTCAATAGAACTTTGAGGACCCCCTGCTCACCCTAATTCACCTATAAAAATTTCCTGCAGCAGATATATTTGGACCATAGACTCCTACTCTGGGTGCGAGTTTGAAAATTATAACTTAATATTAAAGGGAGCTAGACGGCTTCGAAATTCGAACCCCACCCCACCATTTTATTTTATTTATTACTGTTCCATTATGCGTTCTTTAACAAAGAAAGATGAACAATTTTACTCATAGTGCGCCTTACGCGTTAGAAACTGTCGAATATATTGTAAAAATAATTTAAAACAATAAAAATAAGCCAATTTTCCTGGATTTTTCCAGTTTTTACCCATTATTCGCCATTTTCACAATTTAAAAAAATTATTTCCTATATGTAGGACCCTTTTAAATATGGAAAAACACCTTGAAAAAATAATATAATGCAAAATAATCGGAAGAAAAAAAAGATTTTTTTTGAAAAGATGATAATGCTGGGATTCGATCCTGCACCCCCTCGCCACAGCCGTCAGTTACTAGTCCCGTGTCCTGACCCCCATACCATTTGAACACGAGAAGCCTGCCGCAATTTCTCTTCAAAAGTCCTCCTTCTGTCAGCTATTCAATAGAACTTTGAGGACCCCCCTGCTCCCCCTAATTCACCTATAAAAATTTCCTGCAGCAGATATGTTTGGACCATAGACCCCTACTCTGGGTGCGAGTTTGAAAATTATAACTTAATATTAAAGGGAGTTAGACGGCTTCGAAATTCGAACCCCACCCCGCCATTTTATTCTATTTATTATATTTTTATTACTGTTCCATTATGCGTTCTTTAAGAAAGAAATATGAACAATTTTACTCATAGTGCGCCTTACGCGTTAGAAACTGTCGAATATATTGTAAAAATAATTTAAAACAATGAAAATAAGCCAATTTTCCAGGATTTTTCCAGTTTTTACCCATTATTCGCCATTTTCGCAATTTAAAAAAATTATTTCCTATATGTAGGACCCTTTTAAATAAGGAAAAACACCTTGAAAAAATAATATAATGCAAAATAATCGGAAGAAAAAAAAAGATCTTTTTTGAAAAGATGATAATGCTGGGATTCGATCCTGCACCCCCTCGCCCCAGCCGTCAGTTGCTAGTCCCGTGTCCTGACCACCATACCATTTGAACACGAGAAGCCTGCCGCAATTTCTCTTCTAAAGTCCTCCTTCTGTCAGCTATTCAATAGAACTTTGAGGACCCCCCTGCTCCCCCTAATTCACCTATAAAAATTTCCTGCCGCACCTATGTTTGGACCATAGACCCCTACTCTGGGTGCGAGTTTGAAAATTATAACTTAATATTAAAAGGGGAGTTAGACGGCTTCGAAATTCTAACCCCACCCCGCCATTTAATTTTATTTATTATATTTTTATTACTGTTCCATTGTGCATTCTTTAACAAAGAAAGATGAACAATTTTACTCATAGTGTGCCTTACGCGTTAGAAACTGTCGAATATATTGTAAAAATAATTTAAAACAATAAAAATAAGCCAATTTTCCTGGATTTTTCCAGTTTTTACCCATTATTCGAAATTTTCACAATTTAAAAAAATTATTTCCTATATGTAGGACCCTTTCAAATATGGAAAAACACCTTGAAAAAATAATATGATGCAAAATAATCGGAAGAAAAAAAAAGATTTTTTTTGAAAAGATGATAATGCTGGGATTCGATCCTGCACCCCCTCGCCCCAGCCGTCAGTTACTAGTCCCGTGTCCTGACCACCATACCATTTGAACACGAGAAGCCTGCCGCAATTTCTCTTCAAAAGTCCTCCTTCTGTCAGCTATTCAATAGAACTTTGAGGACCCCCCTGCTCCCCCTAATTCACCTATAAAAATTTCCTGCAGCTGATATGTTTGGACCATAGACCCCTACTATGGGCGCGAGTTTGAAAATTATAACTTAATATTAAAGGGAGATAGACGGCTTCGAAATTCGAACCCCACCCCGCCATTTTATTCTATTTATTATATTTTTATTACTGTTCCATTATGCGTTCTTTAAGAAAGAAATATGAACAATTTTACTCATAGTGCGCCTTACGCGTTAGAAACTGTCGAATATATTGTAAAAATAATTTAAAACAATGAAAATAAGCCAATTTTCCAGGATTTTTCCAGTTTTTACCCATTATTCGCCATTTTCGCAATTTAAAAAAATTATTTCCTATATGTAGGACCCTTTTAAATAAGGAAAAACACCTTGAAAAAATAATATAATGCAAAATAATCGGAAGAAAAAAAAAGATCTTTTTTGAAAAGATGATAATGCTGGGATTCGATCCTGCACCCCCTCGCCCCAGCCATCAGTTGCTAGTCCCGTGTCCTGACCACCATACCATTTGAACACGAGAAGCCTGCCGCAATTTCTCTTCTAAAGTCCTCCTTCTGTCAGCTATTCAAAAGAACTTTGAGGACCCCCCTGCTCCCCCTAATTCACCTATAAAAATTTCCTGCAGCTGATATGTTTGGACCATAGACCCCTACTCTGGGTGCGAGTTTGAAAATTATAACTTAATATTAAAGGGAGTTAAACGGCTTCGAAATTCGAACCCCACCCCGCCATTTTATTTTATTTATTATATTTTTATTACTGTTCCATTATGCGTTCTTTAACAAAGAAAGATGAACAATTTTACTCATAGTGCGCCTTACGCGTTAGAAATTGTCGATAATATTGTAAAAATAATTTAAAACAATAAAAATAAGCCAATTTTCCTGGATTTTTCCAGTTTTTACCCATTATTCGCCATTTTCACAATTTAAAAAAATTATTTCCTATATGTAGGACCCTTTTAAATATGGAAAAGCACCTTGAAAAAATAATATAATGCAAAATAATCGGAAGAAAAAAAAAGATTTTTTTTGAAAAGATGATAATGCTGGGATTCGATCCTGCACCCCCTCGCCCCAGCCGTCAGTTACTAGTCCCGTGTCCTGACCACCATACCATTTGAACACGAGAAGCCTGCCGCAATTTCTCTTCAAAAGTCCTCTTTCTGTCAGCTATTGAATAGAAATTTGAGGACCCCCCCTGCTCCCCCTAATTCACCTATAAAAATTTCCTGCAGCAGATATGTTTGGACCATAGACCCCTACTCTGGGTGCGAGTTTGAAAATTATAACTTAATATTAAAGGGAGTTAGAAGGCTTCGAAATTCGAACCCCACCCCGCCATTTTATTTTATTTATTATATTTTTATTTCTGTTCCATTATGCGTTCTTTAACAAGGAAAGATGAACAATTTTACTCATAGAGCGCCTTACGCGTTATAAACTGTCGAGTATATTGTAAAAATAATTTAAAACAATAAAAATAAGCCAATTTTCCTGGAGTTTTCCAGTTTTTACCAATTATTAGTCAATTTACCAATTTAAAGAAATTATTTCCCTTATGTAGGACCCTCTAAAATATAGAAAAACACATTGAAATAATAATATAATGTAAAATAAACGGAAGAAAAGAAAAATGTTTTTGAAATGTTTATAAAGCTGGGGTTCGAACCTGTGCCCCCTCGCCCCTGCCGTCAGTTACTAGTCCCGTGTCCTGACCACCATACCACTAAAACACGAGAAGACTGCCACAATTTCTCTTCAAAAGTCCTCTTTCCGTCAGCTATTCAATAGAACTTTGAGGACCCCCCTGCTCCCCCTAATTCACCTATAAAAATTTCCTGCAGCAGATATTTGTGGACCATAGACCCATACTCAGGGTTCGAGTTTAAAAATTATAACCTAATATAAAAGGGAGTTAGACGGCTTCGAAATTCGAACCCCACCCTGCCGTTTCCTTTTATTTATTATATTTTCATTATTATTCCGTTATACGTTCGTTAACAAAGAAAGATGCACAATTTTACTCATAGTACACCTTACGCGTTAGAAACTGTCGAATATATTGTAAATAAATTTAAAACAATTAAAAAAAGTAAATTTTCCAGGATTTTTTCAGTTTTTACCCATTATTCGCCATTTTCTCAATTTAAAAAAATTATTTCCTATATGTAGGACCCTCTAAAATAAGGAAAAACACCTTGAAAAAATAATATAATGCAAAATAATCGGAAGAAAAAAAAAGATATTTTTTTAAAAAGTTGATGAAGCTGGGATTCGAGCCTGCCCCCCCTCGCCCCAACCGTCAGTTACTAGTCCCTTGTCCTGACCACCATACCATTTGAACACAAGAGCCTGCCACTATTTTTCTTCAAAAGTCCTCATTCTGTCAGCTACTCAATAGAACTTTGAGGACCCCCTGCTCCCCAAAATACACCTATAAAAATTTCCTTCTGCAGATATGTGTGGACCATAGACCCCTACTCTGGGTCCGAGATTGAAAATTATAACTTAATAAAGGGAGTTAGACGGCTTCGAAATTCGAACCCCACCACGCCATTTTTTTTATTTTATTATATTTTTATTATTATTCCATTATGCGTTCTTTGACAAAGAAAGATGCACAATTTTACTCATAGAACACCTTACGCGTAAGAAACTGTCGAATATATAGTAAAAATAATTTAAAACAATTAAAAAAAGTAAATTTTCCAGGATTTTTTCAGTTTTTACCCATTATTCGCCATTTTCTCAATTTAAAAAAATTATTTCCTATATGTAGGACCCTCTAAAATAAGGAAAAACACCTTGAAAAAATAATATAATGCAAAATAGTCGGAAGAAAAAAATAAAATTTTTTTGAAAAGTTGATAAAGCTGGGATTCGAACCTGCGCCCCCTTGCCCCTGCCGTCAGTTACTAGTCCCGTATCCTGACCACCATTCCACTAGAACACGAGAAGCCTGACAGAATTTCTCTTCAAAAGTCCTCTGTCTGTCAGCTATTCAGTAGAACTTTGAGTGCCCCCCTGCTCCCCCTAATTCACTCATAAAAATTTCCTGGCGCAGATATGTTTGGACCATAGACCCCAACTCAGGGTCCGAGTTTGAAAATTATAACTTAATTATAAAGGGAGTTAGACGCCTTCGAAATTCGATCCCCACCACGCCATTTTTTTATTTTATTATATTTTTATTATTATTCCATTATGCGTTCTTTGACAAAGAAAGATGCACAATTTTACTCATAGAACACCTTACGCGTAAGAAACTGTCGAATATATTGTAAAATAATTTAAAACAATAAAAAAAAGCCAATTTTCCTGGATTTTTTCAGTTTTTACCCATTATTCGCCATTTTCTCAATTTAAAAAATTTATTTCCTATATGTAGGACGCTCTAAAATATGGAAAAACACCTTGAAAAAATAATATAATGCAAAATAATCGGAAGAAAAAAATAATTTTTTTTTTGAAAAGTTGATAAAGCTGAGATTCGAACCTGCGCCTACTCGCCCCTGCCGTAAGTTACTAGTCCCGTGTCCTGACCACCATACCACTAGAACACGAGAAGCCTGACACAATTTCTCTTTAAAAGTCCTCCTTCTGTCAGCTATTCAATAGAACTTTGAGTGCCCCCCTGCTCCCCCTAATTCACCCATAAAAATTTCCTGCAGCAGATATGTTTGGACCATAGACCCCTACTTAGGGTCCGAGATTGAAAATTATACCTTGATATTAAAGTGAGCAAGGGGGTCTTGAAATTTGGACCTTTCTCGAGTCATTTTATTTTTTTATTCTTTTTTTTTATTATTCCATTACGCTTTCTTTGCTGGACTTCGCACTCAGAAAACACCAAATGCATGCTAGAATATCCAAAATATTACAATAGAAGACGAAAAAGAGCAAATAAATTGATTTTCCTGAATTTTTCCAGTTTTTTCGCATTTTCGTAATAAAAAATTATTTTCTACATGCAGGAACCTCCAGAATATCGAAAAACACATTAAAAAAATAATATAATTTAAAATAAACAACAAAAAAAGATAATATTTTGAAAATTTCACCGTCCCTGGGACTCGAACCCAGGACCCCTCTCATCTACAGCGAACTTGCTTGTCTGGTGGCCTACCTTCCAGTCCACGGTGATACGTGAAGCCTACCACAGTTTCGCTTCAAAAGCTCTCTACTCTCATCTTCGCAATATACTTTTAGAGGCCCACTGTGACCCCCCTAATTGGCCTATAAAAATTATCTTCAGCAGCCTTGTTTGGACCATAGACCCCTACTTAGGGTCCGAGTTGGAAAATTTTACCTTGATATTAAAGGTAGCTAGAGTGTCTTGAAATTTGAACCTTTCTCGAGCCATTTAAATTCTTTATTCTTTTTTTTTATTATTCCATTAAGCTTTCTTTGCTGGATGTCACACACAGAAAACACCCCATGCTTGCTAGAATATCCAAAATGTTTCAATAGAAGTCGAAAAAGAGCAAATAAACTGATTTTCCTGGATTTCTCGAGTTTTTTCCCATTTTCCCGATAAAAATTTTTTTCCCTTCATGCAGAAACCTCCAGAATATCGAAAAGCACTTAAAAAAAATTATATAATTTAAAACAAAAAAAAAATTTTTTTGAAAGTTTGAACGTACCTGGGATTTGAACCCAGGACCCCTCCCTCCTGCTACGAACTTGCTTGTCTGGTGGCCTTCCTTCCTGTCCACGGCGATACGTGAAGCCTACCACAGTTTTGCTTCAAAACCTCTCTCCTCTCATGTTCGCAACATACCTTCAGGGATCCAATGTGCCCCCCCTAGTTGGCCTATAAAAAATATCTTCAGCAGCCTTGCTTGGACCATAGAACCCAACTTAGGGTACGAGTTTGAAAATTATACCTTGATATTAAAGGGAGCTAGGGGGTCTCGAAATTTGAACCTTTCTCGAGCCATTTTATTTTTTTATTCTTTTTATTTTATTATTCCATTTCGCTTTCTTTGCAGGACTTCACGCACAGAAATCACCCCATGCTTGCGAGAATATCCAAAAAGTTACAATAGAAGTCGAAAAAAGGCAAATAAACTGTTTTTCCCGGATTTTTCCAGTTTTTTTGAAAATTTGACAGTCCCTGGGAATTGAACCCAGGACCCCTCCTTCCTGCTGCGAACTTGCTTGTCTGGTTTACTACCTTCCAGTCCACGGTGATACGTGAAGCCTACCAAGAGCTAGGGGGTCTAGAAATTTGAAACTTACTCGCGTCATTTTATTTTTTATTCCTTTTTTTATTATTCCATTACGCTTTCTTTGCTGGACTTCTCACTCAGAAAACACCCCATGCATGCTAGAATATCAAATATGCTACAATAGAAGTCGAAAAAAAGCAAATAAACTGATTTTCCTGGATTTTTCCAGTTTTTTCCCATTTTCCCAATTGAAAAGATAATTTTCCTACGTGCAGGTACCTCAGAATATCGAAAAACACATAAAAAAATAATATAATTTAAAATAATCAAAAAAAAAAATTTTTTTTTTGAAAATTGACCGTCCCTGGGATTTGAACCCGGGACCCCTTCCTCCTACAGCGAACTTGCTTGTCTGGTGGCCTACCTTCCAGTCCACGGTGCTACGTGAAGCCTACCACAGTTTCGCTTCAAAAGCTCTCTCCTCTCACCTTCGCAATATACATTTGGGGGCCCACTGCGACCCCCCTAATTGGCCTATAAAAATAATCTTCAGCTGCCTTGTTTGGACCCTTAGACCCCTACTTAGGGTCCGAGTTTGAAAATTATACCTTGATATTAAAGGAAGCTAGGGGGTCTTGAAATTTTATCCTTTCTCGAGCCATTTTATTTTTTTATTCATTTATTTTATTATTCCAAAACGCTTTCTTTGCTGGACTTTACACTCACAAAACACCCCATGCATGCTAGAATACCCAAAAAGTTACAATAGAAGTCGAAAAAGGGCAAATAAACTGTTTTTCCCGGATTTTTCCAGTTTTTCCCATTTTCCCAATTGAAAATTTTTTTTCCTACATACAGGAACCTCCCGAATATCGAAAAACACATAAAAAAATAATATAATTTAAAATAAACAAAAAAAAAATTTTTTTTTTGAAAATTTGACAGTCCCTGGGAATTAAACCCAGGACCCCTCCTTCCTGCTGCGAACTTGCTTGTCTGGTTGCCTACCTTCCAGTCCACGGTGATACGTGAAGCCTACCAAGAGCTAGGGGGTCTAGAAATTTGAAACTTACTCGAGTCATTTTATTTTTTTATTCCTTTTTTTATTATTCCATTACGCTTTCTTTGCTGGACTTCTCACTCAGAAAACACCCCATGCATGCTAGAATATTAAATATGCTACAATAGAAGTTGAAAAAAAGCAAATAAACTGATTTTCCTGGATTTTTCCAGTTTTTTCCCATTTTCCCAATTGAAAAGATAATTTTCCTACGTGCAGGTACCTCAGAATATCGAAAAACACATAAAAAAATAATATAATTTAAAATAATCAAAAAAAAAAAAATTTTTTTTTGAAAATTGACCGTCCCTGGGATTTGAACCCGGGACCCCTTCCTCCTACAGCGAACTTGCTTGTCTGGTGGCCTACCTTCCAGTCCACGGTGCTACGTGAAGCCTACCACAGTTTCGCTTCAAAAGCTCTCTCCTCTCATCTTCGCAATATACATTTGGGGGCCCACTGTGACCCCCCTAATTGGCCTATAAAAATTATCTTCAGCTGCCTTGTTTGGACCCTTAGACCCCTACTTAGGGTCCGAGTTTGAAAATTATACCTTGATATTAAAGGAAGCTAGGGGGTCTTGAAATTTTATCCTTTCTCGAGCCATTTTATTTTTTTATTCTTTTTTTTTATTATTCCAAAACGCTTTCTTTGCTGGACTTTACACTCACAAAACTCCCCATGCATGCTAGAATACCCAAAATGTTACAATAGAAGTCGAAAAAGAGCAAAAAAACTGATTTTCTTGGATTTTTCCAGTTTTCTCCCATTTTCCCAATTAAAGAAATTTTTTCCTACATGCAAGAAACCTCCAGAATATCGAAAAACACGCAAAAAAATAATATAACTTAGAACAAGCAAAAGAAAAGAAAGAAATTTTTTTGAAAATTTTACCGTCTCTAGGATTCGAACCCACGACCCCTCCCTCCTGCAGCGAATTTGCATGCCTGGTGGCCTACCTTCCAGTCCACGGTGACACGTGAGGCCTACCACAGTTTCGCTTCAAAAGCTCTCTCCTCTCATCTTCGAAATATACCTTTAGGGACCCACTGTGACCCCCCTAATTGGCCTATAAAAAATATCTTCAGCAGTCTTGTTTGGACCATAGGGTCCGAGTTTGAAAATTATACCTTGATATTAAAGGGAACTAGGGGGTCTTGAAATTTGAACCTTTCTCGAGTTATTTTATTTTTTTATTCTTTTTTTTTAAATTATTCCATTACGCTATCCTTGCTGGACTTCACACACAGAAAAAACCCCATGCATGGTAGAATATCCAAAATGTTACAATAGAAGTCGAAAAAGAGCAAATAAACGGATTTTCATGGATTTTTCCAGTTTTTTCCCATTTTTCCAATAAAAATAATTTTTTCCTACATGCAGGAATCTCCAGAATATCGAAAAACAAGTAAAAAAATAATATAATTTAAAATAAACAAAAAACAATCGTTTGAAAATTTAACCGTCCCTGGGATTCGAACCCAGGACCTCTTCCTCCTGCAGCGAACTTGCTTGTCTGGTGGCCTACCTTCCAGTCCACGGTGATACGTGAAGCATACCACAGTTTCGATTCAAAAACTCTCTCCTTACATCTTCGCAATATACCTTTAGGGACCCACTGTGACCCCCCTAATTGGCCTATAAAAATTATCTTCAGCAGCCTTGTTTGGACCATAGACCCCTACTTAGGGTCCGAGTTTGAAAATTATACCTTGATATTAAAGGCAGCTAGGGAGTCTTGAAATTTGAGCCTTTCTCGAGCCATTTTATTTTTTTTATTCCTTTCTTTTATTCTTCCATTACGCTTTCTTTGCTGGACTTCACACACAGAAGACACCCCATGCATGCTAGAATATCCAAAATGTTACAAAAGAAGTCGAAAAAGAGCAAATAAACTGATTTTCCAGGATTTTTCCAGTTTTTTCCCATTTTCCTAATAAAAAAAATGTTTCCTCCAGAATATCGAAAAACGCATTAAACCAAGTCAGGCGATGTATTGTTTTCTGTTTATTTTTACGTTGAAACGAATGACATTAAAATTAAATCGCCGAGACTAAAAGTACAGAAGTTGTATTGAATTTGATGAGTATAAAAATGAATTTTTTTTTTACATCCTTTTATGTATCTGAAATACCTTTTTAGAAAAATTAATACGCATTTCTAAAATTAATACGTCAGGTGGGATAGTATTGCCGATGTTTTATTTGCGCTAAGCCGAATGACACCGATACAAAAATGGAGAAAACTAATTGTTGAAAAGGTGTAGTTCAAAAGGTATATAAATTTAAAAATTAAAATTTTGTGATGCATAAATAAGTGTCCAATATTGCTGCATACGTATATATCATGGATATACAGCTACAAAAATCAGCAAAAAATCATAGGGTATTTGGAACATTTGTGTTTTCTTCACATTATGTGTTTTCTTCATCTTTTCGGCAGAAAATAAAAAAGTAGCTTTTTTGCTAAAAACCTTCAAAAATAGTATAAAAGTCAAAAATAGTCACAGTTACAGGTGGGATCGTTTTGAATTGTCCCAAGGAGGTCATAATGTGACTTTGATGTTATTCTGTCTTGTGAAATCCCAGAAAAGTCTCCATGACTATTTATGGTGACTTTCGTCTCTTGGTAGTCACCTTGGTTGAATGCCTTGGAAGTCATATGAGATCTATTTTACGACTTGTCTTTCTAAATATAATGAGGGTACTTTTTGTGACTTGTTTCTCTAAAGTCAGACCTGTTACTTAGAAGTCTATAGGCAGTTTCCTTACGATCCCTGTCCCGCAGTAGACTGATCGTTAAGTCATGGTTCCCAGCAGATCACCAAAGTCAAGCATCACTGGCTGCTGTCAGTTTTCGGGTGGGTGAGCACTTGACTAAGTCTGCGCAAGAACAGAGTGTGTGCAGTGGATTTTTCTTACTTTTTAAGGCATTATTCGCTATTTCTCGAAGGAAAAAAATTATTTTTTCTACATAGAAACCTTTAAAATATCGAAAAACACATCAACAAAATAATACATTGTAATATAAACAGAAGAAGAAAGAAAAATTACAATGGACGGCCCGACGGGATTTAAACCAGCGAAAGCCCGCTCAATGAATAACACAAGCGCACAGTCGTAACAACTGAGTCACGGTGTTCCTCTGACTATTTAGCTTAAAGAATCCTCCCCCGGTCACTCAAACAAAAGGGTTTTTGGTCCATTGTGGTCCCCTTAATTACATTATTTCTTTTAACTATAAAACTAAGAGAGGGTTTTTAACAAATATACTAACCGAGTATTAATTCATTTAAAGCCAAGCACAGAAATTTTATGAAATGTGGTATTTTTTTACTTTGAAATATGCTTAAAAAATGAAACGTTGCATGCATGCACCATTGGCCAAATCAATGGACAAACCATTAGTTGAGCACTAGCTATTTTTTAAAGAAATTTGTTATATTTTAATCTTATTTACTGAACGTTCAACTCTTTTCCGTCATGAAAACATAGAATCAATCTTAAAGGGAATAATTATACATTTTCATAAAGTTGAATTGAATAAAATTAGTGAAAAATATACATCACAGTGTTAATTAAAAAAATGTTTATTGAAATGGTGTTTTTACGCACTTTGCTTTAACCTAAAATGAGTTGAAGCAATTAAATCAATAGAACCTGAACATTTATAAATCGCAAAATGTTATTCTAGAAGCATTTTTTTTTATCTTGAATTCAGCTTTAGTTACTTTTTTTTCTGTAGTGATGCCAATCTTTAGGATAGATATAAAAAAAAAATATGAAAATATTAGTTTGATGTATTGAATATGAAAAACAATTTTCGAATCAAAATATATTTTCAGAAATTGAAGCGATGTTTTCAAAATTAAGGGAGCGTAAAGTATGATTAAAAAATGTTAAAGATTTCAACAAGCAAATAATGCTTAAAAAATTTACATTTATTTTTTCTTCAGAAATGTAAATTTTAGTTAGAACACCCCTTTTGACTTTTCCTTAGACCAAGTGTAAGTGTTTGGAAACTTAGAGTTAAAAGAAAAGTTTGAAATACGTTTGTAAAAGTACGTTAAATAAGAGAAAGTTAAAGTGGGTGAACCACTTGGATCAGTCTGCGTAGGGACTGGGGGTGTGCGGTATTGGTCCTCGTTAAACTGTGCTACAGTAAAGTGCTCGACTTCGCGTGCAGGTCGTCAGGCTACCGAAGCAAGGGTGCCATCCCCTCTGCAGAGGATCAAAATTGTGATGGCATGTCTTCGGATCATCCTCAGGCATGCTTCCCAGACCGTCGCCAATAGCCCATTGTGTAGCTCTAGTGCGACGTAAATCAACAACAACAACAAAGAGAAAGTTAAAAAAAGGAATAATTGTTTAATACCACTCTTTTTGTATTATTTTTTGAGAAGTCTTTCACTACTTTCGAATGCAGTGAAAATTATGAACAGGATCTTGTTCGCAATTTTTAGATTTTAAGTTTCAATAGTTTTCTGTATTTTTTGTAATAATTATATTTGTGGATTTTTTTGTGTTAATGTTCTAAACAAGTCATGGAGTGACTCTTCAAAGGCATTTCCCTCTTCAAAGAAAAGGTAAATTACAATTTAATTACAAAAAGGGATATTCATAGGTAATATATTTTTATTATTAAAAAATAAAACGTAATAATTTATGTCATTTTCTTTAGTCTTCTAGCTTCTTTAATCTTTAGGTCAGGGAAACCCCCTACTATTCTCCAAGCCACCTTATTTCGATAGGGCTGTCAAAAAGCACGCGAACCTATGATCCCAACTAGTGTCATGGAAACTATCTAACCCCCTCTCCAAAAGGTCCAAACTGTGATGGCAAGTCTGAAAAACTTTTAATACATATTTTCGCTGCCTTTTTTAGTACTTCTCTATACCCAAGTGTTTTGTTTTAGCCTTTCCCGCTAAAAGATTTCATTTATCAGGTTATGCTTCAAATCTCTGTCTCCCATTCGCGAATTTTTCTTAAACAGTGAGAATGTCCCTTGAGGTTAAACAACGGGTAAGCCAGTTGCTTTAGGTCAGGCTGATCATTTAATTTAAAATTAAGAAACTCATGTAACAGAAATAGAAGGCCAGAAACGTCTTAATCAAAACAAATAGAATACAAATTTGGCAGAAAATTTAATTTTTTGTTTTTTTCAATAAGCTTCGAAAAATGAGATTAAAATGTTATATTTTTGCAAGACTATAAAGAATGGACCTCATTTTAAAAATCCTTCGTCTCTTGGGAATTCCTTTAAAGAACATTAAGCAGTATGCTTTTGATGAAGCTATATGCTTGGGTAGTTTTATTTCCACCCACTAAATGTTTAAATTAGTCATGGAACTAATTTAATCTTTTAGTGGTATACCATGCTTATTGTATTTTCTACTATAAATCGTATTTTGATAGGGATTAAACTTTCTGTTATTATATTGAATTGTAATTTATTTAAATTCATATGTTTATGTAGGAACGAATTGCTAAACAATTCCATTTGGCTATTTTTAGTATCACCCATTTCATTCAATTTGCTTCGGTTTTATTATTTTTTTTTAATGTCCTGGAAAAAATAAATTTTTTCCAGTAAATATTCCTAACTAATATAAAACCAAGATTTTTTGACAATCGAAAATAAAAAATTGTTTACTATATTTTCCCTTTTTCTCAAGAAAGACCCTCATTCATCTTGCCCTTTGGTTTTTGAGCCCACATTGTAAGTTGAAAGTTTTTTGCTTTGGTAAATTCTTTTACCCTTTATGGTTGAAACCATTAGTTTTGTCACACCTTGTATACAACTAACAGCTATGTAATTGATTAACTTGTTTTCAGTCTAGAATTCTTGCAAATAAAAGTTTATTCAGCTAACTTTATTTTGGTTGTAAGAGACAAATTTTCGATGTCGTGAAATATGACTAATTTATATTTAAGTATATAAGATGTCAATAATACTTACTTCTTAGATGATGCTACTTAGATTAATCATAGTTTGTTTATTTTTTTAAAAATTTCGTTAAAAAAATGTGTTTTAGGGAGATATGTTTCACACTTTTATGGGGTCGGCAGATTTGACCCTGGGACTTAAATGGTCTCAACGGAGAATTAAACTACCACTAATCATTTTATTTGTTTAACTGTAATAGCTTAGCAATTTTTAGGCATTTAATTTCTAAAAAAATTTTGGCAAATTCACCATATAAATTCAAAATAAATTTCAATCATTTTACTTACCTAAAATATGTAAAAGACATATATAACCAGATGTAAGTTTGCGAACGCGTCTTTTAAGCAACTCTCATAAGTAAAAACATCAGATTGTGTAAACAAGATATTTCTGAGAGTTTAAATAGCTTTAGCTTATACTTTTCTCAAAAAAAAAAAAAAAAAGAAAAGATAGGAAAAAGCTCAAAATCTTTTATGAAAATTGTACCATTACTGATGATCATAAAAAATAAAAGCAAAGGATTTTAAGGTGTAACACAATGAAGTCCTTTATACAATATTCCAAGTTTCAGAAAAAATGGCTTACGGATATAATAATTTAAAATTTTTGACATATATTTTCAAAACAGTCATTATTTAAGAAGTATGTTGATGAAATTAAAATGTTGTGAGAAAGAAAACAAATTTTTAAAACTAGCTATGTTTATTAGAACTCCTTAGACTGCACCAAAACTATTGCTGTTCAGTTATGATATTTATCTATTTATTTCATGATAACATCATATGCAGGTTTGAGTTTTTGTATTTTGAAATAAAAAAAGTTAATTATAGAAGTAAATCATCTTTATGGGTAAAACAACAAAAACAATTAAATTACTAAACTCAACTCTTAAATATAACACATTTCTAACATTTATGTATAGTTTTGATGTTTTGTAAATATATTTGATTTTAACGAATCTTTTTCAAGGTCAAAGGAGAGGAAAAAAACTCTTAATACTTTTTATATTTTCTTTTTAATATAGGATGCACGGGAAGACAATATTTGTTCAATAAATGTCAACAAATAGTTCACAGCCAGTAGCACACAACTATTTATTTCAAAATTTTTAATAAATGTATTTATAACTTTAAAATAAGTGTTTATTTTACTTTATCTATTTACCTATATTTTTCTTATTTCAAATTTTTTTTTTGTGTGTTTAAATTAGTGTAATTAAATTACATACACTTAATTGTAAAACGTATACTTAACATTTTAATTTTATTTATTTACTTTTAGTTTTTCTTTTTTTGATATCTGTAATGCATATCATTATTATTAAAAAGATTTTATTTTTCATATATTATGCACACACAAAGCCACCAGAACATCATAGTGGCCCCACTCTCTTTCTTTTTGTTATCCAGCACAAAACTTGTTGAGAATAACCAAGAAAACCTTTCAGGGGCCTCAAACTAAATAGCCCATTTAAATTCAGTGCCACATAATGTAATAAAACTTTGTTTGATATTAAGATTTTACGCTACACACAGTGCCATCTCCTTATTAGTGTGTGAAAAATTAATCATTAGATCGGAAGTTATTAAGTTTTTTATTTATTTTTTGTAAATGTTTTTCTTATTTGCAGTTACCTTAAAAACTGCATGATATTTTCTCAGACTACTAGCTTTCAGGAATTAGGTATTAAGTCTTTTTTTTTATTTATCTAAGTGCATTAATGTGTGGATCCATGCACACATTTTATGCAACTCCCAACACTGTTTCTTCTAAATTAGCTATTTTGTAGTAAGAGTGATGAATAAAAATGTCATGATGAATAAAAGCAAAAGAATTCATAATTATTTGCTAAAAATTATAGTTTGTATTTTACAAAGTAAAATAAAAATCACCTAAAATTTTCTAGAGTTAAAAAATTTATTGTAAGACATCCCACAAAGTCAAATTGTTTTTTTACTTTAAAGTTCATTAATATTTTTAATCATTAAATTGTTTCATTAATAACTGTTTTAATAATATGCCAATTTGTTCTAAGTTAAAACTTGCCAGCCATTTTTCAATAATAAAAAAAATTAATTTTAAAGTGTGTTCATCAATAATTTCTACAGGAAGTTGTAACTAACTTCCTAGAAAATTTTAACGAATATCTTTACGTAATCTTATGTTCCAATTTTGTTTTATAGTATTTGTGGCAATGATATTTTTTATGCTAATATGCTTGATTTGATACTATATCAATATTCTCAAACCAATTAATATTGCACCTTAGTATGTGAAAATCTGTTCACCAGATAAACAATTATTCACAGTGTTCTTTTTGTGCATTCTCCATAGTCTTTATGCTAATATATTCTTTTACTGAATTGTTATTAAATTGTTATTATGAATTTTTTACAGACTTATTCTGAAGCTTTGTGTGATTTTTGGAAAAATTTGTTTAAGCTAAATGAAAGAAGAAAAGAAAACAACATAATTGTTCATTCTAAACCAGTTAACAAAGGTATTAATTCCCTTATTATTTTAAATATTATAAAGGGAGAGTAGGGGGAAACTGGGTACCTTGATTGTGTCAAAATTAATTCTGTTTTTCTGTGGGCAAACTCTGAATTACACGTCACTTGTCAAAAAGATGCACCTATCATATTGTTGGTGATTAATTCAATGCATCTGTGTAGATAAACTTGTTTTTCTGTATCAACTTTAATGTTCTTTTGTTTTTAAATCTAGCCTTATTACAATTATTTTTAGTACAGCTTAATAAAGGTAATTACTAATGATTCATAACAAACAATAAGGTTCATTAGTATCACTCTTCAGTATAGCCTCTACTCTTGAGGTTAGACAGGGTAACACCCAATCTTTCCCTACGCTGAGCCCACGAAAGCTACAAAACATTGAAGGAAGAAAATAGCTGCAATCAAGATTGAACAAAAGTTTCATGGAACAAAGTTTATTGTTTCTTCCAAGCGCCCTTATTTTCATATTTTGTGTAGTTTTTGAAGACAGCAGAATTGTAGTTTATGCTTTGATATAAAAAATTCTCTGCATTTTTCTTTTAAAAAAATGCTATAGTTTACGTAATGTATTTTGGTCAGGCCCCTAGATGTTTTGTCCCCCTCCCTTGAGTACAGTCTTGACGACATCACATGTAAATTGCCTGCGTAATTTCCGTAAATTTCCTTATAAAATGGAAATGTCTGCTACTTTCTCATTGAAATTCTAGTATTTCTAAATTTCCCATAGAGTTAGCCTTTATTCCTGGTCTTATTAATGGGGTGATTCGACTTTTTCTAGAAAAAAATCATTTATAACAAAAGTTATATATGTGTGACTTTTCATAACTGTTGTCTTGTACAAAACTAAACAATGGATGTCTGTCAGTTTCTATGTTGAGCAGATCAGCTCCAACACCCTTTAAATCTTAGCTAAACTATCTTTCCCCATTTTTCCTTATATCTGAGAATGAAAGACTATGATATTGAACTAAATTTATGTATTATCTTTTTAATTATCCTTTTTTTAATAAAATTTTATAATTTAATAATATCTCACTGCCATGTATATTTTTTCCATAAAATTATAATTCTCTATTTTGGTTGTGTTTTGTGGATAAATTTACAAATTAGGTCATTGAAGTGTAGCATCACAAAATGACTTACGTATGATCTTTTGTGATGACTACTTGTTGTCATTCTATAATCTGGTCACTATAAAACAAAGATGGCAAATCTACGGCACTCGTGGCACTAGGTGTTCAGATGTAATGGTGGCACACAACAAGTATACTATAAATTACTTAATTTGCTTACATTTACTGCAAAACGTTTTTAAAAAATCCCTAAGGCTGACAACAGCAAAGGTAGATTCAGAAACGAGCACCATTGTGTGCATAAGTTAATATGCAGTTATTTTATGATCTTTTGTCTATTTTAACTAGAATTCTTAAAATTTATATCTGAATGTGCTTTAAAAAATCACAAGTTCTCTGAGTTGTTACAGGAAATAGAATCTCAATGGGACAAACTTTTTACGTTGTATACAAATTCTTCTCAAATTGAGGAACTTTTAGATGAAATTTGATTTTTCATACCAAAAAAAAAGAATTTACTTAATTTATGGGTTCAATTTAACTGTGTGATTTCATGTTTTTTTTTCACATTTGCAGCACTATCAACAGATTTAACTTAGGAATTGCGAAGAAAAGTTTAAACTGAAAATATGTTGTTTGAGATCCCTGAAGTGCAAACTATATATATACTCCTGAAAGGAATAGCGAGTTTTGCTGATTTATCTTCTAAAGGCAGAAAAATATTTTTAAGAGCTGTTTGGATATTACAAAATTCTGATTAAATATTATCAAAGCTATTTTCTCTATTTTGTAAATTTTAGAAAGCATAAAAGTTTTGTTTTAAGATCTCCCTTTGCTAAAATGAATGATCATAAAATGTCACTTTTTTTAGTGGTTTGATATTTCGGAAAGGGAACTGACAGAATGGTCTTGGTAAAGCATTAGAAGAACTTGAGAATACATATTTGAAGAATTGAACACTAAAAATAGGGTAATTTAATCCTTAGAAAATTGAATATTTTCATACTTGTTTTTAATGAGATATTATATATTTATTTATAATGCAATATAAACACATTTTGAAGTGTAATAAGTGCATTAAGAAGGCATCTTAAATTGAATTGAACAAAATTTTTTTAGAAACTGAAAGAAAATAAAGGCCGATTAAAATAATATTTTCAGTTGTATTGATGCATTTAATTTTCCATGCTATTAAAAATTAAAAACTTTTAACATTAACTATTTTTTTCGCTTATAACTGTCTTCTTCAGTACATTTTAAAAATCCTAATATTAAATTGAAATATTTTCAAAAAAATTTATTCAACTTATATCTGATACAAGTTAATCCTTAAACAGAAAATTCAGTAATAAAACATAATTTGATAGTTTAAAATCACAGTAAGGGTTTAAATATGAGTTTTAAAACGAAATACAATTTGTGGTATACTGGACACTTAAAAATAACAAACCAGAACCATAGTTTCATTGGTAAAAAAAAAGATTCATTATCCATGTTTATAGCTTAATTATGAAATATGTTTTTCATGGACCATTTTTAAAATGACCTTAACTCTATTGTTGAGATTTAAAAGTGTTTAAGTTTTAGCAAAAATTTTTAACCATTCATTTTATGAATTTATAATTTTGTCATGAAAATTTCTTATTTGAAATTTTGATTAATGGATTTAAAATAAAGAAGTTCTATAATTGCAGAAACTCTTTATTATTATTTAATAACAAATGTATAGTATATTGCACATTTACAACATCATGAGTATGCTAAACATATTCTGTGGAATTCAATTTGCATGAAAACTATGGAAGCAGGTCTTATTCTTGTGAGGTAAAACGCACATTTAAAATTCCTAATTGAGACCCGAAGACCATATATTGGACACTAGATGAACATTTTCAAATTCAAGAGAATTGATTCAAACAGGATACATAATGAACAAAACAATTGTTTCATTTATATTCAAATGCATATCATAGGTATTGAAATCAGTGTTATAAATTTACAACTGCATGAAATGAAGGGTTGAAAACTTTAAAATGCTTTCAAATATAATTAAAATAAGCTATGTTAGGCCAGAAATTGTAATTGCCTTATGACTAATAGATAATAAGTTGAGTGTCTACTGATAGGGACAGCTTTTTGTTCTATCTTACATCAAATACGCTGCAATTTATTGTTAACTAACTGATGATCAGTCAAGATCAGGACATACTTCCTTTATATTCTATTGAAAGTAGAATTTCTTAAAATTTTCGAATTATCATTGATAAAAGTAATGTTAATCTAGAGGGTCAGATTCAGTAGCCATTTCAGCATTCTTGCTCTTAATTCAGACGATGAAAAAATTATTTGAAGATATTATGAAATTGTAGGTTTGATGAAAAAATCCTTCCATCTCAATGGTTGAAGGGATTGATTGACTTTGACAAGAAAAACTGTTAGAAATTAGATATAATAAATATAAATTCAGTGATGATGAGTATGAAAACATTTGGTAACAACAAAAAACCCTTTCTTATGTCCAAGTGTGTAGTATATTGATATTACTATATTTGATTATAACTATTTATTTTTAGAGAATAATTAAAAGTCAACCACTAAAGGGTTTTCTTAAGGGAACTTGGCTTTACATGTTTCAAAAGGATAAACAGAAATTATTGTATTTATCTTGAAGGTGACATTGATGAGAACAAGTAAATGAGAATTAAATACAATAAGCAGAATTTTATTTAACAGCTGCAACTACTTGGAATCTCCCTCTATATTAACCACAAGTAAAGAAAGTATAGTTATGAAAGAAGTTTTATTTATAAAAAGAAATCCAAAAATCCTATCTAAAAGTATATGAAAAATATCCATTTAGATTTTTTATGTACATATAATTTTTTATGTAGTAGATAAGCACATTTTGTCAATCGTCTTTGTTTATGGTGCCTTGGGCTTCTTTAAGCCATGCATTTGGCAATCTCTGATAATAAATGCAAAACTTTCTCAATAAATTGTTTAAAAATTATTCTTACATTAAAAATATTTTCTTGCATACAAATTACTAATCTTTTAAAATTGTAATCTTGTTCCCAAACTATTGAGCCGTAATGTATTTTAATTTTAAGTGAACTGATTGTTCATATTTTCGTGTTTTATCTACAAAGTGCTTACAAAATTCAATTTTTAAACTCTATTAATTTACTATTTGTATATGAGCCCTGCTAATGTGTCTGGAATATATTTATGCTTTGAAATTAAATCGAGTGTATACCTGATAGCTCTTACTTTCATAAAACTAATATAGTCATATTTGCTTTTTGTAGTAATGATCTTGATGACTTTTTTCATTTCATCACAATCTTGTTATTTCAAAGGTTCAATATATCACAGATTTTAGATCATAACTGTTATTATAGTTTATTTCAACTGTGTGATGCAATTAATTTTATGATACATCATACATTCATAACTGCAGTTGTATAAATGTATAAGAAGGGTGCAAAAAAGTAATACAAAGTAAATTTGTAGCAACTTTTTGCAACAAACTTTTTTTAGCTAACTTTTTTCAAGCCTTTTGTGTAGTGCTAATTATGCTCTTCTTTTATGTGTACAAATCAACTGTTCTTTGAATGATATTTCAGTCCTCACATACTTGGTGGATCAACTATGTGATTTTTTTCCTCTCTATTTTTTTACATATAATGGACTAATTACTATGCATTCTCCATAATGCTATCTTACCTCTTAGTATAAACTAATTTTTGTCTCTTCAGTAATTTTTTTACTGATACTGAATGATTTTAAAATGAAAAAAATAATAATACGGTTTTTTTATTCCTTCTAATTAAAAGAAATCTTAATTTAGAAAAATATGTAAAATACTTCTAATACACTTTTCCACAATAAGAAACATATATGAGCCATGCAAGCACATTAATTCCTATTGCCATTCTTTCTTTTGGCTTTGAAAGAATTAACAGGTTACTTCAAACTATTTAGTCAATTGCAGTCTGTGCGTTGTATCCTTTTGCTAAGTTACAAACTCACAAATAGATTTTCTATCTACAGAAGAAAAACTCAAAAGTATATTTTAAGTGTTTTATTTTGCTAATTTTGTGTTGTGATTATTTTTATTTTGTGAATTTTTAATTATTTTAAAATTTGTTTGCTGGTTTTAGAAAAAAAACATTTCACACTATTGAAATGGTGTAATTATTAGTTGTTGTATATTATTGAATCGAGATTATATATTATTCATTTCTAAGAATATGTAAAAATAAACATTCATTATGTAACAAATGAAAGTGCTGTCAGAAACTTAAAGACTCATATCAATAAGAATATCCATGCCTTATCAATTCAAAGAAATAAGAAATATTGGTTATTTGTACTTTTTCTTAACTTTGTCATTTGAGTAGTTGAATGATTGTTCTGGTAACTGAATCTTTTTAAATTATTTTAAATACAAAAGGAAAATTTAAGACTACTGTTTTTTATATATTTTTTTTTCTAGTGTATATCATTGAGCAATATTTTAAAAAGGTATTAAATTTGTCAAAATGTATATTCCAACATTGTATTAATTTTTCTAGGCAAAAATTCCTTTAAATGTTTTATTTTTGTAAATTCAATCAAATTAGATTATAGATTTGTGCAAATAATTTTTTTACAACTCATTCAAGTTCTTTGCTATATTTAATTGTTAGTCAACAATACTATTCACTAAGCTGGCAATATTTAAATATATATTTTTTTTAAATATATATATTTTTAATTAAAATTACTGTTGTTTAAGTATATTGTACATAGATTGTACAATGTTGTTTTTAGTTAATTTTTTTAAAGAAATTCTTTAATACTGTATTTGAAAGAAAAATCGTGTAATTCTTTGCTTAGGTGATGATAGTTCAATATTATGATTTTTACATTACATTTATCTTTTTGCATCTAGTTTAAAAACTTGTTTAAACAACTACAACCAGCCATTACTGACAGTACGGTTTATTTTATTTACGCTTTGAAATTTACAATATGAGTTAAATATTATAAAATAGTAACCTGAAGAAATACAATAATTTATATACATATTGAAATCAAAAGTTTTTATTTTAATTAATGTTACGAAATTTATCCTTAAAATATAAACTAAATAAAACCTTCTCTAAACTAAATATAACCTAATATAACTAATATAACCTAATATTACCTAATATAACTAAATATAACCTAAATATAACTATAAACTAAATATAACCTAAAAAAAACCTTCACACCATAGTTACCTCTCAAACTAATTCCGAAACAATGATTTACATGATATATAAAACTATAGTATGCTGGTATGATGAGCTTGCTAGGTGAGGCATTGTTTCAGACCTTGCCAGAAGTTCGAGAATGTAAAGTAAGTAAACTTATTTATTTGATTCTTGTACATTTCCATTGTTTTGCAATAATTTGTTTATAATCAATCTTTGAACCAAGTGGAATATTTTTTCTAACTTGTTTCTAAAATTATTTAACAAGAATTAACTTACAAGCTGGAATTGCTAACATGCGTTTTGAATACTTTTATTTTTCCTTTAGATTCTAAAGTGGTTAGTAATTTGATATTTCTTAATTTGAAATATATTCTATGTATTCTTCCTAATTTTTTTTTTTTTTTTAAAATATAATATTTTAATTAATAAAGAACAGTAATTTTTTATATAAGTAATTTTCACAAGATTTTTAAAATAAGAACATTACAGAATCGAACTCAAATAATGTTTTTAGATTTGCTATTCCTTTTTTCTCTTCACTAAGAATGTTCTTTTTATATTGACAACACTTCAATATTTGAAGAAGAAAAAAATTTCAGCTATACAGCTGTAAAGTTTTACATTTATCTAAATTTCTTAATCTCTATGTTTACAGTAAATTTTAGTTAAATTCTAAATAACTGGTAGGTTTTTAGACTCTTATAAAAAAAAAAAAAAAAAAAAAAAAACATTTGAAATTTTTTTTTTTTTTTTTTTTTATATGTGTTAAATACATTTTAGAGAGGGATGTGAACATTGCAAATAATAAAATTTTTTAATTGTGTTACATTTGTGTTACTTATCATAATATTAATTACTTGTAGGACTCATCTTCACTGTGTTTCTTCTTGCAATAATTCAACTGCTGGAAAACCTTGATCAACTTGAGTAATCATGAAACAACCTGGGAGAGAATGAAAAATGCTTTGAATACCTCTGCAGTAAGTTCTAAATAATATGAAATTTGTAAATTTCTGTATCACATATGCACTTTAGAAAACAATTGTTCCACAGATAACCTAGATGATGTACAGATTAACTTGAGTAACTTCCTTTTTAAGTACACTTCAATAATTTTCTTTTCAAAATTCATTCAATTACTTTTGCAAAATTGTACTGTATTATTACATACAAAAGCTTCATATACCATTTACTTGTTGCTGAACTTTATTCAGTTCCCCTTACTATCATGCTCAATATTCACTATAATCTGGTACAAAACAATTTTTCAATTGATTATATAGAATTAATTGATCATTAAAGCACACTATTTTGTGCTAGTTTACTTATGCAAATGTTTTAATATTTTACAAATTAATTTGGGTTCTTCCTTAACATTTTATTGAACATTATCTGAATCTAAAAGTCATTCTCAGTCAATTAGGAATTCACCTCATAATTAACTTAATGTTAATATTTTTTATATTAAAATTATAGATTAAATTATACAAATCAATGTCTAGCAATGTAGAAACTTTTAAAACAAGAATTTAGTTACAGTTTTAAATTGCCATTTCTTTGGAAAATGTAATTACTGTTTCCTCACATAAATACTTTAGATACATTAAAAGAATACATTAAGAAAGTAATTACCATAAATCATAAATACATTAAGAAAGTAACTACCTTTTTTCTTATAAATAAATAATATTTTAAAATAACATAGAAAATATTTTAATTGATATTTCATTGAAAAGTAGTTATTTAATTTTTGTATATTTTATGCCTATACAACCAGTAAACCTTTAATAACTTATTATTTATGTTAAAAGGAAATTGATGATGTGTGTCATTTTTAAGTGTTTTGTGTATTATGCACGAGTTTGCTGATCCGCACTGTGTTGGCCACTCAATTCTGTGGTTAATCGACAGTTTACTCTACAGTTAACAAGCATCAACAAGTAACTAAAATTGAAATTGCTAGCTTTTGCTTTGTGTATAAAGTTTTTTTCCTTTTTTTAAAGGAGCCGAATATCTTTTTATTATGTATATAATAATAAAATATTAATAATTAAAATTTTCTAAATTCTTTTGGTGCAAAAGGAAAGAAAAAGAATATGTTAAGCAAACTTCAAATAAAAATTATGAAAACAAAAATAAATTAAGTTTTGAGAAAATATGTTTTTTTTTCAGCTCATAATTTTTTTTAACAAATTTTGTTTTAAATCAAAACTATCTGTGGGACACAAAACAAAGTGTATTCATAAGTTATTTAAACATGTTTAGATAAATTATTTTAACTTGTTCTTTTTATTTTAAAATTTTGTATTATATTTACTGACTATATTCTTATTGTTAAACTATATCATTCTTATTTTAATGTTGTTTGAAATCTGACAAAATAGAAACAACACATGTAATTACATTATTAAATTAAAACATATTAAACACATCAATCATTTTGACTATTTATTTATTCACTGTGATTGTAATTATTGATAAGCTTACTAGTGCTTAAATCTTTATTTAAAAAATTTTAATTAAAGCTAAGGAATTAAAATATTATTTGTCTCCTAAAATCTTAAGTAATATTCTCTCAATGCTTGAAAAATAGACAAAGTAGAATCTTAATTTCAAACTCTGCTTAATTTCTTTTAACATAGTACAATTTTGATATCCTAAATTTCTTAGCAGTACAAGAAAAAGAATTAAAATGCTTTAATTACAAATAAAATTTGTTAAATTTAATATAGTAACTAAGTAATGCCTTGAATATCAAAATAACTTTCTTTTCTTATTATCCATCCTACAAAATGTATATCATACGTATATAAAAAAGTTTTGATTCATGAAAACCATTTATTCAATTAAAATTTGCATCATCACATTCTTGTAAGCTTTTGTTTAATAGTCTTATATAGTTTGCTTTAGAAAAACATGAGATTGGAACTTAAATTTATGAAAATGTTGAATCAATTTTTTTTAACTATGCCCTTTAGGTTGCCCCCTCCCTAATGTTCTGCTCAGGTTTCAGCCACTATTAAAATAATTACTTCTTTTTACTTTTGTATTAAAATAACTACTTCTATTAACTACCACTAAAATAATTACTTCTATTTACTTGAATACATTTTATAAAAAATAGAATATTCTAATGTTTCGATATTTAACAATAAATCATTTTATTAAAAAATGAGCAAATTTTAAGTTAGTGAATTTGTATGATTTAAAATAAGTTCCTCTCAAAAATATTGTTTGCATATATGCATTATATAATGCTTAAAAATTAAATGTTTTATTTTTATCTGATAAAAACTTGGATTATTCTAATATTTTCATTATACAGTTGTTCATATTTGATCTCAAACGTTTAAAAATTGTCCTATGTTCCATTAATAAAGTGTGTTGAAATATAAAAGCTACTGCTGTGTACTTTCTGTTTTTAAATAATTTGGAATATAGAAATAGTGTATTTTATTATTCTTTTTTGAAAAACTTTAATTCATTTAAGTAGAGCAAATTATATGTTTTTTAGTTTACTGTGTGTCTTTTTTAAAATTAGTCTGGCATATGTCTGCTGTTCCAGAAAATCTCCGTATTTTTTCTTTCATTTGTCCTTGGCCCACTACAAAGCCTCTATTGTATCACATGTTCTGTTTTTCTATGTTTAAATTTATTTTTTCTCGGGTGCAGTCTATTATTTTCAAGTCAAGATAACCGTTCATATTATTATACATAAAATATTAAGAAAATGTTCCAATATAAAATTATAATAGCTGTGTATTTTACTCTTAAAATAAGCTTATTTTGCCAAAAAGAATGACCTTTAAAAGAAACGAATGTGGTGCAATAATTGGGATTTGTGAGCAGGACCACCAAGTTTTCTTTTCTTTTTTTTTTCTCTTAAAGTTTGTTTGAACATTGACTAATCCTACATTTTTATTCGAAAAACTTTTTGTTACACTCCTAAATTTAAATATCCGTATTCAAGCACTAACTTAATTGGATAGTTTTTATTCCGTAATGATTTATGTCAAATATTATAAAACCTTTTAAATGACTGGTTATTTTTATTTTTTCATGTATGTTACATATGTTTAATTGAAGTGTATCAAAATCTGGGGAGTTACTATATAAAGCAATAACTTAATACAGTATATATACGTGGTGCTCAGTAAAGTTCAAGTGCCTGTGCACTCTTTTAACTTTTGTTTTCAAACAGCTGCAGCTTTTTAAAGGTATCTGCAGCTGTTATAGTGTCTATGTATTGTAAAATAGCTATGTACTACATGATTATATTACTTAAAATGCTAACTGGAGATTTGTGTTCCTATTTTGACAGTGGTACGAGATATGAGAAAAAGTAATGATGATGATAATAATTTTGAAAAATTTGTGCATTTGAATGAACACAAAAGAAAAGCTCTTTGAGTACTTAAAATGATCACAGTACTGTAAAGATTGCTAAAAAAAATATAGTAAAAACCAAACATCAAAAAAAGATATTATTATAAAGAAATATTATCTTAATAAGTCATAAAAAGTTGCATAATATGTAAGCTGGAAGGTGTGGAGGGAACTTAAACATTATCTAGCAAATTAAGAATGGCTTAATAATTTTTCTTATGCCAAATCGAATTGAATTAAAACCTAAATGAATAGGATAAACAATTTAGTAGTTATAAGGGTTATCATGCATAAAAGGTTTAAATATTAGTTAAACCTATTTGCACATAAAAACCCTTATAACTTCCACACTATGAAGCATTCAGAATTCAACAGGGTATTCGATAGCAATGCCTGATGTATATTAATGAATTTTTTTATTTAAATAGTAATTTAAAAGTTTTTACAGGTAAAACTTCCAGTTTTGTATTCTTGGCTCTTTTTTTTAAAATCACATTCAGAATAAAGCAATGTGCAGAATATAATATCTCACAATTTTAAATAGCAATTTTGAACTCACAAATAGGTAAAATTGTAATTTTTATTCTAAATTTTAAAATCTATATTTTGGGTATTTTCTTTTTTGATTTTCAAAACCACTTCTCTAGACTGCTATGCGTTAAAAAGTGTGAATCAAAACTTTAAGCCTTTAAAATTCTTGTCTTCTGCTGAACACATTTTGGACTGTTTGGGTTTCTTTTGAGAATTTTTTTTTCTTTTTTTATTTATTTCATCATTGACTTTTTGAATATCTTCAAATTTTGGTCTAACTCTAGCAACTTGGTTTGGATTTAGAACAACTATTTTAATTATTTATTTTCTTTTGATCATGTTCAATTTAGAGTAAATGTAATATACCAGACAATACCTCACTTGCTCAGGCAGCAATGCCAGATGCTTAAATATTTATAAGTCTAAATTTGCATTGTTTTTCATTATACCACATCAACTTCTAAACTTTTAGTTCTATTGATTGGGATTCGATTTCTTTTCTTCGATTTAACATGAATGGATTTATCAGAAACAATACCTCCTTTGTCTAGATAGCAAAATTTAAGTTTTGCACTACTCTGACTTCTTCTGTAAATTTAAGATAGTGGCAAAGCTAACTTAAAATATCTGCATTTTGCTTTAAAATACGACTTTTGTAACATTGAACTGGTTTCCTCTAAATGTTTCCATGTTCTTCTATTTTGAAAGAATGTTCCTAGATCCCTAGTTTTGTGATTAAACGAGTAAATATTATGTAAGTACTCATTTTTCCAAACATAAAAGTTATTTTAAATTTCATTAGCTATGGTCTGATTCTGATAATTAATATCATTAGAAAAAGAAATTCTCTCTATATATAAATGAATGTCTGTGTAATACTCTTAGTAATTTCAACTAAAATTATTTAAAATTGCAATTCGAATCAAGTTGTAGTGTAGTAGTCAAACATGCTTGCTAACTCTTATAATATTACGCACCCGCCAAATCTCTTGTTTTTTAACGAAGACTCCTGTATTTTACGACTATCTCCTGTTTACCTGTGTATTCTCAAATTTTTCTGTACTTGTTGCTGAAATCTTTAAAACAAAATCCGTAAAATATCTGCTGATGGCAAAAATACTCAACTGATAGTGTTATTGCCAGTTACTGCAATATGTTTAGTGTTAATAGTTATATGTTTAGTATTTTTATACTCCTCAATATGTTTAGTGTTAATACTCCTCAAGGTCAGGGCTAACCTTGGGACGTTTTCGTGATTTTCCTCTCTATGTTACGCAAATGCGGGTAAGTTCCATAAAAAAGTCCGCCTTGAAGGCAAATTTCTCCCAATACTTGATTGATCCAGAAGTTCCCTTGTACTCTGGATTGGGTTCAAAACTACAAGTCTACGGAGTGCAACATTAGTAGCCTTAAACTTTAAATTGGGTCATCTGTTTAACAACGATTTAAAAATAGTTTAAGCCATTATAAATAATAATTTTAAAAAATCTTCTTTAGATTTATAAACATAGTTTTTACTTCCCTAAATGTAAGTGCTTATATTGTTTCCAATTTTGAATTTCTCTTTTTGACTTGCATGTTGTTTCAAAACTTTACTTGTAGCCTAAAATATATCGCTAGTAAAATCTCCATTATTTTATTTCTCCAATGTTGGCTGGTATGATATTAACTATGAGTGCCTGTCTTTGTTGTATTCTGCTTATTTACTTAGCTTTTTCTTCAGTCTTCCCCTTTTCAACAGACTGATTGGTTCTGAGAGCAAAGAAATTTCAGAAAAATATTCTTTTCTGAAGAGTGAAAATGAAAACAAGGACATAAGATGTTTGAAAGGACTGCATGAGAATAATAGTGAGATTCAAGACGTAAGAAATCCTGGGTTTGCATCCAGCATAATAGAAATAATTCTAGCAAAGGAATGTCTATTGAAAAATCAACTGTTATCATTCAGCAAGCTTGGAGACAGTAAGTTGTCTAAGTGATAAAAACTCTATATAATTTCATGAAATGTATATTATTTCGTAAAAATTTCTATCCATGTTGGCAGCTATGATTTATATATAAGTTACAAATGATTTCAAAATTGGTAGAATAGTTCTTAAGAAAACTATTTAGCTGATAGCTCTTAAATTTTGTATTTCGGCATTTAATATAAAACAGTTTAAAATTATGTAAAAATCTCTATGCCTTACAACTTAAACTTTTTTCAACTTTAAATAAAATAATAATTAAAATATTATTTTATTTAAATAATAAATTTTATTTAATTAAAATATATTAGCATATAAGCGTATTATTTTATTTAATTAAAATAATAGATTTATAACCAAAAACTAAGAAAGTAAAATTTTTCAGCAATGAAAAATATTTCATATTTTTAACCTGTTATAGTACTTTATATGTTATGATAGTTACAGTACGCTTACATTCTAGTCTATGCAGCTCAGCACCAATCGAAGAAGTGGTTTCGAATTTGGGTCTTATTCTGACAACGCTAAAAAATTGGAGTACAAAGGAACTCATAAATTTTTTTTTTTATTCTATGCTTCATTAAAAAAACCTAAAATGTTAATGAAAATTGATTTTACATCTAATAAGATTGAAGAGTTTTATTTTTACAAAATTGTACTTATACTTTCAATGAATAAATAAATTAACAAATCTCAATTTTAGAGATTTTTATTTATAATTTTATATTCTTCCACAAAATCTAAGTTTTGATCGTAATTGTCAAAACAATTCAAGAACATGAAATGCCAAAATTATTCAAGAACATGATCGATCACTTGTAATTTTATATGTATGTTTATTAATAAATATTTCCTATTCATAATAGCGAATAATTATCCTTACACCAAAATTTTGGATTTTTGACATGACTTTTAAAACTCTTTGAAATCATCAATTGCCAAACTTATAAAACCTGAGTTTCTTCCAAATTGTTTTTTTCTTCTGGAGTTTTTACCACTGTCCGTCCATGGTTATAACTGTGACCCTCTGGTTAAGATGAACAATACCCTGTTCTTTAAAATTTAGTCTCTTAAATTTATAAGAAATCGAATCAATTTTTCATTTTGTCTGATGCCAGTGTTATCTGATGCCAATGTTAAATTTTTATAATTTTTAATTATAAAAATTTTTAAATGTCTTAATGTTTGTAGAATCAGTTACCAGATTGGATGAGATTTTTTAATTTTGAAGTGAGACTAAACTTAAATATTTTATCGAATATTTTATTTTTGCCTGTTGTGAAGAAAATTTATAAGTGTCTTAAACCTTAAAAAAATATGTTAATAAATTGTACTGAATTATAAGCCATCTATTTGCATCTTGTCTCTGTCTAGATACTGAATTTTTTTTAATTTAAATTGCTGTTTCTAAGGAATTTTCTAACCTATTTAAATTTTTATCTAATTTGGAACATTTTTCTAATCTAATTAAAGTAACACTAAAAATATACATGCATCATATTTCAATATATCTGAAACAGTTATTTACATATTCAATTAAATGTGATTTACACATGTTTATGAACAACTTACCCATGAAAATTATATTGATTTAATAAATGCATGAAGTTTATTTTTTTAGTTAAATATATTGATTTTAAAAAGTTGAGAAATTTGATTTGAGACTCAATCGAGACTTGAGAATTTAAGTTTGAGACTGTCAAAAATAACCTTTGATCTCCAAAAATTACAAATTTGGCATCCCTGTAACTAAATGTTGTGTAGGGCAAGGAACTTTAACCTTTCAGAGAAGGTCAAATTGGGCAACAATCTATATTATATAAAACGCTAATACGTACGTATGTATCAATAAAACCGATGATATTTATTTTCTCGCGCTGGCAACAGTTTTCATTTTTAATTGATTGGATTCGGCGCGCAAAAGCACGTAGTGAGCATCATATGGCTGATCTATATCATATAAAACGCTAATACGTTTTAATTGATAGGCTTCGGCGCGCAAGAGCACGTAGTGAGCATATCATATGTCTAATCGGGTGAATTCTCACAAAATTATCTTCATCGAAGCCGATGCTTTACATCTGGCGTTCAGTACTATTTCATATTGTTTTACAACACATGGTTTTAGCCCTCTGGTGGGAAAGACTTTAAAACAAAACTTACAAAATTTACTTTTCTCAATAACTGAAATTTAGAATAGTGTGATTAAGAAAAATATGTGAACTGTTTGCAATTTCAAATTAATATTGAAATGCACAGGTTTAGAATTTTCTACAGTGAAAAGTTTTCGGAACTTCAGTGTTCAAAAAAGTATACAAAAGCTAGACGTTAAGAACGTATCCAATGCGCGAGCAAAGCGAGAATCGGATGGCGAAGTAATTCGAAATGAACTGCGAAAGCAGTTCCGGGGGTTGGCGAGCGCCAGCGAGCAGGGGGCGAAGCCTCCTAGTTTAAAATATCTTGCTAATGAAAACCAGGGATCTGTAAACCCTTCCTGGGGGAATAAAAGAGAAAGAAAGACTGTTCGAAACGAACTAAGTTTCCCTAAGTTGAAATTCCAAATGTAGTATTCTAAGAAAATATTTCTACTTATGCAAACATCCTGTGCACATTCTTATTGATATTAAATGATAATTTTTTTTTTTTTGTAAATGAATAGTTGATCAATTTATATTTATTCATAAAATTAATTAATAGAATATTATGCAAATAAAAATTAATTTCTGGCAATTTTTTAAATAAAATATTATAAATTTAAGAATTATTTAAGTTTACTAATGCGTAACACATGAAAAGTGATGCATGACTAAGTTGTGTTTAAAATTTGTCAATTGAAATTTTTCAAAATGTGAGTGATTTTGTTTCCACTATTCGTCCGAAATGAATATTCTGCGTAGAGCAGTATAGGCTAAATACCAAATAATTATGTTGCATATCTAATTTAGTGGCAGCAATTGTTGAGCATAATCTTGTATCTATTTACAATTTAAAAAAACTTCTTGAAAAGGTTTATCTTCATTGAAAGTAAGGGGCCCTCAAATCACAAGGGGTCTCATTCAGCCCCTAGTATGTAACATGTGCATTCTACTTGAAATTCATCCAGCTTTAGTTAAGGTGAAAAGATCAGTATCTCTGTAATTTTTCTGCTCTAGTCATTGTCTTGTTATAAAATTAAAAAATTTATTACTTTGCCTAATATTTTTTACTAAATTCTGACAATTTTGTTTTAGGTGTCCTGAAAGTGCCAAGGTCAAACAAAAGATGTTATGCTCTAGTAGTTACGATGCTTTGAAGGAAGCTCTAGTTGGTGTATACAAATATGTCCAAGCTTGTGACTTTGAAGAGGCCAGTCAAGAAGCAATTGAGGATCATTTCAGAAAAGGTAAATAGGACACTTGCTTGTGTATCAGCGATCTTTATGGTACCGGAGGAGCAACTTATGAAGTGTCTTCTCGGCACTTTGAAACGATCCCTCTTCCATTGCTTCTGTTTATTTTTTTCAAAAAAAGATGCCAGACTGGGATGCTCAGTGTAAACATCTTAAAATTACAGAAATATCTGGGAAGTGCTTGTAGAGCATCTTTATATTTGCTTTTTATGCTGATTAATATTTACATGTGAAACATGTAGAGAAGTTCCTTTTTTTATATACCTATATATCATTTTCTTAATTGTAATTGGCAGTCATAAGGAAATCGCATGATTCTACAACTGTTTTGAAAAGGAAAAATTATTTAAATGTTTGTATCGCTCAACATGTGATTTTTTTTTAAAAATTCTACGATTGAAAGGGATTAGTCAATCTGTTATTTCACTTGGTACTTTTGATGTGCAAGCACTTCCAGTGTCTCTTAAATAATTTATGTCATATCGTTTACTTGTGTTTTTCATATGACTGTATTTGTATGTAAGCACCAAAAAACAAAATAAAATAATTTGATTTTTTTTTTCAATGAAATTATGTGATCATAAATTGTGAAATTATATATCTGTAAGCATCTATCTGATAACTTTTCTCTTATACTACAATATCTTTATAAATTGTAACGAACCTAACCAAATTAATCTTGACTTTTTTTTCATTCCATCTGAAAATTTTGTAATTTCTTGCTAGAATGACTAGATTCTTTCATAATTTTGTTGAAAGTAAAATAAAAATTTTTTTCATTAACATTTCTGCCTCTTTAACTTGGTTTTTTATTTTGTTGGAAAGTTCATTTGCATTTATTGACTAGAATGCTAGATGTAAGTTGTAGTTTAAGTTATTCATGTTCTTTAGTAAAATTAAAACACTTGAAATTCACTAAAAGTTGAATTAAATTAGAAAAGGACTATTAAAATCTTGTTTAAAAATTAACCTGATTTTTATAGTTATTTGATAGAAGTTTTTAAACAAAAAACTAACACTTGTTTTAGCAACTAAATTTTTCTTCTAACATTTTTGGAAATACAGTGGACTGC